>NC_139037.1:1618856-2016630 GCF_964662115.1 Mustela nivalis
CCCCTTCCCTCGCAGTGTCATCAGAGCACGCAGGGTGACATCATCGGCCTCGCGAGACCGGGAGTCCCGACACGCCACCCCACAGGGGAGCTCGAAGGCGTGACCCTCAGTGACATTCCGGCCCCTGAGGCCGCAGAGCATTTCGTTCTGTGTAGGGCGTGTCCGGGACGGGCAAACCCGAGGGATTGGAAAGCGGGTCGGGTCGGGGGCAGGCCAGGGTGGGTGGGGGAGGCGGGGGCAGGCCAGGGTGGGTGGGGGAGGCGGGGGCAGGCCAGGGTGGGTGGGGGAGGCAGGGGGCAGGCCTGGGGTTCGTTTCTGAGTGCGGGGCTGTGCCGCGCTGACCGTGGGGATGGCTGCCGGCATCCATCTGCGAACGCCCTGAGAGCCGGAGCACCGGGAGCTTAGGAGGGGAGGGTCCCGCGCTGTGCGAATGTTTCCATACGGCTGTTCGCAGGGCAGTAGCAAGACAAGGAGTCCCACGGTGCGCGGACTGGCGCGGGGGGTGGCGGGGGCGGGTGGGGGGACGTGTCTCCCGACCGCACAGCCAGCCGCTTGCCTAAGGGCTGTGTGTCTACCTGGGGGTCCGTAGTTAGGGGACAGTCGGGCCTCTGGGGCCCCAACTCCTGTGTCTGAAGGCAGGGGGAGGGGGCTGGGCCAGCAGGGAGGCCTCCTTCCCTGGGGACGAGCATGTCGCACAGTCCCGCCCCGGGCCCAGTCTGCAGGTCCGGGACCTCGGCGCTGGCTAGTGGGGTGTTGTCCCAGGTCTGCCCCCTCGGCCTTTGTCTCCCTGGCTTTGCAGAGCGGTAGGGGCCACTGCCCTGGGCCTGCCATCCCCGGGGACCCCAAGAGATCCTTCCGACACTGAGCAGCAGCTTCCGGCTGGAGAACACAACCTTCGTCTGCTCCCCTTCCCATGTCCTGCACTGTGCTAAGTGGCCTCCAGATCACGGCCCCAGGACTCCTGCCCCTGTTGGCAGATTTCTTCAGGGGACCCCTAGTCCTGGGCAGAGCAAGAGGGTCCCCTCCTGCAGGCTCCCTGGCCCCCACCTCTTCACTGCTTTGGTTTCTCACTCACTCCTTCCAGCCAGATGACCTCTGTGTTATTCCTCAATCCCTTCAGGCCACACCCTGCCTCAGGGCCTTTGCACTGCCTCTGCCCACGTCCGGGAAGGCCCTTCCCCCAGAAACTCACGGCGGCCTCCTCCTTCACCCCCTCCAAGTCTTTACTCAAACTTCTCCTTCTCTAGGAGGCATTGAGGACCGTCCCTCTTAACACACAGCCCCTACCCCCATGCATTTCTGATCCCAGAGCCCCACTCCATCCCGCTTACCATGGTGGGAACAACCTGATATTTTACTTTGTGTGTGATCTGCTTTTCTCCAGGAAAAGGTGAGCCCCGTGAACATGGGTAGTTTGTCCTGTCTGATCCTGCCCCCCACCCACCCCGTGCCTAACATAGAGTAGGGCGCACACCCCATAGCTGTGGCGAATGAATGAAGGTCCTGCCCCACCCATGCCCTCCGGAGCACAGAGCAGCGGCTTTCCCCGATCCTTTGATGAAGGCCGGAAAGCCAGTAGACACGGATCCTGACCAGAGCCTGCCACGCAGGAGAGGTGCTGACATGAGCCCCCACTTGGCTGCAGCCCAGGGAGCGACGCTCAGCAGTCGAGACCAGCGTCCAGAGGAGAATCCTGGCATAAAGGTCAGGGCAGCCTGCTTCAAAGAGACCAACTGTCCAGGAAGCGTAGTATTTTCTGGGGCAGCCACGGTGGGAAACAGTCTGGCGGTTCCTCAAAAACTTGAATACAGAATGACCGTGGGACCCAGTGCGTCCACTTCTGGCTATGTCCCCCCAGTAACCGAAAGTAAGGTCTTGACATGTTCCCAAGGGCATCACCCACAATAGCCCAGAGGGACAAGTAACACAAGTCTCTCTTTGGGGATGAGCAGAGAAGCAAAACGCGGTCCGTCCATGCAGCGGATTATTAGGAAGGCTGTGCGGACACCTGCCCCGGCGAGCGGGGTCAGCCCGTCACAGCAGGACCGACACCGTGCGCATCCCATTCACGGAGGCCCCAGGAGGAGTCGGGTCCAGTCTAATGGGGACAGTTTGCCTGGGAAGATGGGAACGTCCTGGAGTCAAGTGGTGCTGGTGTTTGTACACGCGGACATGCTCGGAGCCACAGGACCATAGGCTTACATGTGGTTCGGATGGTCGGTTTCATGTTACGTGCGTTATTTTACCACCGTTTCCAAAAATGACACATTTTCACACCGGAGGTACGCGAGCATGTCTGGAAAAGGAACCTGTAAGTATGTGACGGGGGGGCGTCCCTGCCAGGCCGAGGGCGGTCGCGTCTTCCCGCTTCCACGGGTGACAGCCGTGGCCTTGCACTCTTTATCCCAGGAACGAGCTCAGCCCGTGAAGGCCTTGTCGCCCGGATGAAGACGGGGCACGGTCCCCCTCCCGCCTGCCCCCCCGCCCCCGTCGCTGCCTGAGACCTGACGCCTGTGGTCTTGGTCCCTCAGGGTGCGCGGGCCGCCGTGGGCCCCTTCCAGCCCTCCTGCCTCCTGCCCGCCTGCCGGGACTACTGGACCTACCCGGGCTCGCTCACCACGCCTCCGCTCAGCGAGTCGGTCGTCTGGATCGTCCAGAAGCGGCCCGTCGAGGTGGCTCAGGACCAGGTGAGCGGGGCCCGAACCAGCGTGGGGACGGGACTGAAGCCGTGCGGAGACGCTGCGAGCAAGGGTCAGGGTTTCCTCGTCCGGCGCGGTGTGGATGTCCCCCCGTGAGGACGGTCCTGTGGAAACAGGAGCTGGGTGGACCGGCGCACTCGGGCTCAGTCTGGTTTCGGTGGCTTCGAATTCAGGCTCGACGACAGACCGCCGCGCGGGGTCGGGGCTTGGCTCTGGTGTGTGTCGGGCTACGGCTACTTTACCAGAACAGAAGTGACTTAGACCCGGGATATGGGTCCCCGTCACGGGACCTCGTGGGTGTTTGCAGGTGAACAGATTAACCGAGGAAGGAGAATGTCGGTGACTTTTGCAAAGCCGTGGAAGAAGGTGGGTCGTTGGAGGAGAAGAGATTGTCCCCCTACGTGGGACGATACAACAGTCGAGGTTTCTGAGGTCCCTCGCACAGGCTATACTAAGTTCTATACGTTGAGAGAAGATTCCAGAATGATTAGGTCAGTCAGCTGCTACTACAATAATGCTCCCTAACAAATCACCCCAAAACCCAACGGCTCCTAACAAGCATCTCTTTTTCCTGCTTGTGGGTCTGTGGGTTTTCTGTGGATGGCGGGGGTTGGTGGTTTGGGTCGGGCCCAGTGTGTCCCTGCTCCTTGGACCAGGGGTACCCAGAGCGGAGTCCATGGCGCATGACAGAAATGCAGAAGACCGGCAGACCCCACACGCTGCCCTCCCGCTGGCCACGGCAGGTCCCGGTGGCTGAGGTCCATGGGCGGTGGGGGGAGAGGAGCGCGAGCTCACGGAGCAAAGCCCTGATCTCGCACACAGACTTCACCAGAAAGCCAACGCTGGCTGCCCCAGGGTCTTTGCGGGGTTCTCATTCCCTTCCTCTTCCTTTTCCAAAGAGTGCCCCCAGCCCCAGCCCGCCAAAGTAGGAGGAGATCACTTGCTTACATTTTTAAAACCCAGAGTATCCTTTTTCTGGAAATCTCGAGTGTGCGGGGACAGCCTGTCTGTGTTGGGCATTCAGAGTCCGGGGAAGACAGACACGCACGCAGCGAGCTCGCCGCCGCGGCCACCGTCCCCGGGCAGGGCAGGCCTTTCCCGCCCGTCGCGCGTCTTCCTCCTGAGGCTCCGGCCTCACGATGCCACGAATATCCTCTCAGGCAAAAGTCACCGAAGGACGCTGTTTGCCCTGGAAGGCGGAACGATCCCGTCTTCTCCCACAGCAGGACTGTTAGGGACACAAGCAAGTCGCTGGTCGAGAAATGGCCCCGGGCCACCCAGCCTCGTCCTGTCACTCAGTGCACCTGTTGTGAGCCCCCGCGAGTGCCCAGGACGGCGGCCGCAGGGGTTGGACTCGGGTAGCAGCAGCAGCAGTGACGGACACTGAGGGCGGTGTCCGCGCTGCCCTGCCGTCTGGGGGAGAGACAAACAGGAGTTAACCCTTTGAAGACGGGGGCACGTATGACAGAGCAGTGCTGAGTGGGACTGTCCCCGGGGGCCGGTGGAGAGACGCTGCTTCCTGAGCGAGCCGTGCAGCGCGCCGTGGGCTGAGCACCGGGAGCCGATGTCCTCCATGCCCTCCGCGACTCTGGGGCAGCCGCCGGCTCGCTCCCCCCGCGGTCGCTGTGCACACACAACCCCCAGCTCCCTGGGCCATCGAACCTAGCTCCTCGGCGCACCCTGAGGACAAACGAGGTGACCGGAAGTGGACTGGCAGCTCCTCCAGCGAGACGCGAGTCCGTGGTCGCCGCCTCCCACGCGTCCTCACTTGACCGGGGCTCCAGGTGTTCGGTACCTGTGGCCGTGTGGTGACTCCCAGTCACCGCCGGCATCCCCCAGAGCTGCAGGGGTCAGAACGTGGGGCGGTTCCGGCTTGGGATCGCTCCTGACCTTGCAGTCACGTGTCTGGGGGGCTCCGAAGGCTTGAGCCAGGCCGGAGGCTCGTGGCCAAGGTGGCGTCTCGGTGGCCAGCACGCTGCTTCTGGCTGGCGGCTGGGGGCCTCAGCACCTCCCGCAGGCGCCACTTGGATGTCCTCACAACACGGCAGCTGGCTTGTCCAGGGCAAGGGTGTTGGAGACCAAGGCGGAAGCTTTGATGCCTCTTCTGTCCCCTCCACCACCTCGCGCTGGCCATGCGCGGCCATCTCTGATTCAGCTTGTTGGGGTGGGGGTGGGGTGCCGAGCGTGTGTGCGCAGGGCAGGAGGGCCGCGTGGGAGCTGGGTCACACCGCACCTGCACCCCGCCCACTCTGGCTGCTCTCCGTTACAGCTGGCCGCCTTCCGCACGCTCCTGTCTTCTGCGCTGGGTGAAGAAGAGCGGTCCATGGTGGACAACTACCGTCCACTTCAACCCCTGATGAACCGCAAGGTCCGTTCCTCCTTCCAGGCTGCGGAAGGGGGCATCTGAGCGGATGTCGCCTCTGACGCTAAACACAGAGAAAGAGATCGTTGTTCCAGTCCCCGTGCTCTTCAGCTGCAGGGAAAGGAAACCACTTCAAAGCAGCTTCAGTGGGGGTGGGGAACAGAAATGTGGCACGCGGGGTAGCTCGGGGCCCAGGGCGGGGCCCAAGCGAGCCCCCGCTGACGGCTGACCCAGGCCGCCAGCCTGGCCTCTGTCTGTCCACACAAACTTGTCTCAGACAGGCGCCCTCTGTGTCTCCACACGCATGGGAACCCGCATGCATCTTCCCAGCCTCCAGACTCCTGGATGTCTTGATGTCCTGGGGCAGCCATGACATATGACCACAAACCAGCGGGCCGACTCAACGGCAGTGCGTTGCCTCCCAGCTCCGGAGGCTAGAAGCCCACACTGGTTCTGCCGGGAAGCTGGCAGGCCACCACGGCTTCCAGGCCTGCCCGGTCCCCGGAGGTGGCCTGCGTTCCCTGCTTGAGGCCCAGGGGTTCCCGGTGTGGCCTCTCAGGACCCCGTGCCGTTGAGCTATAGTCCTGCTTTTGTTAAAAATTATAGTGAACCACACACGGCATCGGGTCTGTGGTGCTTCTTGCGTTCAGAACATTGTGCAGCTGCCCCCACTGCCCGGCGCCAGCACCCACTTCAGAGTGGGAACTTTGCCCCCGCCCGCGTCCAGCCTGTGGCAGCCGCCCTGCCAGGGTCTGTCTCTGGACTTCGACGGTGCTGGAGTAAAGCAGAAGCGGAGCCCTACGGTATCTGCGCTCCCGCGTCCGGCTTCTTCCCCTCGGCGGCCCGTCCCCAGCGTTCACCCATCTTAGAGTCGGGGTCAGACCTTCCTTCCTCTGTGCGGCTGAGGAACGTCCTGACGGTGAGGGCCAGTGTCACAAATATTCCCCTCTGGTGGCCAGGCCTCCTCGGAGCAAGCCCTCGTGTCGTCTCCCAGCGTGACCTTCCCGCCTGCTGCACGGTGGGGGGGCGGCGCGGCACAGAGCCTGGCACGCTTTCTCCCTCTTCCTTCCCTAAGTAGCCTTTCTCCCCCCTAAAGTAAGGAGGTATTACTTGTTTATGTTTTAAAACCTCAGGGTCTCTTTTTCTCTGGAAATGTCAAGAGCACGGAGACGGCCTGTCTCTGCTGGGTGCTCGGAGCCCAGGGACGGACAGACACGCGGCAAGCTCGCCGCCACGGCCCCCGTCCCCGCACAGAAAATACGGAATCCGTAGAGATACAGCAAAAGAAAAAAGAGAGAGAGAGAGAGAGACAGAAAAGAAAAGAAAAAAGTCCACTTCATTTTGGGGAGACAAAATACAGAGCCCGTACAGTCCACAAATAGGACCTCGGATCAGAGAGAAGGTGTGATGTGGGCGGGGCTTGGGTCGCAGAGATTTTCATTTCTCTCCTATCTCAGAGCTCCCCGTGCTGTGTCCACGGGGCGCAGCCGCTGTGGGATGTCCGCAGTGTGCAGTCCGGCCTTGGGCGATGGGAGGCTCTGGCCCCCACTGCAGACACGGGACCCCCGGCTGGGTTCGCTGGGAAAGCTCACCCTTGCGGGACCCGTCCGGTTACAAGGCCTGGTCCAGAGGCTGCACCACGGGCCGTCCGGGGCGCCCACCGAGCCCGCGGACACAGCTCTGGCCCGGCAGCGTGGCTGTGCTGCTGATGGGTGGGGGCCTGGCTGTTAGCCTCGTGCGGGCGGGGGAGGGCGGCTGCCGTCGCTGCAGGGCGGCCGGGGAGGATCGTGTAAAGCCTGGTTCGGGCCAGAAATATCCCTGCCTTCTGGGGAAACGTCTCGAGCCGGAACCTAGAGTAAGGGCGGGCTTCCGCGCGGGGAAAGCGTCCTGCAGTGGCCACACAGGTTGCCCCAAACTCAGCGGCTTCCAACCAAGTGTGTTTGTTGCCTTACCGTCTGGAGGGCACAGGAAGGTTCGGGTCTCCAGGAACAACAGTCAAGGTGTGGGCAGGCTGGTTCCCACTGGAGGCTCCTGGTGCTTTCCCGGCTTCCCCAACGGCTGGAGGCACCCCTGTCCCTTGGCTCATGGCCCCTCCTAAGACCACCTTCCAAGCATGTCACTGCCACCAGCCTCTGCCTCCATCACCACACCGTCCCCCTGACTTGGACCCTGCACCTCCCTCTCATGAGGGCCTTGTGGTTCCCCTGGGCCCACCGTCACTGTCCAGGCCCCTCACCTCCAGATCCTTAATCCCGTGGTCACAGTCCCTCTGTCACGTGAGGTCACATGTCCACAGGCCCTGGGGATTCAGACAAGGACACCCTGGGCCATTACTCAGCCCTCCACGCTGTGTGCACAAAACCACACTGAGCCTGGTCTCCTCGGGAGGTAGAGAGGGGACAGATTGGGAAAGGTGCGCGGGAAACACAGGGGTGGAGGGAGGGATGTTGAGAATGTCCCAGACTACACTGGCCTCTAGCCCTTTCTGGGACGGTGGAATGTTCTAGAACTGTGCTGCCCTCTGGCCCTTTCTGGGACGGTGGAATGTTCTAGAACTGTGCTGCCCTCTGGCCCTTTCTGGGACGGTGGAATGTTCTAGAACTGTGCTGCCCTCTGGCCCTTTCTGGGACGGTGGAATGTTCTAGAACTGTGCTGCCCTCTAGCCCTTTCTGGGACGGTGGAATGTTCCAGAATTGCATTGTCCTTTGCGGCAGCACTTGGACACAGAGGGCTATTGAGCACTTAAAATGTGTTAAGTGCAACTGAGGAACAGAATTGTGACTGTACGTAATTTTAGTTACTTGAGTTCAGTGCCACCCGTGACCAGCCGGTGGCCGCTGTCTTGGGCAGCGCAGCTTTCTAACGGGACCTGAGGTATATTACTTGGCTGCCCACTTGAGAGCTGAGGCTTCTGAGGCCCCGCAGACAGGACCTGCGGCCACCTGGGTTGTCAACTCCAGCCTCCGGGGGCATCACAAGGTCCCTGCCAGCAGGTGACCAGTGCCTCCAAGGGGAGGTGGCTCTGTGTACTGGTCACGTCATTTGATTGCAACAGAAATGGCAGAAAATAAACTTGTTCTGACTCTCACGAGGGCTGAGTTTGGGGGTGATGCTGGGTCAGAGAGCATTGGCCTGAAGCCGCCAAAATAGGTATCGAAGAAGGAACCCACCAAAAAGGACGTGTTTCTGTTCCACTTCTAAGTGGATGTCCCCCGTCACCTCACCCATAATTATAGAGGAGTTTACTGACCAGCAGAGCCACTACCAGCAACTGTCACAGCTTGGGGGGCCCTTCCCGCCCAGACCCTGGGCTGCTTTCCTGGTCAGCAACTCTCACCCCCACTGCGTGTCCAACCGCATGGGCCCAGCCCTCGCCCCCAAAGTCTGCAGCTCCCTTGCTCTGCGGAACGGTGTTTGAGAAAGCTCCCCAAGTGCCCGGCTGCGGTGGCGAGGGACAAGACCCCGGCTTAGCTCTTAGCTCTTGTCACCAGCTCCGTGGAACTTCTGGGAAACGGCCTCCAGGTTTTAATGGGGAAGCTGAGGCGCGCTTGAGAGATGGTGACTTCTGAGGAAGAGGCAGGGGCGGAGGGAGTGCTGCTCTCTGATGAGAGGCGGCCCACGGAGGCCCAGGCTGCGCTCGGCTCTTGCCTTTTCTGGGGTCACTTAAAGACAAGGAAAAGGGCCGTCCCCCATCCAGAAGCTCAAGCCCGGAGCTGTTCTGTTTAGGAAAAACCTCACGTTGTGATACCCTCCAGTTGTGCCTTAACAGACGCTTCCAGCCCAAAAAGGCACCTGCTCCGACCTCCCGCACGTTCCGAGAACCCCGCTTGCAGATCACGCAGGCATGTGGGTGACTGGAGAACGCGGTCTCTGCGCTGTCCCTCTCCATGGGGACTTCGGGGCAGAGAAAGGCCCAGGTGTGCAGAGGAGGAAGACGGGGCTGCAGAGCCCGGGCTCGGTCCCACCCGCCCCGCAGTAGCGTCGTGTCCCCACCAGAAACCCAGCCGCAGGTAGGAGAGAACCTTGCTCCGAGTGTGCAGACGGACGCCTTTGTCTCCTGGTAGGTGTTCTCTTTTGTCAGTTATTTTTAAAAGCCGGCGTGAACCCTGGGACGCTGAGACTCTCCCGGGACCCACGCCGAGCTTGGATGCGTTGCCCTGAAACCACAAATACCCCCAGAGGAAAGACGTGGCTCTCAGCCCTCAAAGCAACGGTACAAAAAACAAACACAGACGCTCCCACTCCCTGTTCCAAGTGGCGGCCAGACGCAGAGGTCAAGGTCCGCAGTTTGCGGGATGGGCTCTCAGGGCGGCACATTGTGGCCGAGGTCCGTATTGTGGAAACTCTGGCCCAGACTTGAAAGCTCAAAGGCCCCTCCCTGTGCTTTTATGTTATTTTCTCATTTTGTAAAATACAAACGGGTAGAAGTGCTGGTTCCTGGCGAACTGCCGGCCCTCGCTCCTTCCCTCCCCGTCCTGACCCGAGACCCGAGACCCGAGAGGCTCGCTCCTGCTGGGAGCCCCACGCTGCCCCTGCGGACAGAACCCACTGTGAGCTCTAGCTCGGATGGCCCCTGCCCACCTCCTTCCTGCACCCCTCCCCCCAAGTCTGCACCAGCCCGGAGTCTGGGCCCTTCCACCCCGCATCCCCCCGGCCTGGACGTCCGGCGATCCTACCCACCGCCCTCTGCTCCTCCCTGTCTCCGGAGAAACACCTGGGATACGAGGCCCCCCGAGCCTTCGCCGGCCCCCGTCCTGGGGTTCCCGTCCTGGGCGCTTGGCCTCCTGCCGAGAGGTGCCCACCGGCTCCAACTCAGTGAACGGCACCTCCGCCCCCAGGGCCAAGGCCAGCCTTGGGAGCCCCTCCGAGCTCCTGCCCCTCGCTCCCCACTTTCCAAACAGCCGTGGATCCTGTTGATGGCAGGTCTAGCCGTCACGGGTTCTAGTTCCACTCGCCATGCTCCGTGGTCCGTGGCTGCAGCACCTCCGGCCGGAATCGCGCCGGCAGCTTCTCGATGCCACCCCTTCTCTCCAGCACCCCCAGCTCTCGCCTTATTCACTCTCCTAACACATCTGTACCCCAAGCTCCCTGCTGGGTCGACCTCCTAGCGTGGAGTCCTCTGTGCTGGCACTGCCGCCCCACAGCTGTTTGAGGGAGTCCTCCTCTTCCTCCTCCTCTCTGCAGCCCTCCAGCCTGTGCTTGGGTGGCGCACTCATCCTGTCCCTGGTCCACAGCTTGTTTCCCTGCGACGGCGGGGTCCTCATCTACCTGCTGACTTGCAGCCCAGAGAAAATGCTCATCTGGGGAAGCTGAGTGAGGAGCGCCGATCCGTGATGCGCAGGTGCTGCCTGCCGTCTCCAAGTCAGCTGTCCGTGCTCTTGCCTCAAGGCCTTGGGTCGTGCTGTTCCCTCTCCTGAGAATGCCCTTCCCCTCCTGGCTCTGCTCATAAACTTCCATCGTGCAAGGCTTGGCCCAAGTGCCTCCTCTGCAGTGATTCTTTCCTGGGCTCCTACCCGGAGAACTGTCCCTCTCCTCTGTGCTACTGCGTGTCCTACGGATGTGTGTGACAGCAAGAGAGGGAGAGCGTGAAGCAGCATGGAACAGTATGGGGAAGATGTGGAACAGCATGCAATAGACACAGAGCAGCATGGAACAGCAGAACCAGTACAGAGTGCCGTGGAGCAGCTAGGAGCAGCATGGAACAGACTTGGAGCAGACATGGAACAGCATGAGGCAGACATGGAACAGCATAACCAGCTTGGAGCACGACAGAGCAGCACAGAAAGCATGAAGTAGCCTCGGTGTTCGGCCCTCACCATAGAAAGCATTGTGTAGGGTGGGGAACAATATCCTCCCGGAGATTTCTGAAGTGTGGAACTGAAGTCTCACGTCCCCAAATCTACCTTTCTGCTCTGAGTCCTGTACCTGGCTTGGTGTGTGTGGCGTCTGACCAGCGGCCACTATGCCCAAAACACAGAGGAAGAGCGGAGGTCCCCGAGTGAGCGGCTCTGAGAACCGGGACTGCCGAGAGCATGGGTCTCTCCAGACTCCGCAGAGTTAAGAGAGCTACTCGCGAGGTGCGCACCTCAGGCCGGGCCCTGCTTAGTGCCAGGCTGGAGGCTGCAGGAGGAGTTCTGAGTTCTGCCGACAACCCAGGCCAAGGTGAGAGCACGTTCAGAGGGAGAGTCGGCTCGCCCGTGCATCTACCAACACGCAGGCTCTGCTCTCACGTCTGCCACCAAGCAGGGAGAGGCCTGGCCCCACGTCCATGGAAGCGTTAGCAGGGATGTCAACAGGAAAAAAGCTCTCCTGTTTCCGCCATACTCAAGATCCGTTCACCAACTGTTGCATTGAAGATTAAGGCTGTGTATTTTTTCAATGCCAAGATTATACTCTATCAGAATTTCCTGTGTCAGTTTGGGATTTTTTTTTTTTTTTCATAGTAGCATTGAAATAGGGAAACTATTTTAAAGTGAAATCTTCTGATCCTTTTACTAAATTCTGGAAATTCAGAGGGGGTCGCCCTACAGGTGTTCCAGGTCCCTGAACACATAAACACAAATCAAAGGTACGGACATCAAACAGCATGCGCAGAGCTCAGGCTTCTACATCCATATCCGCGATTCCATAATGAAACACGCAGCTTCCCTGCAATCAACGTTCCACAACCATTTCTCAAACACCTCCCGCCAGTGCATACCAGTTAGCGTGCAAGACAGTGGGCATACGTCCATGAACAGGACAGCAAAGCCCACGGGGCCCAGCCCCGGGCAGGGCGTGCGTCCGCGGGAAGAGGGTGCAGAGACAGGGCATGTGATAAGCAAGTGTGGAATAATGCTAGAGGTGACCAGGGCTCTGTGTCACTCCTGTTCCAGACGCAGGCCCAGTGGCAAAGCAGGCCGGCAGCACTGGCTGAAAGCATTGGACGCTGGAGACATCTGCATGTGGTTTCTGCCCCCCTGGCTGTAGGAGCCAAAGAACGTGGGGGGTCACGGATAAGGATAAGGTCAGGGCGCTGACGCGTGGCTCAGAGGATGGGGTTGGCTCCGCCGGCTTGGAGGTCAGGGCAGAGGTCAGGGGCAGAGGTCAGGGCAGAGTTCGGGGAGAAGGTGGAGGGACCCTCTCCTGCTTGCAGCTCCGACAGTTCCCACATGGACTCAAAGTGTGTGAGCTACACTTTCGATTGGCCTTTTCCTTTTTCCACACCCCACTCACTTCTAGAACCTCAAAAGGGCTGAGTGCAGTGACACAGATGCACGTGTGGGCCACGCTCCTGCGTGGAGAGGGTAGAAACGTCTGGAGTCAGACCCCAGCGGGCAGGCGCTGCCCCAGGGGTCTCAGGGAGCTGGGATGGTGGTGGGTCCCAGAAGGCACAGTCATCATGAGGCTGCCTGGGTCCTCCTAGCTTCCCGGGTGTGGGGAGCAGCAGTCAGAACCTTCTGGCCACTGTCTGTGTCCACTCGGGACGGTAGTAGCAATGGGAACAGGACGGTCTCCCTGCCACTTCCTTCTCGTGGGCCTCGGCTAGCTGCCGGAGGCAGGCTGACCGCTGGGAGCTACCTCCTTCCCTGCTGCACTCCATGAGCACAGCAAATTCTGGGTGTGAGATGGCCTGGAGGTGGCTTGTCTGACGAGGGGGGAGACCCTGGAAGCTCACATCTGTGTGTGCAGGTCCCCGACGTGGGCGCTGCCCGGTGCAGCAGGGCCTCGGTCCGTCTGCCGGACGTGCTCTCCCGTCTGCTGGAGCCTGTGGCCCCATGGGCTCAGACGTGCCCACAGGGAAGGCCAGGCCCCCCTCGGAGCCGGGCGCACAGGGACGCGCGGGTGCTCAGCCAGACGGGGACCCCGGGAGCGTCCGGCGGGCAGGTTAGGCTGGCTCTTCCTGCCCCGCTGACAGGCAGGCACGACGGGCCAGGGCCAGAAGGGGTCCCCTTTCTATAATATCTCAGGGTCGGCTTAGGGCTTCGACAGAGAATGACAGACAGGCTCTCCACGCCCAGAGTTTGTCCTCGCAGCGCTGCGGAGCCCAGAGGGTTAAAGCCGCTGCCTTCGGCTCAGGTCGTGATCCCGGGGTCCTGGGATCGAGCCCCACATCAGGCTCTCTGCTCTGCAGGGAGCCTGCTTCCTCCTCTCTCTGCCTGCCTCTCTGCCTGCTTGTGATCTCTGTCAAATAAATAAATAAAATCTTTGTAAAAACACACACACATTTCTAGGAGAAAGGATGCTTTCTTTATGAAAAGGACACAGATTTCTCATAAAACCGAGAAGAGGCAGGCAGGGGCAGCCAGATGACGTCGGCGGGGGGGGCACGCTTCCACATCAGCGAGGGATTTTCAGGTCAGCTCTTCCCCGGGAAAAAGAAGGAGTTCTAAAGGAGAGTGAGGATCTCATGGGCCTGTAAAGGTCCAGGGCCTTGGCGGAGCAGCAGGCAAAGTCACAGGGCCAAGCCAACAGAGGGTCACATCCTCCCCTACCCCTCCAGTGCTCTGCCCTAATGCAGGTTACCCCGTGGGGACGGGTGGCTGCCGTGCTGCGTCCTGGCTTTCCGTGACCTGCTATGTGTGGCTTGTGTCAGTTCTGCCCCCCACAAACCCTACTAGTGCCCTTGTTTTACCCGTGCAGAAGCTGGGACACACCTGCTGGAGGTTCCTTTCCAAGCCAGGCCACTGGCCGGGCTACAAGCATTAAACCAAGTGTTGTCTGGGGCAGCTCGAAGCGGGGGCACCCAGGAGTACCCCGGAGTAGTCAGGAAGCCTTTTAAACCCTGGAGACAAATAAACCTCCTGTCTCTTGGAGCCGGGGGTCTGTCCTGGAGGCAGAAAATCACCCTACGTGTGTGGTCTGCAAGTTTTCTTTACCTTCGGGGACAGGAGGTGGCTTGCTTTGGGTGAAGGATGCTGGCTGACGACTATGCTGGGAATATCTGTGAAAGACACAGCACGCACGTCTGGTGACCGAAGCATCGTGAGGCCATCCAACTCTCCCTGGGCGAAGGGGCCACGCTTCTCTTCCCCAACACCGAAAAATCAGAGTGTGTTGGCAAAGGACAGTCGGAGGCAAAGCTAGGGGAGCAGGAGGGCGACCTCCCCTAGACTCCTAGCTTCCCCAGGGAGGAGTCCCAAGCCAGGCTCGGTGTGGGAAAGGAGCCAGAACTCAGACGTCGCTCCTGTGTGCGCCCCTCCGTGATGGGAGGACTTTGAAGAGATTGAGAACGGGGGCACCTGTGGCTCAGGTGTGTGTTAAAGCCTCTGCCTTCGGCTCAGGTCAAGACCTCGGGGTCCTGGGATCGAGCCCCGCATCGGGCTCTGCTCAGCAGGGAGCCTGCCTCCCCCTCTCTCTGCTGCCTGCCTCTGCCTGCTTGTGATCTCTTTCAAACAAATAAAGAAATCTTTCAAAAAGAGAGAGAGAGATTGAGAACCTGGAAGAAGTGTACGCTTGCCGTGGAAAGTTTAGACACAACAGGGAAATAGGAGAAAATGTAGGTGACATGCACGCTCGCGCGCATACCGGGAGATAGCTGCCGCCGCCAAATCGGGGTTTAAGCCCTCAGATTTGCCATTTATAGACACGATCACCCCTGCTGGTGATCACTACTGATGAAGTTCTTCTGTGACGACACTGTGCTCGTCTGTAGTGGGAACCATGATCCCCACTTAGAGCCCAGGAAACCCAGGCCCAAAGAGCGGCCGGATTTGCCCCATTCCTTGAGGTGGTGGCTCCGCGGATGGGGGACTCAGCAGTGCGTTCAGGGGCCCGCGTGGAAGCCCAAGGATGACGCTGCTGCCATGAAATCTCCCTTTCGTGTCCCCCCAAGTTTATGGAGATAGGTGCCCCCCTGATGATTTGACATTTGTATATGCTGCAGGCGACCCCACAGCGCGTCTACCCATCACCTCACATAGTTACTGGTCTTGTGAACTCAGGTCCCCGCCGACCATGCCATCACCAGCACCAACACCTCCCAGTTTGAGTCTTCTGGCTCCTTTTGCCCCTGCCCCTGCCCCTCCCCACTTCCCATTTCCTGCACCCCGCAACTTGCCACCAGGAACCTGAACCTCAGGGCCACTCTGGAGATGACAGGGCGGCGCTCGGAAAGAAGGCACGGATGCCTAGTGGCTATGACATTAGCCCAATGTCTGGCCCATCTCCCAGCAGCTGGGGCGGGGTGGGGGCTTGCGATAGGCTCTCTTCTCCCCAGATTGGCCCCAGGGCCTCTGGGATCCCAAACAGGAGAGAGAGAGAGAGGCCGCTGCCTAAAAGGCAGTCATAATTTCCAAGACTCACAACAGGTGTGGCTCTGCTGTCCCAGAAGCTCGGTGTCCGCTTCCCTCCAGGGCGGTTCCGCTTCTTGGAAGCCAGTCCTCCCTGTTCCAAGAGGCCCTGGGAAATGTTCCTCCCCAGAAGAGGCACTGGCCTCGAGGCCTGGTTACACTCCCTACCTGAGAAAGAGCAACAGCTCTTCCTCCAAAACGGCAGGTCTCCCAACTCTCGGAAAAACAGAAGGGGAGACCCAGCTCAGCCAGAGCACGCCAGGACTCCGCCCCATGCGGCTTTGGAATGTTACATCCCGTCCTCATCTTCCACACATCAAGGCTAGATTCTGCCAGGGGAAGATTCTTTCACACCCTGATGTCCGAGGGTTCCACAGTGTGCCACCGGCGGACACGGCCGCATTTACCAAAGCAGGTCTGTCCGCTGTTTGCTTTCTTTCCAATACTGGCCATCAGGTTCCAAAGCCATAACAAACGGCCACGGAGCCAAAACACAGCTCCGTCCTTACTTCCGAAGAGAAATTCCCAGAAGCGGGATGACCAGGGAGAACGCACAAGGCTTGAAGCTACTGGTGGAAGCTCCCGAGAACTTTCCTCTGTAGAAAGATGTTCGAGAGATCCTCCCCTCCAGCGCTCGGGAGAAGAAAGGGCACAGCTTTTAATAAATGAGCAACTAGCGCGGGTTGGCCCTGAACAGACGGCTGTTGGGTAACGTGTGGGAGAAACGGGTCCTTAAGGACACTGCCGGTAGATGGCACTCTTGGCTAAGATTTTAGAGTCTGATTTCAGGGGTCAGAGGTTTTCAGACCATTCAAGAAGCCACGGGGAGCTCTGAGACACATCGCGGACATTATCATACAGAAACCAATCGTAGCAGTGGGCCCCTGGGGTCCCGGGGTGCTGGCACGCAGCTCATGAAGGTCTCCTGCATCCTTTCCGGAGCCCCGCACCCAAGCCCCCTGTGCCTCCCCCATTAATTCTCACGCCGGGAAAGCTGCACTAGACTGGTCTGTTTCCTCCGCACCAACATTCCAGGTCCCGGCAGCGCCCGTCGGCTTATCACCGCTGCCGCTTTACAGCACCACGTGCGGTTATCGATCGGCTCTTGTTGGAGGACACCCTCCAGGTCAGGTGCCCGGAGTTCAGGGCAGTGCTGACCCCGAGGACACACCCTTGCAGGTGTCTGCCGTGTGAACACAGGTGAGATGCTTGAGGCCTTGCCTTCCAGCACTGCCACGTGCTTGCCTTCCTTGAGAAACTGTCACCCATCCCAAGACGGTCGCCTTTGCCACCATGGGGGCCTGGGACAGAGGGTGAACGTCCGTCTAGAGGTGAATAACCCACAGGAAGAAGGGTGGCAGAGGGGCTCGGGGTCCTCAGCAGGACAGCCACAGCCCACTCACCTGTCAGACGAGTTACAGAACCCGGCCCAGCCTGTTTCTCAGCTACAAGACGGCTCTGGTCAATGTCCACGAGGGGCCTCCCTGCTCAGCGCCCGGGGGCTCCCATGGGCTGGGGAAGTCTGCTGGGCTGTGGGCAGCGGGGCCCTCCCGCCCTGGAAGGACGGCTGAAGGACAAGGACGGCGAGATTGTTTTCTGTTTCCCGTAGGCCACGTCAGACAACATCTTGCCCGTCAGCAGTTGTGCGGTGACCTTTTGGCTGCCAGGATTTCATTTGGTTCCAACACTGCTGACATTCAGCTGCGGCTGGGGGCCCGCTGGGGGGCCAGGTGTGGAAGGCCCAGAGTGATGCATCTCGTCCCCCAGGGCGGGACTCTGCTCTTTCCCTGTGCCCGTGTCAGCGTCCTGAGCGAGAGCCCTGGGTCCTTTCCGGTTCCAGGCCCAGGGTGACTGGTGACTGGGAGCCCTTGCACCCATTTTCATCTTGGTAAACTAAAGATCAAAGGGCCTGCACCCTCCAGCCTGCTGGACTCGGGGGCAGGGCCCCCGTCGGTCAGTCTCCGGGGGGAGCTTACGCAGATCTCTAGCTCCCTACCTCCAGAGCTGTGCCCCGAACGCTGCTCTCCGGCAGGGAGAGTCCCCTTAGGGGAACACGGCGATTGGCCCAGAAAGGACCTCGGCCCGTGACGCAGTACCCCAGCGGCCCCCTGGACCCCCGGCTTCCCCCGGAGGGCCGGTCCCGAACGTCCTCGTACTACTGCCCCGGTCCGCAGCAGGAGCAGACCGGGTCGGGGTGGAGGCGAGAGGGGCGGGGACAGCACCTCGGCCCCGCGCGCCCGTCCCCCCACCCCCGGGCCTGAGCGCCCCTGCACGGCCGCGCCCCGTCCGAGCCGCAGGCGCCCCGGCTCCCAGCCCGGGTCGCGGGGCCCGGCCGCCGCGCGAGCAGGTGCGCGCGCCGGCGTCGCGGGGGCGGGGCTTGCGGCCTGGAAGCGGCGCGCGCCGGCGGGGGGCGGGGCGGGGGCGGGGCCTGAGCCGGCCTATAAAAGCGCCGCGGGCCTGCGCCCTGACGCAGCGGCCGGCAGCCGCGCTGGGAGTGGGTCCTCGCGCGCCTCGTGGTCGGCCCGGCCGGAGGCTCGGCGGCATGGCAGGCGCCGGCCCGAAGCGGCGCGCGTCCGCGGCGGCCGCGGCGGCCGAGGAGGAGGAGCGGCAGGCGCGGGAGCGGATGCTGGCGACGCGGCGCGCGGAGGGCGCGGAGGGCGCGGAGGGCGCGGAGGGCGTGACCCTGCAGCGGAGCATCACGCTCTTCAACGGCGTGGCCATCATCGTGGGCACCATCATCGGCTCGGGCATCTTCGTGACGCCCACCGGCGTGCTCAAGGAGGCGGGCTCGCCCGGGCTGGCGCTGGTGGTGTGGGCCGTGTGCGGGGTCTTCTCCATCGTGGGCGCGCTGTGCTACGCCGAGCTGGGCACCACCATCACCAAGTCGGGCGGCGACTACGCCTACATGCTCGAGGTGTACGGCTCGCTGCCCGCCTTCCTCAAGCTCTGGATCGAGCTGCTCATCATCCGGCCGTCCTCGCAGTACATCGTGGCGCTCGTCTTCGCCACCTACCTGCTCAAGCCGCTCTTCCCCACCTGCCCGGTGCCCGAGGAGGCCGCCAAGCTCGTGGCCTGCCTCTGCGTGCGTGAGTACGGCGGCGGGGGCGGGGGGCGGCGGGACCCGCGGGGGCCGGGGGCGGCGGGGCCGCGCCGCCACGTGGGGCGCGCCCGTCGGTGGACGCGTCCTCGCGGGGTGGGGCGGTGAGTCAGCGGGGCCCCTGGCCCAGCCGCGGCGGGGGCGGGGGCGGGGGTGGGGGGCGCGTTCCGCTTCCTCCCCTCGTCCCCTCGCGACGCCCTCCCCCTGCCTCGTGCGAGCGTCCGCGCGGGGCCCGTCCGCGCTCCCCGGGGCCTACCGCCCGGCGGACGCTGCGGTTCGAGCGAGACGCTCATTCATTCCTGCTCCGGACCCGGCCGGTCCCGAGTCGGCAGCGGCTGGCGCGTCCCAAGCCGACGCTCGTGGACGCAGCGGTCTCAAAGGAGCCACCGCGGGTCCGGCCTGCGCGTCCACTTCGTGTGGGAGGGGGGTGCAGGGTGGGCCTGGGGGTGCGCGGTCGTGCTCAAAGACAGCCCTGCTCGTGTTCCTCGCCTTGGGCTTGGTCTGGGTGTGTCGGAGGATGCGGTCCCCGGGGGGCCAGGCCAGGAGTGCTCTGCAAAAACCCTTGTCTTGTGGGATTTCAGGAAAAAATAATTTGTACCAAACATCGTGTGGTTTTCTTCTCTTTCTTGTCTGTTGGCGCCTTTTATGCCTGCCTCCCCTTGGCGGGCTTCTGTGGAGCCGTGCCGGATGGAAGCCTCCTGCTTTCAGAGCTGCCACCGAAGCGAGGGTTTCCTGGACGTTCTGAAGTGCCCAGAGTCCAGAGCCCGCAGGCTACGTTCGGGTTGGGGTCCTGGCCACAGGACCGCGGCCACGGGACCTACTCCTAGGAGTAGCTTCTGATGGGCAGCGGCTGCTGGTGCCGTGGGGATTCTGCAGTGTGTGGGCCGAGTGTCCGGCCCGAGCCACACTGTCCTGCGGGGCAGGCCCACTTCACGAAGTGCTGAGTCCAGAAGGCAAAATCCAGTGCACTTCCCCTTGGCTGCCTGACATTGCGCGCTTTCCGGAGAGAGACCCTGAACAGAGCAGCCATGCGGGGGAAGGAACGTTATTTGCCATTTGGGGGGCCGTCTCAGGATGTGCATCTCGGCTTTAAAAAAACACAAAAACATCTGTGCCAGTAAGAGGTCCATCTGCTCTAGGACAGGAAGACCTGTGGTTTCTGGTGGGGCTTTGAGATGAGGGTTTATGGGATGACACACTGGTCTGGAAAGGGAACGGCCCTCTAAAGGCAGGATGACTTTTTCTGATACGATTATAATAATCGCGTTCCAATATGATCTAGCGCTTGTGGGCCCAGTCTGTGGTGAAACCGATAATGTCTCTAAGGGCCTGTCCTCTCTGTCTTTAAAAGAAAGTCCCTGCTTAAACTTTCAGGTTTAAGTAGACGGCAGAGGGACTGCTGTGAGTTCAGTGCCGCCCCCCACCATGTCACTGTGGCACTGCTGGGCCTGGCCAGGAGTCCTGGACGGCGCCCCTGCCCCTGGGGGGCTGTGAGTGCGGCTGAGGTTTTCCATGTCCTCATCAGTCTTTGGGGCTCTTCCCTGAACCGCCTTGGGAGCGTGTCCGGTGTGTGTAGTAGGTGTGGGTGGCTCTCTCTGGCGGAGAGAGGACTTTCAGTCACAGAAAGGGGCTCCCTGTCTGCCAGGATGAGTGCCCGTCTAGAGCCTCACCGTCTGGAAAGAGAGGCTGGTCCAAGCCTCGCAGAACTTGGAGCTGCCTGGCACGGGCGGCTCAAAGTTGAGCGGGGAGAAAGGTTATGGGTGCCCAGGGAGGCCTTTGTAGGGGCCTCTGAGGAGGCAGCGAAAAGCCACAGAGAGTTTCTGAGTGTCCTCCAAGTATCCCACAACGCTGGGTTCTGGAAGTTCTCCCTGAGGAGAGGAGGGGCACTCTGCTCCGCTCTCCGCCTCGACCCCCCCCCCACCCCGCGCCCGCAGCACTGCGGGCCCAGGCTCCGTGGTGCGCCCAGGGAGGGCCCGGTGGCCTGCCCCTTTGGTGCTGTGTTGCAGGCGCTCGAGCAAAGTTCTCAGGTTTGCTGGTTGGTCTTTTCAGTGCCCTGGGCACAACCCACCACAGTTTTGGCTTCCTAAGAAGTGCTGCTGTGAAACAGGTTGGCTTCTGGGCTTGGTGCGGTCCCGCTGGTAGCATGCGCGGGCATAAAGCCCTTCCTTGTAGGTCTTCCTGCCACGACCCCCACGGGGCCCTCGCCTAGTGGGCTCTGGTGTTGCCCAGTGCATGGAGCGGTGAGAGAGACTCAGTCTGTCCGTCTTTCCCTTTTTTTTTTTTTTTTTAAGATTTTGTTTATTTATTTGACACAGAGTGATCACAGGAGGCAGAGAGGCAGAGAGAGAGGAGGAAGCCAGCTCCCCGCCAAGCAGAGAGCCCGATGCGGGGCTCGATCCCAGGACCCTGAGATCATGACCTGAGCCGAAGGCAGAGGCTTAAGCACTGAGCCCCCCAGGCGCCCCTACTCCGTCAGTCTTGATGGCCGTGTGGGATCTGGCATGAGACCAGGCTTACCTTCTCCCTAAACAAAAACTTCGCAGCATTTGCTTGGACCAGAGAGATGGGGGCTTTTACTTTCAGGCAGAAGCGGCTCAGACTGGAGTTTAGATTCTCGTCAGCTTCAGCTGCTGTGTCGAGGTCACTCCTACTCCAGACGCAGGTGTCAGGCCAGTGGCTGCACACTGCTGGGCGCCTACCCTCCTCTGCCCTCTCCCCCACCATTGGGTGTGGGCGCGACTGGGCCCACTGGGACCGCCGTGAATGGGACCCGCCAGGTGCTTGTAGAGCTCATGGTCTGCTGGTGGCTCTGGGTCCCTTTCAGGCTGGGGTCTAGAAGGCACCTCCATCTGGCTTCTTGTGGGAGACAGACGGGGGTTGCCAAGGGTCCCCTACCCCACCATGCCCCTGGATTGGGCAGATCCATGTGGGGCAGGGGTGAGTGTTCCCCCGGGGACCTGTGAGCCAAGATGGTTTCCAGCTGGTGTCAGGGAGAGCCTGAGCTCTGCGTGGGAACAGACGTGGTCGGCTTCAGGAACTCTGCTGCGGCCTCAGCGGAGTTTCCACATCCGTGACATGGGGATGGGTCGCAGCTCTGCGGGGTGAAGCGGGAACTCTCGGCCACGGCCTGCGGATCAAGCGCGGCACACGGGGCTGCCTTTGTTCCCAGCACCGCCCTGTCTGCTGCTCCCCTTTCGTGTCTTGAGCTGCCCTCGAACTTGTTGTTTTCCAGTCTAGCAAAGAGCGGGAGGCCAGAGAACGGAGAGGAGGCAGGACGAGCGGTGGGTCAATGCCGAGGCCTCCCTCTCTGGCTGGGGTCGGAGCTGTGACGTGCCTACCCCCAAGGAGTCCCTTCCTGCCTTGGGGACAGGAGATCGGAGGTCCCGATGGTGAGGGGCATGGATCAGGGATGGGTTTGGCTGGCCGTGGGTTGGGGCCGGCCGACGTGAGGGTCAGTCAGTTGGGGTGATGATCAGAGTGGGAAGGAGCCCAGGCCCTACCCCCCAGTCTCCTGGTTGACCGGCTGTCCTCCACCAGGTCCAGGCGTTGCCCACTCCGGGGGCTGCGGGGTACCCACACAGTGTGTCTGCCACTATACGGCCTGGTCTCGGGCATCTGAACGCCTGCCCTCCACCAGGGCTGGGCCCATCTCGGCACAGTCAGTGAGTTTGCACGTTGTTCGCGACCCCAGAGTCACAAGCCGTGAGCTAAGTGCAGGCGACGGCCCAGTCATCAGCACAGAAATCTCACTTTCCCAGCCAGACACGAACGTGCCCGGGCCACTGGAGCAAGTCACGCTGGGTCACGGGACTGAAGCTCAGCCCCGTGGGGTCCTTCACAAGAGCGCGTGACTTCGAGGAAGCGCGAGATGCTGGGTGGGCATTTCTAACCCTTCTCTCTCTGGGTCACGGACCCCTTCGATAATCCGATGGAATGTGCAGACTCTGCCCAGAAATGGGTTCCAGGCGTATTAACTCGTAAGTGTGCATAATCACGGGGTTCTCACAGCCCTGCCCCCCCAAGGGTGGCGGAAATGGGTCTGGCGTCTCCTGGCTGCCTGCCGCCACATGTTCCTGCCCCAGCCTTTGAAACGAGGGTTGCCGTCCTTCTCGTATGGCCAGGGAAACTGAGGCAGCGGTGGGCTGGGAGCCCATTGTGCGTGCCGAACCGCCTTTTGTCATGGTGTGTGGGGACACATGGCCACGTCTTGGGCGGGAGCGGCGGATGCCAGGGCCCTGGGGTGGTGTTGGTCGCCAGGTTCAGGCATCCGGTCAGCCAGGGTAAGGAGACGGGGGGACCTGAGGTTTGTCCCATGGAGTCTCTGGGGTGTGCTTGTACCCTGACCGGGGTGCCTGACCCCACCCCACCTCCCCGACCCCCCGCCGCCGTGCACAGCTGGCCAGGGAGCCTTTTATCTTTCCTTCTCGTTTCCATCCAGATCTTTCTCTTGCACAGGAGCTTCTAGGGCAGGGGAGGCCCACAGCTGTGCGCCCCCCCCCCACGCCTCTTCCTGTGCTCACCTGGATTGCCAGTTCCCATTAGCCTTCTGTGACCCACAGCAGGTACTGGGACCAGGGGCTGCTGGGGGGCGCGACCTCCCTGGGCCCTCTCTGCATTGCTGCCTGGGTGCTGCCCAGGGCACACCTGTCCCCAACACTGGGCTTTGTCCCGGGCCCGCCCAGCCGGCCTCCAAGCACCCGTGAGCCTAGGGAGGCTCACAGTGTGGGAGGTGCCTTTCCCTCTGGAGGCCTGGAGGGCGGACCTCCCTCCCTCCCTCCCTGCGGGAGAATTTTGGGGGCCACGCCCACCCCTCCCACTGCGTGAGGCCCGGGCCCCACCCTCCCTCCCTTCTGGGCCCTTGGAGCTCAGTGCCTGCAACGTGATCCTGCTCTGAGTCCCTCTGACCTTGGCTGCCGGGTGGCATCTGTCCATACTGAGACCCGGCGGATTGTCCGTGCTTGTCTGTGAGCTCACAGCGTGGCCAGTCCAGCTCTGAGGCCACTGCAGGGAAACGGGCCTGAAGTCCACCGTGATCTTGTGGCCAGCCTCATGCTTTGTCCGTGTCCGTGTGAGCGGCCAGGGCTGGCCCCGGGTTCGGCGTGGGGCACAGACACGCTAATCTCCTGCCTGAGTTACCTGGGCTGCAGCAGAAGGCCTGGGTGGGGCTCTAGGCCCTGTCCCTGTCCCCACACTACAGTGAGTCCCTTGGGCTGTGTGACCTGGGGCTGGGTGCTTAGCTTCTCGGAACCTGTGTCTCAGAGCAGAGCAGTGGGGCGCGGGCGCGCGTCAGAGGGGGTGATCTCCTCCCTGCAGGGACGAGGGACAGAGGAACTGTCCGACGTCGAACGGGACAGGGCACTTGTGCCTGGTAGGGGGGACTGGGGGCCCAGGAGCCGTGGCCCTCTGAGGTGTAGCCGTGGGTAGAGACGGGGCTTGGCTGGAGCTGCCCCTAATCTGGGCACCCTCGTGTCACAGCCCTGGTATAGGGGGTGTCTCCTGCGATTATCTTAGACCCCCTGGAGCTAAGGGAAAGGACCCAAGGACCTGGGATGGGTGTGGGGGGAGGACGGCTGGATGGGGCCCGGGCAGAGCAGGTGTTCCCCCTCAACCCCCGGAGGCCACCTGCTGGCTCGCCCTGTGGGGGACCAGGGTCAGGGGTCTGGGGAGGAAGGGAGGCCCAGCCGCAGTCTGGTTAAGGAGGCTCTCGTCCCGGTGGATGGGTGAGGTCATCACTCCCAAGACAGGGAGTTTGAGGACCTGTGTCTGGCCTGGTCGTCAGGGAAGGGGGCCCCTGGCAGGGAGCTGTTTCCAGAACACCAAGGGAAAGGGCTTGGGAAGCCTCGCTGTGGTTCAGCAGCGTGTGGCCTGCCTGAGCAGCCCATGCTGGGATGTCAGGCCGGGGGGGGGGGGGTACACACCGGGCCCTGTCCTGCGGCCGCCTTACCTGGGAGGAGGGAGACGTGTTTGAACATGTTGTCTAGCTCCGGTCAGGCCCTGTCTTGTAATGGGGGGCATGCCGTGGGGGCACCCACCCAGGACGCTCTTGGCTGCCCCTCTCCTGGGCACGGTCCCTGCAATGCCAGCGCAGCCTGCACGAGGAACCTTCCATCCAGAGAGCGGCAGACGTTGGAGGGACAACCTGCTTCGGCCCCGGGCCGGCGTCCCCTGACCCAGGACCCACCCGGCCCCTACCCTTCGGAGGGCGCTTGGTACACAGGCATCACGTGTGTGCACGTGGCGGGTGGGTCCCTGGGGGATTTGCCCCCCCCTCGGTAGGCAGCCGAATCACCCGGTTGGGAGGGCTGGGGAGCAGGATCGAGTCCTGGCCAGGGCTCCAGAACACAGGAGGGGGACTGGGGAGACCCGAGCCTCCTCTCCGCACTCCGCACTCCGCACTGGGCCGTGTGACTTCCAGTGAGTCCGACAACCTCTCTGCGCTCCATTCACCCAACTATCTGATGAGGCTAGATGCTTCCCTGCCCTCTCAGGCTGTGACCACCGCGTGTTTCCCTCCGTTTTCCTCTGCAGGAGAATGACGAGAGGTGCAGGGTGGATGGCTGGGGGTTTCCAGGCCCCCAGGGGGACCCCAGAGCACTGAGTTTCCCGCACAACAGCCTGGTCTGTCCTGAGCTGATCTTCAGGGTCGGCAGCGACCGGCTGGTGGGGGCTGGACAGTGAGTTCGCCTGTTCTTCCCACCCTCCCCCGAAGCATGTCAGCACTCGGGCCTCGCTTCAGAGCCGGGGGGGGGACGGGCTACCCTCCTGGCTGTCCTGGTTGTTCTTGCGGCAGGGGCCCCCGGGGACCTCCCTGTCCTCCAAGAATTGTGCCTCAGAAAAGCCGATAAAGTGAGACGCCGCTGTCTGTCGGGGGTCCCTGCTCGCTCCAGGTCTCGGGGGGTTGGCAGCTTTCCGAGCTGACTAAGCCTGCCCCTCGCGGGTGTGTTTTTGGCGTGAGCTCGCCAGCCCCATTCCTGATGCGAGCTGGCACCTGCGCCCCAGGGCCTGGTGAACTCCTTGGTCAGATTAAAAATGGAAGGAAATGTGGAGACGCACGTTCCAGGGCGGGTCTTGGGGAATTTGAAAACAGGACGCTGGCGTGTCAGCAGTTTCTTTCCACAGAGAAGCCGGGAGTCGACTTGTGGGGGGCGGCTTGAGAGCCAGTGTCCCCGCCTCTGTGGAGGGGCCGCGTCCCCCTCTCCCCCGCAGCCAGCGGCCTCTTGCGGAGGGAGCCTCAGGCCCTGTGGGAACAGCTCCCTGCCCTTGGGTGGGTCTGGAGCAGGGCTCTCGACCTCAGCTGGCTCCGTGTTCTAGCACGTTCCAGAGCTGAGGTAGGCCTGTCAGGTGGTTTGGGGTCATGCGCATTCCTTTTCTCAAAATCACCCTCCGGTTCTTCAAGGGGGATCTTTGTGGGGATCTCTGGGCCCGCAGCTCTGGCATCCCAGGGCAGAGTTAGGCATGCGGACTCTCAGACCGGCCAATCGGAAGCTCTGGGGTGCCCGTCCCCCACTATCCCAGGAGGCCCTCGGGCCAAGGGCGTCAGGTGTCCAGGGAGGGGGAGATGCTATCTGCCCTGGGGACAGGGACAGAGTCAAGGCGGCACCTGAAGGAGGAGGTGATCACGGCCCCCAGGTGGCCTCTTGGGGGGGGGGGCTCGCCCAGAGGACATGTGCACCTGTGAGGGGCAGGGGCCAGGTGCTGGTAACGACCCCCACCCTCCTGAGCCCCTGTGAAGCGCTGGGCCCCTGCGAGTGCTGCGGGGGTAGGGATGAGGGGGGCGGGGGGTTGGGATATGGTTCTCTCTGGCTTTCTCATGACCTTCCCCTGGTGTGCTTGACATCAAGTCAGTGGAGGGGGAGGGTTAGGCCTGCCTGCAGGTGCTCAGAGGGCGGCGAACCCCGCAGTGCAGCGCGGGTGCTCACGCACCACCCTCGTTAACCACGGTCCTCTGACTCTGGTGCCGGGGTCCACACGGTCCCGAGGAAGCACAGCCTGGGGCACTGGGCCTGCTGCAGCGCTCCGTGTTTTACCCTCAGTTGGTGTGGCTTTTTTGTGTCTCGTTTTGGTGTATTTTTTTTCTTTTTACTTCTTTTATTTTTATCTTGAAAATTTTTGTTTGGTTTTGGTGTTTTTAAATGAAAACAGGCCCCTGCATGTCAGCCGACCCTCTTGGATGAAACAGCCCCATGAGTACATTTAACACGAGGCTGCTGTCCAGGAGTCGGGGCTCTGGCGGGTGATCGGGGTCCCTGGGGCGGCGTCCAGAGGTGAGAGGTCAGGTGGGAGGTGGGGCCGGGCTGCGGAAGGGAGCCTCTGAGTCCTGGCCAGGTAACGGTCTTCCCAGAGGCAGAGGCCAAGAGGAGGCAGGCGACCTGCAGTCTGGTGGAGAGTATGTGCGTCCCCGCCCCCACTCAGGGCACCTTCTGTGACCCCCACCCCGTGCCTTTGTGACGTCCGCAGCTTGGAGGCTCCACCAGGGACGGGGAAGCAGGGAGCATGCAGGGTGTCCCAGGTCACATGCAGCACCAGCAGTGGCAGGACACCCCACACTCGGGGTCAGGGACCCCCGACCCGACCCCCGACTCCGGGTCGGACATCCGGAGTGCTCCCTGAGGGGACCCTGGGAAGAACAGGTTGGGGGTTCCAGAGCCCAAGGCCCGAGTGGCCCTCTGGGGATGTGCACCCCCGGGTCTGCAGGCAGGAATCTCAACAGACGTCACCTACTCTGCAAGCCTGGAGCTCGCAGCAGCGTCTCCCTGTGACCAGGTGTCCCGCGCGGCTGTGGGGTCGTCCTTCCTTCCTGGGCAACACTACCCACCGTTGAGGTGCAGGAGGAGCCCCCCCCCGAGACCCTGGCTCCTTGGCTGAGGTGGAGCTGCTGCTCCTGCTGGCCAGCGAGGAGGCCTGTGTCGCAGCAGGACGAGGACGGGACAGACACACACGTGAAAGACAAGGGCTTAGTGCAGTTTGCAGCGCGGCCGCCAGGCCCAGCCTGCTCCCGGCCGTCCTCAGCTGCCCAGAGCTGCTTTATCTCCCCAGGCCCGGCTGAGCGCATGCGCGAGCACAGCCCCGCTTATCTGGAGGTGCCCGTGTGGGGAGCCTTCCCAACGGCACCTCTGCCCCCGTCGGCCGGCCTGCTGGGGCGGGCCCTGTGGCCGCCTTCCCGCTGCCCACTTGTGGGCCACAGGCCCTGGAGGGCTGCGCGTCCGTGAGGACAGTGGCCATACCGCTGACCCTTGGCACGTCCTCCCCTTACACCCAGGGTCCCAACGTCCCCACCAGACACCCGGCAGCAGCCCCCCCCGCCCCGCTTCTGCGGGTGTCAAGTCCTCAGGCCGGGCAGCGGAGATGCACAGCCAGGGGCCTGGGTCCCTGAGGAATGCACATGTTTACTTAAGATTGTATCTCGTTTTGAAACTTTTTAAGAGAGGAACGCCGTGGAGAGTACTAAAACATTCCTTTATTTGTCAGCGAAAGTCAGGGAACTTTAAAGTTTCATCAAATACTCAGTTTTTCTTTCTATAGAAGTGGATGTTGTGAGGTAGCGTTGTTCTGTGAGCAGGACCCTTCGCCTCCCGCCTGCAGCCTGCCTTGCCTTGCCTGTCGGTGACCTGGTGCTTTCAATGTGACCTAGAGCTGTGTGTGTGTGTGAAGAGAGGCTCTCCGCGCCTGCCAGGCCGGCTAGGGAAAGGTCAGGTGTGGGCACGGGCAGGACGTGCACCGCGCATTCCTGATGGAGGGGCAGTGGCGTGCAGGGGGAGCGACCCGGGGCCTCTGTCCTGCCGCGGTGACCGCCGAGACCAGCACAGCAGTAGCGGGCATCGCGGTAGGACTGACCGTGAGCCGGGAGCTTCGGGCAAGCCTGCTTTACATCCTGGAGCCGGAATTGTCCCCTGTGAAATGGGGAAAGGGGTGGGCAGACCCCAGAAGAGCAGGGGCGGCGTGCAGGGCCGTCCAGAGCTGTGCCCACGTGCCGCTGCCAGGAGACCCGCCTGCCGCGAGCCGCATGGGGCAGGGTGTCCAGCCTTCCCGGAGCACCGCCTCCCAGCGCTGCTGCCCCCCCCACCCCCGCCTCCCTGGGGCGGGAATGGCGGAGTGATGCAATGGGGCCCTCCGCCGCCTCCTGCCGGAAGTGCATTTCCATCTGTGCAGAGTGCTCTGCCACCTGTGCCTGGCGAGGGGGGCCGGGGGCCTCTGCGCCAATACTGGCACCCTCACCCCATAAGGAAATGTGACGCTGTCTCAGAAAGCCCCGGCCCCACTCTCTCGCTTTGCCGAGGCTCCGGGGATCCGGTGGCAGGAAGGAACGGCCCCAGCCTGGGCTTGCCCTCCCCGGCCCTTCCACCCCGGACCCCAGCCATGTGGCCAGATGAATCCATGAGCACAGGGCTGAGCGCTCCCCTGGAAGCTGAGGACACGGGAGTCCCGCTGCTGCTCCCCCTGCCCTCCACTGTCATGACCGAGGGGCTGCCAGATGGACCGCAGAGACCTGGCTCTCAGTCCTGGGTCTGCCCCTACCATGTTGGGGGCAGGGGGCCACTCTGAGCCTCTGTTTCCTCTTCTGTGTGGAGAATGGCCATGCTGACGTGGCTGACACAGGACCGCCATCTCCCTGCTGGTTCTGAGGGCCTGGACCGAACACTCCTGGGGCCACTCATGAAGGCCCCCCGGGCTGTCTGCCCCATGCACACTTGAGCCTTTCCTAGCCAGGCTCAGCTCCTCATTCACCCCTGTGGTGTGGACGCTGAGTCTGGAGCCCCACCGCCCTGCGGCAGCTCCTTTTACTATAGGGCCTGGGAGGGGCGGGTGCAGACCACGGCCCTGGAACCCGGGGCCCTCCAGGGTCCACGCCGGGCCCGAACACCACTGCTCTTTGCTGCCCTGCCCAGCTCAGGACACTTCTGAGTGTGTCAGCTCTGGAAGGGCAGCGGCCGGGGCCGGACTCGGCTGAACGTCAGTGAGAAGCAGCATCTTGCGTCCGTCCGTTGCATCAGCCGGAGCCCCGGGCAGTGAGGAATGTGGCCGGGGGGAGGGGCGCTATTAAGGCGTCAGTTAATTTCCTGGAACAAAAAGCAGGTGGCAGGGTGAAGCACCCTGGGACAGTTCCTGTTTTTCTTCTACTGGAGCTGTTGGGTCTTACCCAGTCATTAGGGCGGATTTATTTCTTTGGGCCTTAACTGCTCTAACTGAAATTTCACTGATTCACTGTAGTTGGGGAAGAAGCCCCCTGGGGCCCACCAGTCCCGGGCGGGTTCTGTGTCGGAAAGAGAAAAGATGTGCAGACCTCTCCGGTGCGTCTTACCTTAACTGCAGCCCTTGGAGAAGCTGTGGGTGTGGGGGGCTCGTGGAGGGGCCCTTCCAAGGTCCAGGCCCTGTGGGTTAAAGTCAGAGGACCAGCCTCCAGGAAAGAAGGGCCCCGCTCCACGCCCTTGCGGGATTCTGGTGTGAAAGCTCCCCGGCAGGTCACCTCGAGCGGCTTCGGGAGGACGCAGCCTGGCGAGCTCCCCCTCCACCCCGCGCACCACGGGCGTCCTCCCGCGGCGGAGCGGCCGCGACGCCAGCTCCCGAGCTCCGTGCACCCTTCCTGCGTCTCCCGCACACCCGCCGTTTCACCTCACGGATGCCTCCGCTTCGGGTCAGGGCCTGGGGTCTCCCAGGAGCCAGGCAGGGCCTGCTTGTGCACATCTGAGCGTGTCGGTAGAGCCGGGCTTAGCTGCCCACCTGTGCCGCCCGACCCCAGTCCCACCACCTCTCCCGTCCCGGTCGGGCGGCCCGCGGAGCTGGGTGTGATTTCCGGTTCTCAGCACATGCGGGGAAAACCCCCAGCTGGGTCCACCCTCTTGGGCCTGGCCTCGCCTTCAGCCCCCATTTCATGGGTCGGAATGGCCCCCCATGGTCCCAGCACATGGCTTGTCATATGGGTTTATGCTAACTGTACCTCCCTTACCTGTTTCCTCTGTGGGATTCCAGAAGGTTTTGTCTGCAGAAAGGGTTTCCCACCTTGGGTAAGCGAGGTGGACTGTGTGGGCACCTGAGTTGGGCTGAAATGGTGGGAGGAGCCTGTAGGAAGGTGTGTTTGTGTCTGTAACCTGTGCTCCGAAGGGGGCCCCAGGTGTGCCACAGGTGCAGCAGGGGTGGGGCGGGGCGGGCTGTGGGCAGAGGCTGGCAGGGGTTGATTCATTCATTAAATGTGCTCTGGGGCACAGGGGTTCCTGGGGGGTTCAGTCGGTAAAGCGTCTGCCCTGGGCTCAAGTCGTGATCCCAGGGTCGCAGGATGGAGCCCCGCGTCAGGCCGTGCGGAGCCCTCTCTCGCTGCCGCTCCCCTGCTGCTGCTCGCTCTCCCTCCCTCTTTCTCTCTCTCTCAAATAAATAAATAAAATCTTTGCGATAACCCAAGGGTGAGTGGGATTGTAGCTGTTTGGGGAGTCGAGAAGCTCTGTGCTCAGCCTCTGGCCTTGAGCCCAGAGAACGCAGAGCAGAACCAGGCCTGGAAGCTGGGAACTGCCGGAGGCGCTGGGCCCCCCTCCCTGGGGGAGCCGGTGTCCCTGAGGCCCTGTCCCGTGTCACTCACTGCTGCGCTCTGTCCACAGTGCTGCTCACGGCCGTGAACTGCTACAGCGTGAAGGCCGCCACCCGGGTCCAGGACGCCTTCGCCGCGGCCAAGCTCCTGGCGCTGGCCTTGATCATTCTGCTCGGCTTCATCCAGATCGGGAAGGGTGAGTGCAAGCCCGGGGTCGCCGGCCCCGAGTGCCCCTGCCCAGAAGGTTCAGCACTCGGCACACACGGTTTCACTAGAGCCGGTCACGCTGTCCAGCGACAGGCCCTGACGTCCTTACGGAGACTGGACAGCGAGTTAAATCCTGAGTGATGGGGAGAAACAGACCCGCCCTGGCCCCTCCGAACCCCACTCCTACCCACCTGCGAGGGCGGCTGTAGGATGGGGACATAGCCATTTGCAGAGGGACCTCGGGGCTGCGCCTGGCACCCGGAGGGCGAGGAGGGTGGAACAGTCACAGAGTCTCACACGGGGCCACGTCCCACGTGCATGCTCGATGCGGGGGGGCTGTCTGTCAGGGAGGATGGAGGGCCTCCCCCAGCCCCAGCACCATGCCTGCTGACCCTTCCCGCTGCGGGCTACCACTGTCTGACCCTCTAGGTCACCCACGCCTTGGTGCTTGGTGGCAGTGTGTCCTCTCCGTGCTGGGGAGGGAAGTACGCGGTTTCCCCGGTGGGGGTGGTCTCCAGCTGGTCTCCCAGACCAGCGCTCCCGCAGGTGGTCCTTCAGAGAGGGTCACCACGGGGACGCACAGCCACGTGCACACAGAGGACCCACGGAGGCCCGGCCGGTGCCCCACAGCCTCTGTGGTGGCCTCGCTCCACGTCCGAGCACTCTCCAAGCCCTGGGGTGTGGGAAGGCAGCACCCACGCCTCCGGCTGAGCGGGGTGCTGGTCGCCTGCTTCACCGAGTCTCGGGGTCAGTGCGAGAGCCTGGGCTAGGGCCAGGTCTGTGCCGCCCATGGTCGCGGGCCGGCCCAGGGCTGCCCCTCGTGCGCAGGCTTCTTGGGCCTCTGTGGGCGTCTTCCCCCGACCCCCAACTCCTCACGTGTAGGTTAGCTAGGAGTCGAGTGAGTAGAAACCCCGGAACGGCCCCGCGTCGGCCGTGTCCCCCAGGCTCCTGCCCGTGATACCCAGAAGCGCGTTCTTGTTCTCGGCGCCCTGCTCCCTTCCTGTGGCGGCCACGCAGGGCACCCCACTTTACAGGAACCCAGGGTCCACAGACCATGGCCCATGCACGGGGAAGTCTCACTGTTCGGGAGAATTGGGGGCCCGTGGGCCATCTCTGGCGCCGGAGAGAAGCCCGTGCGCCGGTCTGCGCTGGCCTAGTGACACGGCAGGGAGGGTCGGGCAATTGAGGCAGACCAGCTTTAGCGGACACGGCCGGGGTGTGAGGGCTTCTCACGTGGCCCCTGCCCCTCTTGAGAACCCAGCACCCCGAGCTACGATCACCACCTGATTTCCAGACCCCTTTCTGGGGCAGGTGGGTCACTGCTTCGGGGGCCAGACCTCTTCCTGGGAGCCTGTCCCCAACCACCCAGGAGATCCTTAGTACCCTCCCGGCCTCAGGGGCACCGACCAGGCAGCGCTGGGGGGTGGGATTGGCCCCCAGTTGGGGCCGCTGCTGCTCCGGGGCTCCCACCGCACCCCAGGACTCCAGGGTCCAGCATCTTGCAGATAGGACTGTATCTTCTTCCTTATTCCTTGAGTTCTGAGGACCTGGCCGGCGCTTCCCTGTGCAGCATCGTGAGACAGTCAGGCTGGGCAGGACCCCGCGGGCCAGCCTCTGTGCGGCCGGGAGACATTCAATAGATCTGCTCCGGAGGGGATTCGCCTGGCTGGTCTGATGAGCCACAGACAGATGAGGAATGTGGAGGGGCTGACCTGACTTTTGTGAAAACACAATTCAGTCCGAAAAGCTTTTGTTCGGCTGGAATACCTAATGTGTTTATGATGTTGATGCCGTGGAAAACACCCCTCCCCCCACCCGGCCCCTTACGCAGTTCCTTTCTGAACTCCGGATACAGTGCGGCGTCTGCGGAATTCTGCCTCCTGGTTTTCTCCACGAGCTCTGTGTGTTCCCAGATGCATGCCTTCCCTTCTGGGGGGCACATGGTTGTAAAGTGGACCCCTTCTCCAGCGGAGTCTGTGGTCTGACTCTTCTTCCCTCGGGCATCCTGCCCGTCTCCCTGGGTCCTCTTGCTGATGGCTGGCGGGAGGGCCCGGATCCCTGGGACAGGGGCTCGGCTGGACGGCTTGACTGTCCCCGGCTGGGTAGCGTCACAGCACAGACCCCACATGCCTTGCTGCCCTGGGCTCTGCGTGCCAGTGTTCTGCCCCAGCCCACCGAGCACCCCGGGGCCCAAGAGCTGCAGAGGGGGTCTGAGTCCAGCTGGCCTGTGGTCAGCCCCAGGCCTCAGCTGGTCTCATTCCCTTGAGACCCATGAGCTGTCTGCCCTTGCTTTTCCTGCTGCCCTTCACTGGAAATCTGAGGCCCTGAGTGTGACTCCGTACAGAGCCCTGACAAGGACTTGGCCCTGCTGGCCGGGGCTCAGCTCTGGGTGGGGACACCAGACAGTGCAGAAACAGGAGAATTACGGACAGGCAGATGGGGCGCCAGCCCAGACCGGGACTGAGGGCGGGGTGGGGAGTGCTGGATGAAGGCACAGAGCTAGGGGGACAAAGGGGCCACTCTGCATGGCCCCAGGCTGGGATCTTGGTGTGGGAGCGGCTCAGCTGCCCTGCGGCTGGGGGTGGGAGGCCGCCCGCGGAGTCGGGCATGCGGGCCTGGCGCCATGCGAGGTGTCTGGATTCGCTCCCAGAATTTTCAGGAGGCGAGACGGAGCTCAGGTCAGCATTTCAGACCCAGGGGCTCCCGTACGAAGCAGGGCAGGCGTCCGACAGGCAGGCAGGCGGGGTGGGCGGAGGGCACTTCGAGGGCCCTACTGGCCCGCTGCCTCTACCTGCCTTTGTCCTTTTGGTCTGTGGATTCCTTCCGTGTGTCGCCCCACAGAGACCATGCCCCGAGGTCGGGCCGTTCCCAAAGCCAAGGAGGCGTTTCTCAGACCAGAGGTGGGAGTGGGGTGCTGAAGGCACGTCCCTCTGCCCAGGTCCCTCCCAGAGGACGCACAAAGGGACCTTGTAGTTCTGCTCGGGCTGCGGCATCGGTGGGAGAGAGGTTTCAGTGCGGACCGCCCCTCCTACAGATAAACCCGGCCTGCGGAGCGCTGTCCGCCTCCCACGCCGCGTCCGAGCACGATGTCCTCTGCTGAGGGAGGTCGTGGCAGGCAGAGTCTCCGTGCGCCAAGCAGTCCTGCCCCCTACGCCCGAGCCCTGCAGCAGCTCGCTCGGGTTCACCCGGCTGCCGGGACGTTGGCCCCCAAACGCTGGGGGACATGGGTGTGGTCTGCACGGCGGGCCGAGGCTCCCCAACCCGGCCTTGATTATCTCGCCCGCCTGGGCACTGTCCCAGCATGATAGGGGCATCTTGAGCGGGGGACGTGTGGGAGACGGCGAGGCAGGAAGGGCCCTTGCAGCGAGCAGCACCGAGTGGGCCGAGCAGCACCGAGTGGGCCGTTGCTTCTCTGTGCTCCTGGGCTTGGCCTCCCCCGACAGAGACTTCAGGGCCCATTTCCGCAGGGCCCAGCAGCAGGGGACCGTGCAAGGCTGGGGTTCGGTTCTCTGCCCGGGGCAGCTGGGTCCCAGGACCAGGGAGGGGTCGGGCAGGGCCCTGGGCGGTGTCCGGAGCATCAGGTCACAGGGCTACGGAGGGATGACTTGTCGTGAAGGGGCCATCGGGACCGGCTTGGTAGTTCTCCCCTGTGGTCATTCTTGATAATTTTTTTAGATCTGTTTGAGGGAGGAAATGTGTGGGAGAGGGGCAGAGGGCGACTTCCCAGCAGATTCCCCCAAGCGTGGTGCCTGTTGTCGGGCCCTGTGCCACGACCCTGAGATCAAGATCTGAGCCGAAATCACGAGTCTGATACTTCAACCCACTGAGCCCCCCCGGCGCCCCATTCTTTGGTCACTTTTACTGGAGGCCTTTCCCCTGGGCCCTCGCGCATCTGAACTGAGTCAGCGTCCGGAATCGGGACAGACTGGCCATCACGTGCTTTGCTCGTGCCCTCCAGCCTGAAAGCCAGGTCGGGGCTCTCCCGCCGCAGCCCTCTACCTGCCCGTGCCCTGGGCCGTGGCAGCCCTGGAGGCCTATGCTGGGCACACTGGCTTCTCAGAGGTCTCCCGCAGCATGCTCAGTGGGGAGAGGCCCCTTTGCAACTGGGATTTGAGGTTTGAAGCAGATCTTGAGGCCAAGGAGCCCATCCCTCTGAGGGTCTAAAGAGGGTCCCAGGGACAGACGCTGGCCAGGTGAAGAAGCACCAACCAGCCTCCCAAACCCGGATTCTTGCCGCAGCACCGTTCCCAGACACCAGGCAGAGACAGGACAGCACCGCATGCCAGACACGTCCCTCCGGGGTGGGGACATGGGAGAGAGGAGCCCGAGAGCCGGCTGCGGAAAGCCTCCGCTCCTGCGCGCTGGGCTCTGGCTGGAGTCAGACCCATCACGGTGCTTTCTGCCCAAGCCCGAAGGGCACCAGTCACACACAGCCCACTGGCCAGGCGGGACCGCGCTGAGGCCCCACGGCCCCACACGGGGCAGCCCGTCTTACAGAGCAGAAGCCTGAGGCCGAACACCATTTACTTGACCGGTGATGGCAAAGGCGGGACCCAAGGCCACAGCTTGTCCCAGCCACGCCCGTGAGGCACAGAGTGGAGACCAGGCATCTGACCTCCACAGAGTGAGGCCCATCGGTCTGTCTGCAGACGGTGTCCTGTTGTCCCCTCGTGGTTCTGGGGATCGGAAGTCCAAACACAAGGCCGTACTCTCTCTGAAATTTGTTTGGGGAGGGGGGGTCCCTCCTCGTCTGTTCCAGCTTCTGGCGGCTGTGGCACTCGGCCATCTCGGTCTCATCCCTGCCCCATTCCTGGGTCTCGGTGTCTTGCAAGGACACTGGGGAGGCTTCAGGGCCTGCCCTCATCCGTGATCTCTGGTCCTCATCTTCAGTCCGTCTTCCAACCAGGTCACGTTCGGACGTGCCGGGTTAACAGTTCTTGGGGGACCCTGTTCACGTCTCGTGATGTCAGTGACCGCCCCGCAGAGCCCCGGAGGGATCAAGTGGGAAAAGAAGCAGAAGCTTCCGGCATGGTGGAAGTTTCCCAGTTTGGGGCTGGCTTTCTCACAGTGTCCCCATCCCAGGAGGGGTGCCCCAGGGCTGCTCTCCCTGTGGGAAAGCATGGCGAAGGGGTGGGGCCATCCTGAGGTTCTGGGATTCTCTGCCGCTGCCCCCAACTGCCCATCTCCAGATTGCGGCATAGACAGGCTCCCGGTGCCCTGGAGAAGCCACGGTGAGCGTCTGACCAAACCTTCCCCCCTCGCAGAGGCCAGGTCTCAGGGGACGCAGGCACTGTGGGTAGCCCTGGTCCTCCTAGCACAGCAGTTGGAGGGCACATTCCCCCAGTGCGAGGAAGGACCACGTCTGCCCCCACGTGCACAGAGCTGCTGCTTCCTGTGGCTGTGTCTGTGGGACACGGAGCTTTGGGCTTTCCCAGACAGCTGCTCCCTGAGGCCTTGATCTTTCCCACCCCCGTTACCCCGGTCTGCAAGGGGGATCGGGTAGCTTGGCACATGGTGGCCCTGGAGGACCATCATCATTCGTCTGTGTCTGAGGATCCCCCCACCCCCGTCTGGGGGCCCGGCACAGTCCACGCGTCTGCGCTAGCAGTGGGAGCGGCGCCCGTGGGCAAGCATTGGTCACCCATCTCGTGGGCACAGTCGCCCTGTGTCACTGCCGTCTGGGGGAGCTGTGCTCACGTCCGAGCCTGCTGACTGGTGCTGCCTGCTCCCCTACCAGACAGCCCGCACCGGCCCTGACCAGCTCGCATCTCCAGACACTGCCACACGTGCCCCGCTGCTGCTGGCGGTGGTGGGGGTGGTGCTGAGACCACACAGGGTCCCCATGTCTCTTCCACGCTGCACCCTCGCTCACCCCTGCTGCGGCCGTGCGTAGCTGCTAACACACATCCCGACACGGCAGAGTGGCCGCCTCACCCGCCTCCGGCTGGAGCTGGTGGAGACGGGCAGGAGGGCCAGACGCACAGGCGGGCCCTCCTGCCAGCTTGCCAGGCCTCCCCGAAGACCCCCTGCTGTTCAGGCTCCAGCCCCAGCAGGACACCAGGATGGCAAGGGTGGGCGTGGCCACTGTCCCCGAGCGGCCACCCCGGCCACGGGGCACGTGGAACCACAGACCCAGTGCCTGCTCCTTGGTGCCCGCCAAGAAGGAGGGGGCAGCGTGCTTGGCCAGCGTTGGGTCAGGAGCCTGGAGTAGTTGCGGGTTTCCCTTCTGGGCTGGCGTCCAGCGCAGTCTGAGTCTGAACAAAGCCGGGAGCCCTGCCGGGGGTGCATGCACAGCGCCCACTCAGGACAGGTCCCTGTCAGGCCCCTTCCTCTGTCCCCGATGTGCAGTGGGACACACTGCATCTAGAGAGGGTGGCAGGGGGCGTGACAGCCCCGAGGAACTCGGCCAAGGGTGGGTTGGCGGCCAGGAGCAGGAGCCGAATACTTGGCAGAGCTTTGCCAGCTGCCCCCCACCTGCCCCAAAACCTCTGCACCAGGAAAGAAGCCGGATCTGGGGACACTGAAGGATCCGGGTGTGCAGTCCCTCTGTGAGCCTGATGTCTGCTCTCCTCCGAGGGACCCTAGGCACTTCGCAGGCAGGAAGTGAGGTCTCAGATGGCCAAGGGCGGTCGTAGCAGATGGCCCCCCACACTTGTCCTAGGAGGAAAAATCTTTGTGGGCTGTTAGGGGGGGGCTGGCCAAGGTCCCCAGTGAGACTGTCATCTGTGTTTGGTCAGAGCAGTAGCATCTCCTCGGACTCGCAGACTCTGCAAAATCAGGCTATAGATCCCAGAAAAAACTGTCGAATGTCAGGAAGTCCCAGTCGCTGCGTGACCATCTCGGGGAGACGACAGTGTGTCCGTGTGCCACCTTGGAGCTGGTGGCCATAGCGGGAGTGGCACATGAGGAGGACGTCACGGCTGCGCGGACTTTGAGGGCTGAAAGCACCTGGTTCTCACCTGCAGACCACAGGCCGCAGGTCCCACCTTGAACTTTGTCCCCGTCCCGGCCCTGCACCCGCGGTTGCCAGGAATCCTGAGCGCCCACATGTCCCCCTTCCTGTACAGGCCGGGTGCTGGCCCCCAAAAGTGACCTCTGCATGGAGTGTCTCCGAGCCGCATGTGTGTGCACAGTGTCACTACCTTGGGGGGGGGGTTCTAACGAATGCACCTGCCCGCGCATCTGCGTCACAGCGGAGGGAAGATCCGTAGTTTGAACCACACGTGACACATGTGCGTATGTTCTAGTAGGAAGAGGGGCAGGTTTGTGAGACAGTCTTGGGTTCCAGACGCCGTGCACCACATGTGAGGGGTCCTTCTGCAAAGCCTCCCGTGCTCCAGAAGCGGCTCTGGGGACCTGTGGCCCTCGCAAGCTCCTTCGGAGGGAGGGTGGTCTCAGCGGGCTCCCCCAGGCTCTTAGGGGCACCTCCAGGAGGTGTCGGGTGGTGTGGACTGCACACGCGGTCCCCAGAAGGGAGTCCCCCGTCGTGGTCCTAGATCCCACTGTGGGGATCCAGGGGCAGGTGGCCTGAGCCTCTGTGTCCCCGGCTGCCAGCCAGCAGAAGCACGGGGCCAAGGCCGGGGGGTGTGGTGGAGCTCTGCAGACGTGGGGTGTGTGGCAGAGCCTTTCTGTGGGCGCCGACAGGAGGGAGCCGCGGGGGGCCCCGGGCACTCTCCTGGGTGCTGTTGAATGAAAGGTGTGCCGTCCGGAGCCTGCTCTCAGCACGGCCCCCACCCAGCCTGCTGCCCACCCTGTGACCAGGCAGTCCTCGGACCTGCAAGGGCCTCCGAGACCGGTTACACGCGGGCAGGGGGTGAGGGGTTGGCTGCCCTGGGGCCAAGCAGTCTATCTTGAGACCTCGGCCAGGTCCCCCCTGACACCTGTGGGGTCAGCGAACAAGGCTGAGGGCGGAGTCCGGAACACAGAGGAGGGGGAGCTGCTCTGAAGCGCTTCTCCCGGTGGGGTGACAGGGTGTGACAGCAGCTCCCTTCCTCAGTCCCTCCACGAGCCCCCTCCCCTGCTGTCCTTGTGACCTGTTCCTGGGGTGACTGAGGCCCCTGGTGGGGGGTGGGGGAGACCTTGGGCTCCTGGGCGGTCTGCAGATCCTGGCTTTGGGCTGGGGCCACATCCCTGCCTCACCCCGCGGTGCCTGGACCAATGGCTTCTTAGCTGGCAGCAACATGGGCCTTCATAGGCAGAGCCATAAGGACTCTGTGAGAAACGTCCCCGAACAAACGAGCTGTCCACACCCGACCAAGAGTGCAGTCCCGACCCCAGCTGTGTGTGCCTTGCAGGTGGCCTCAGCTGGGTGGGCGGAGTGACTGGCCATGTCCTGTGTCCCCAGAGCCGGGGCTTTGGGAGCACTGGAGAAGCATGGGGCTCATGGGCAGGCTGGTCCCTTGTTACGGGGCAGGTGGTTCTGGGCCGGAGCATCAGAAAGAGCCTGATAGCCAGGGTCCCCCCCAAGACCCCCATTCCCCTTCATGTGTGCCACTGTGGGTGGTGGACCCAAACCCCTGTGGAGAAAGGGTCGTCGCGGTTGTATTTGAGGGGAAGTGTGAGACAGGACCATCCTGGTTTGGGACGGGCCCTAAATCCAGTGACGGGCGTCCCAGTAAGATAGAGGGGGGACCCAGCAGAGAAGCCACAGGAGGACGGGGCGGACACTGGGGCGGTGTGACCGCACATCAGGACCCCCGGGCCACTCCCGGTGGAAACGGTCTGCAGAGAGGTGGACGGAGCCCCGCCGGGCCCTGCTGTCGTCTGTCTGGGCGGACACCAAGGCCGCGATGCCCCCAGGGATGGCTGTCCGGGAGGGGCCGGCCCTCAGAGCCCCATCACGTACTGTCACCATCTCTGGGGTGGGCAGGTTCCAGGGACACATCGGTGTCACCCGTGAGAAGTTTCCTGCTGATGCTTGGCCACCAGGTCCCGCTGTGAACACTGTCCCACCGCGAGGAACCTGGCTCTAGGGTCAGCAGCCTGAGATCCTCGGCGCCAAGACTGCAGCCCAGGTGTCCCTGACCTGGGGCTTGTGTCACGGGCTCTGTGGGGGTGTCCTCCGAGATGACCTGGGCTGACCAGCCCCCCTTCTGCCCCAGTGAACTGCAGGTGGGCGCACATGTGCCTCCGCTCGTGGGCGTCCCGCCCCTCAGCGCCTAGTCCGGGGCTTAGAGTGATCGACGGTCTGTAGCACTGCCTCCCGCTCGAGGGGCGTCTTGGAGGCCCGTCCCCCGGGTCCCCTGTACCTGCTTGCTCCTAGCCCGAGCGTGAGCGTGGGAGCACTGGCGAGGCTGTGCAGCAGGTGCATCCAGTTTGCTGCCATGGAAAGCCTTCACCCAGTGTTTCTGTTTGTGACTGAATTTTGCTCCAGGAACATTCCAGAAGTTGCGGTGTGACCTCCTTGCAGTGCTCTCTAACCCGGCATTCCTTTCTGTCTGTCCGGCCTTTGCCAGGTGACGTGTCCAATCTGGATCCCAAGTTCTCGTTTGAGGGCACCAAGCTGGACGTGGGGAACATCGTGCTGGCGTTGTACAGTGGACTCTTTGCCTACGGGGGATGGTAGGTTCTAGAATGTCAGGGTCTCTGGGTTTGGGACACACGGGCTGGGTGGGCCCCCAGGTGTCCAGAAATCAGGTTTCTTGGCCGCCCACGGGCAGTTCTGGGGAATGCAGCCAAGGCTGTGGAGCTACTGCTGGCCCCGCGCGCCCCGGAGAGGCACCGACATGCGTCCGCGCAGCTCTGGGCACTGCTCACAGCGAGCCTGCTTCCTGTAGGCGGCCTCTGCTGACCCACGTGGAGCGCTCGGGCGCCAGGCGCTGGGCTTGGTCGTCTTGACCGCTCCCCACCAGGAGCGAGGTACCTGCCTGCAGCTCTGGCTGATGCCTTCTGTCCCCTTGGGTCCCCAGCCGTGGCCTCTACTCTTGGGGCAGGCTGTCCTGAGCCACATGAGTGGCGGCGGTGGGTGGGCAGGCACAGAAGGTGCCGGAAAGGGTCAGGTAGCAGCCAGGGAGGCCTTGGAACCACCTCAATGTGGCAGCACTTTCCCTGCAGACACGGAAGCCCATGGGGGGCAGCACTTCAGGTGGCCCCTGAGCCTGCCCATGCGTGCTCGGAGTGGACGGGAAGAGCTGTGCACGCAGCGGGTCTGTGTGGGGCGAGGTGCATGGGGTGTCCCCCCTGCCTCAGAGATGGTGCTCGCTGCCCGGGGCGGGGCAACAGACTGCACTGGAGGACAGGCCCTGGGGGTGGGCAGTGCTGACTTCCCTCGGGACCCGGGGCCCCTGCGGCTCACCAGGGGGGCCCCGCACATGGCTTGGGGATCCCCACTGCGCGGGTCCGGAACAGCCTGGAGTGGCTCCCTTGGGGTCGGTGTTGTTTTCCCTAAGCGCTGTGTGAGGGACGGGTGGTGAAATTCTGCTCTCAATTCTAGGAATTACTTGAATTTTGTCACGGAGGAGATGATCAATCCCTACAGGTACAAGCACGCACAGACTTGTGTTGCTGTAACGTGAGAGGGGAGGGAGCCTGGTTATGTCTCAGAGCCAGCCCCTGGCCGGCCTTGGAGGGGCAGGAGGGTCGCGGGGGCGGGGTACCGTCCTCACGGTGGCCGTGTGACCTGGAACCGGGCTCCCCCACGGGCCCAGGGCTGGAGCGGCTCAATCCCTGGCCCAGGTTCCCGCCACCGCCGCCTGCCAGTTTCCAGCACCTTCCAAGTGCTGGCGGCCACCTTCCCCGTGCAGTGAGGGAAGGCCGCCAGGCCGCCCTTGGATGATGTCTACCTCCCCTTCCGTGCAGGAACCTGCCCTTGGCCATCATCATCTCCCTCCCCATCGTCACCCTGGTGTACGTGCTGACGAACCTGGCCTACTTCACCACGCTGTCCACAGAGCAGATGCTGACGTCGGAGGCCGTGGCCGTGGTAAGATGCCATCCGAGCAGACCAGGCCCCTGCAAACCGCACCCTCCTCGGGAGGGTTGAGTGACGCTTTGCCAACCCCCGGAAAGAGTGGGTGCTGGCCCTCAACCCTGGGTCCCCCTGAGACTTGGGGTCTGCCACACGCCAGGGCCCGGCCTCCCCCAGGCCAGGTGTGGGTCTGGGCGTGGGGGAGGGGTGAGTCCCCCGTGAGTGACGCCTGCAGCCCTGAGCACAGAGCGGAGCTGCTGGGAGCCTGAGCCTCCTGCACGGGCGCTGTGGACCCTGGGCTTATTGGATGTGCCATTCCCAGGCCCAGCAGAGGTGGCCCCCAGACCCGGTGGACTGAGCTGTGGCAACACACAACCCCTTCTTCTGAGTAAACACCCAGTTCTGCTCTTGGGCAGCGGGACTGCGCTGGGGGCCCAGCCAGAGACAGCCGCACTCCTTTCCCTGAGCGGATGTGCTGATGTGGGGACACCGTGCCCAGGGACCCCCGGTGTCCTGCGGGGGGGACAGGTACCTGAGGGTACAGATGAGGACTGAGGCGCAGCGCCCCGTGCTGACCTAGGTCCTGTCCCTGGGGCTGTCCCCAAGGTCCAGACCCCAGTGCAGACCTCTCACACTGAGCCCGTGGGAAGCTGTGCAGGCAGAAGCGTGCCAGGCCCGGCTGTGAGGACGGCCGCGTGGCCTGTTGTCCGGGCGGAGAGCTGGGGGTGCCGGGCTGGGGCCCTGGGGCTGAGGGGCTCCCGCTCCCCGTCTGCCTAGGACTTCGGGACCTACCACCTGGGCGTCATGTCCTGGATCATCCCGGTCTTCGTGGGCCTGTCCTGCTTCGGCTCCGTCAACGGGTCCCTCTTCACGTCCTCTCGGTGAGCCCCCACCCGGGCTGCCGCGTCCCCCACCCGGACCCCCCGCGTCCCCTCTTCCCGCGGCCCCCAGCTAGAGGGGACCCAACCGTGTCCTTCTGGACTCCTCCTTGCGTTCATTTCGAAGCCCTGGCCAGCTGCGCCCCTCGAGGATGCGGGGAAGCCCCGCAGGGAGCCTGGTGCTTGGGCCTGGGCCCTCTCCACTCCCTGCCCTGCCCGGGGGGGTGTGGGGAAGGGGCTGAGCGCCTGCTCCTACGTCCACAGGCTGTTCTTCGTGGGGGCCAGGGAGGGCCACCTGCCCTCCGTCCTCTCCATGATCCACCCCCAGCTCCTGACGCCCATGCCGTCCCTCGTCTTCACGGTAAGCGGGCCGCGCCGTCCGCGCCGTCCTCCGTCCGTCTGTCCGGCTTCGCGTGCTGTCTGCAGGCTGCATGCTGGCTGACGCGGAGACACGAATAATTAGCACGAGTGCTTCCTCACGTCACACTTAGTACATTTTTCTTTTTGAGTTTTTAGTTCCAAAAATTACACATAGTAGTTGTGAACCGGAAGGCGTGGGAACGGTGTGGAAGCGTGTGGGCGGGGGTGTCGGAGCCGGCTGCGCGTGGGCTCCTCCCGGGAGTCCCGCGCGGTGTCCGTGGGGAGGGGGTGTCCGCGGGCGGCCCACGCGCTCCGCGTGTGCTCGTGTCCCAGCCCGGCCTTGCTCTGCTCGCAGTGCATCATGACGCTGCTGTACGCCTTCTCCAGAGACATCTTCTCCGTCATCAACTTCTTCAGCTTCTTCAACTGGCTCTGCGTGGCCCTGGCCATCGCCGGGATGCTGTGGCTCCGCTACCGGAAGCCTGAGCTGGAGCGGCCCATCAAGGTGAGCGGCCCTCCGGCCGGGGCTCCACAGCCACGTGGCTCTGGTGGCTCTGTGCCTAGTGGCCTGTGGCCAGGCAGGTGGCCGTCCCCCGCCTTCCCTTCACCAACCAGGGGTGAGGGCACTCTCTCCGGAATCCCGCGAGGCCAGCGTCAGATCTCTGTGCACGTGCTTCCGAGCTAGACAGGGAGCTAGTTCACGTCGTGGCCGTAACCGGGAACCCTGGGGCCGACCGCGCGCTTCCTGGTGCAGTGGTTCGCCACTGAACAAATCAGACCGCATGTGCCCGAGAGCTACTGTCCCAGGGAGGGCAGAGCGATAAGTGAGACCCCCACCTGGCATGTGGGGGTGCCCAGCGCCGCAGGGCAGGGGCAGGAGAGGCCCCAACCAGCCTGGGAAGACGGACCCCAGCGTGGCAGGGGAGACCAGCTGGGGTGTGGGTGGAGGCGCCTGCCCTGGCCGTGGCCGTCCCAGGAGGAAGCAGGGTGCTGGTCCTTGTCTGCTCAGGCCTCGGGTACAGCTTCCCAAGGGCGACACTGTCTCTCCCAGGAGGGCAGCCATGAAGGCCCCGTGAGCACGTCAGCCATGGCCCCAACCCTCTTGTCGTGGCCATTGGGCAGCCGCCAGCCGGCAGCTCCTGTCCCTCGTCTGGCTCGTGCTGGTGCACGGTCCTCGCAGTGGGCACCTGTCCATGAGCCTCCTCTCTGGCAGAGAGCCTAGCGGGGCCTGGGACGGGCTCTTCTGGGGGGACACAGGCAACCTCAGTGCCCGGGATCAGTCGGCCCTCGCTTGTGGTGGGGGGCGCTACCCCACTGGGGCCAGGTGGCCAGGGCGGCATGACCCGTGGGCCGAGGGGGGCCCTTGGCTTGTCCCTCACGCTCGAGAGTTTCTTCCAGCGTGTAGACGCTGGTGTGTAGACAGCCTGCCGGGGGCTCGGGGGGCAGACGCGGGGTGGGAGTCCCAGAGCGGCTGCCAGCTGTGGGCGTGGCCGCAGCTCTGTGGCCTTGAACACTGTGTGTGGGCCGCGCGCCAGTGGGGCACAGACCACAGCCCACCTGCCCACAAAGGACTCTCTGAGGAGGCGGGTACTGCTATGGGATTCGTGGGCGGCCACGGTCTTCCCAGAAGCACCGGGCCCCTCCCTTGGGTGACCGCGGGTCAGGGGCTGAGCCAGGCTCCACCCTGGGATGGAACCAGGAGGCTGACCTTCCCTGACCTTGGGAAGCCTCAAGGGCCCGACCTGGCTGTGTCTGCGCTCTGTGCTCGGAGCAGCTCCTGCGTGGCCCCACGCTGAGGCCGGGTGGAGCCCCCCGTTGCCGACTCAGAACCGTGTGGGTCGGAGCCCGTGGAGGCTAAGGCCAGAACAGGCCCCAGAGGCCAGAGCTGCTCTGAGCTCGGCCACGACCCAGCGACGCAGGAGTGGCTCAGAGTGGCTGGGAGCGGGGGATGCAGGGGGTACCCGGGGGTGGGGGTCCCAAGGGAAAAGACGCCTCCGGCGAGGGTGTGCATTTGGCAGGGTGGACGGGCCTCGGGGCGGCAGGCAGTGGGGGTGTGGGGTGGGAGGTGGGGGCGCAGCAGCTGGTGTCAGTGCCTGCTCCGTCCCCATCCAGGTGAACCTGGCCCTCCCGGTGTTCTTCATCCTGGCCTGCCTCTTCCTGATCGCGGTCTCCTTCTGGAAGACCCCCGTGGAGTGTGGCATCGGCTTCACCATAATCCTCAGCGGCCTGCCCGTCTACTTCTTCGGGGTCTGGTGGAAAAACAAGCCCAAGTGGCTTCTCCATGGCATCTGTGAGTATCTCTGTCTACACTCCAGGGCCCCAGGGCCAGCCTCAGCTCCCCCAGACCCCAGAGCAGGGCCGTCTGCAGCTCTGGTCTAACACCCCCCCCATCCGGGAGCAGAGGCGCTCCCACGGGCCCAGTGCCCAGGGTCAGCCAGGGGCGGTGACAGGTGTGTGAGGCCCTGGCTTTGGGGCCAGCAGTGAGGCGTTCACGGAGCTTTGGGGAGCTATGGCGTGTTTGGCGGTGGCGTCTTGCCCACGTGTCTCAGGGATAAGACGCTCAGCTCGGCACCTGCTAATCTCAGAACAAGGGATTCCCGAGGACCAGGCTGCATTGGCCAGGTCCTGAAATCCCACCGTCTGTCGCCAGCTTAAGCACAGCCGGCTGACCTAGAAAGGCAGAGAAGGACAGTGTTGGACCCCGGGGTGCCGTCCTGGGCTCCCTTCACCAGCCAAGCTCAGGCCTGTGACTGAAATCACATCGAATGTGGCGGGCTTCAGGAAAGTCAGGGCGTCCGCGGGCCTGCGCCCTTGTCACCCAGTGCCAGGTTCTGCATTCTGTCCGGGACTGGCCTGCTGGTCATTTGGTGAAGCTTTGCTTCCAGCCCAGCCCATTGGCTCCCTGTCCGTCATTTTCCAGAACACGCCACCCCGGGGGCTTGAAGCAGGAGCTCCTCCATCCGGAAATGAGTGCTTGCAGAGGCCATCGGCAGCGGGTGTTGGCCAGGCCCCTGTACAGGCCAGCCTGCGAGTGGCGATCACCTCGAGGAGGCCATGCCCACCCCCTCCACCCCATTGTGGCTCCGAGGAGCCCCGGGCTCGGACCTGGGCTGAGGCTGAGGCGCCTCTCACCTGGCTGGCGTGCGGGCTGGAGCCCCACAGCGGGGAGACCCGCGGGCCCCGGGCAGCTCTGCGCGCATCCGGAGGTTCCGGAAGGAACTCCGGGTCTCCGGCTGCTCGTGCAGCTGTGGGAGCTGTGGCCACGGGGCACAGGGCACGGGGCGAGCCGCAGTGTAGCCGAGCTAACTCACGTGTCCCCCACGCCCCTCGCAGTTTCCACGACAGTCCTCTGCCAGAAGCTCATGCAGGTAGTGCCCCAGGAGACGTAAGCCGGAAGGACCAAGAAGCTGCCGGAAAGAAAAGGCACGAAGACGGTGCTGGAACACGTCACCCGCTTGACAAGCGACTCCGGACCCGTCATCCAGGCAGCTCAGCGGAGCGCCCCGCGCCCGCCCTCCACCGGGTCGGGGCTGGGGCCCCGGTGCAGACTGGTACGACTTTAGTCCCAGAAAGCGAACTTCTGTCTTCACTTCCACGAGTGTAGCGCCAAGAGGAGGCCGGGCCCCGAGCAACCACAGGCTGTTCGTCCGCTGGGGCTCCTCCTTCCAGCCTTTGTTTATCTGTGTTATTTTTTTAACTTAAATTTGGGGTCAGGTTGACACCACTAAGATGATTATTTTCTAAAGAAATGAGGGGAATCGTGAGAGTTTTGCCCTCTGCCCCCTGCAGCTTGACTTGCCTGCGAGGGCCCCGGGCGTGTGGTGGGGTGCGGTGCCCGGCCCAGCACAGGCTTCCAGGAAGGGGGGATCCTGAGTCCCCAGCACTCCAGGCCCAGGAGCAGAGCCACCGAGACTCCGGCCTCCCTGTGCGGACCTCCGAGTTGCACTGGCAGACAGACGGCAGCCCAGACCGACCGCACACTTGGCTTTCTTTTGTTGTTGTTGTAGATGTAGTGACTTTAGCAAAAACTAATCTTGGGACTTAGTCTCTTTGCCTTAAAGATCCAAGGGTGGATCCCTCCCTGACCCCCGGAAGAGAAGAGAGAAGGTCACTAGAACAGCTGCTTTCCGAGAGTAACCCCAGCCCCAGCTCAGTGGAAGGCAGGTTCCTGCACCTGGTGTCTCTGCTGGCGGGGGGGCCCGGGCAGAGGTCACGGGTGCCCGGACGATCCCGGCTCCCACCCATGTGCCCCCCCCGGGACGGCAGAGCAGGGCCAGCATCTGGGCTAGACCCAGTCACCGGGACAGCCTGGTCTTCCGGCTCCGTGCGTCCTGCCCTGGACGCCATGGGAGTGGAGGCACCACGCGGGACGGCGCTGGGCTGTTCCAAGTCCGGTGCCGGGACTGAACGAGAGGTTTTCCGGGCAAAGACTCGCTCTGGAAATCTAGAAGCGGCCTGGCAGGAATGGCAGACGCCGTGATGGGGAATGCTGAAGGGCTCCCTAGCCGGATAGGCCCTCGAGACCGTCTCCTCCCAGGGCCGGAAGAACCAGCCCCAGGAAGGCGCCTGCGGCTGGCTGGGGCTCCTGGCGCGGGAGCCCCCCACTCCCCCCTGCATGGCCCTTCCCAGGCCAGACTCCATTGCTGCGAAGCTGGGGCTCCTGTCCCTGCACCTGCACCTGCACCTGCTCCTGGGGCTGCCCTGCCTCCTTGGGCTTTTGTCTTTGTGGTGCCCGTGGTGCTTTCCCAGGGGCGGCCAGGGCCAGTGCGGCCTGTAGCCCAAGGGCCGCGTGAGCTTGGCGTGGGCAGCCTGCCGCCATCCGTCTGGGCTCCAGGACCCAGAGCAGCCTGAGCCACCCGGGAGGCTAAGTCGGCCTGTTGTCCACCTGCTTTGTGCCCGAGCACAGTGCTGGCTCTGGGCGGGGTGCGGGGAGCCCACGGGGGCCTTCCTGGGGTGGCCTGCAGGTGGGTGTGGGGAATCGGGGCATGGTTGCCCCTGCCCCCGGGGGGCCCGCCTGCCCTCAGACGCCAGGCGGTGCTTCCACGGCGGCCTTGGGCCGAGGCAGAAACTCCTGTCCCTCTGCTGACAGCGTCCCGGGCACGCGCATCTGTCCAGCTTTGTTTTTTTTTTTTCCTTGTAAAGCACACCCTGCCGTAAGCAGCAAGTGTGTGTTCGTGGACCTGCTGTTTTCTCCTGTCCTAACGTGTCACTAACTTAAAGGATGCTGTGGCACCTCGTGTATCTCTCCTCGGGGCTGAGGACCACCCCTGCCCTGGCGGCCACGTCAGCCCAGCTGGGGCGCCTGCTGCGGGTCGGCGTGTGTGGCTAACGTCTCTCTTCCCGTCGGTGGCTAACCTTTTGCACTTGGTGGGGAGTTCTGGGGATCTTGTGGGGGGGGGTTTTCGTTGGTTTTTAAAGAAAAACGGTCAGAATCTTAAGTACCGCTTATGGTCTCCTGTGTCCTTTGTTTGGCGCCAGACCCTGGGTGCGGGGATGACCCTGGTGTTGTCCCCACGGGGGTGGCCAATCGAACACCTGTTGGCACACCTCGTTCGTTCGCAGATGTGACCACAGTGGCCGCAGCCCCCTGGCTTGGGATGGGCGGTGAAGGCCCGGGAGGAGGCCGGGGGCACTGAGCTGGAGTTCGGAGGGGCGGTTGCAGTCAAAATGCGGGAGAGTATGACCTCCGGCCTGCAGGCAGCTGTGGCTACTGCCATTCCGGCACCGAGAGGGCAGGCGAGTCTCTAGCTTGGGGCTAGGAGGGAGGCCGGGCCCTGGAGCAGAGCAGGACTGAGGGCTGCGGCTCTCTCCACGGACCCACGGACCACACGCTGCGTTCTGAGCATCCGCGTCGGAACAGGGCCTGGAGGACAGGCAGGCAAGGGTCTGCCAGGGTCAAAAGGGCTTCGTGGGGTGGCCACACCAGAACTTTGGGACTGCAGGTCTGGGTGCCCAGGGAAGGGATTCTGCCCCATTCCTCAGACGGGCTCGGCGAGGGGCGTGCGACCCGATCCAACCGGAGATCACCAGGGCCTCCTGACCCCGTGTGGGCAGGGCTGCCCAGAGCTGCTGACCCTGCAGACGCCCCCCCATCTGCTCCGGGGAGCCGCGCTAAACTCAACTCCTGATGCGTCCAGGAGCGCACAGAAATCCTACATCCCTTGCCAGGGGAGCAGGTGGGAAACCTGTGGCTCTGGCCCAGCCCGGGGACAGCTGTCCTTCCACTGAAGGATGGTTCGCAAGCCGGCCCACCACCATGGACCCCGCTCTTCTCTGAGGGGTGGGGGCAGGGAGAGAGGGCCGCGGGGTGGGGGTGCTACTAGGTATCCCCTCCTCGCTGGCCCCCAATTCCTGGGAAATCCTCTCCAGGTGCTTGTATGGAGACTAGCGAGGGGCTGAGGGGGTCAGACCCGCCTCCGCGAGATGTTTCCCCATGCCTGCGGAATTGGCCGCAACCACCGTGGATGTCGGGTTTCCGCAGGCTGCGGAAATAGGGGTCCGACGAGGGAAATGGGGATTCTGAGCCAAGTTGGAGGAGATGGGGTGACCTCAGGGCCAGGTGTGAGAGCTTGGGAGCCTTGGGGGGCCCGAGGACCCCAGGGAGGGAGTGTGTGCGTCCAGACAAGACCCTTTCTGAGTGTCCCAAATACAGGACCCTTCTGTGGGCTCCAGAGTCCCGCAAATCCTTGCCCCGCCCCACAACACCCCCAAGGAACAGCCTCCAGAGACCGTGAGAGTGAGCGTGGCACCCGTGAAGGCAGGCGCACCGTCCACCACGTGCACCAGCCGCACATGCGCCGGCGGTGTGGCTGGGGACACAGGCGCCTTCCCCCGGCAGAGCAAAGGCTCTGAATTCTCACATGCCAAACACGGAGTGCTGCCCTCTGCGCTACCTGGGGTCCAGTTCAGGCAAGACCCAGAAGCTTCTCTCTCCGCCAGCAGGAGCCCAGCCAGGTGATAAAAGTCAGAGGTTTGCAGCACACATGCCTGCGGCGCCCGGCTGAGCAGGTCACTCACAGAACGAGCCTCTACCCATTCCCCCGTCCAGGTCAAAGAGGGCACAGAAGGCTCCAGCAGCTCCCTCTCCCTCAGCAGCCTCTGTGCAGTATCTGGAGCATGGCACGTGGCCCCCCGGAGGCTCTCCCCACCCCCCAGAAGAGGGCTCGGGGCCCAGAGTCAAGGCGTAGGTCTATCCCTGCCCACGTGTGGTCCCACCGGCCCTCCCGGGGAGGTCACCTTCTGAAGCCCTTCAACAGCCCCCGGCTTGAGGTGGGGAAAGCGGCGTGTGGACGATCTCTGACCCCGAGGTCAGCGGGGCCCACTGCCTGTCCTCACAAGCCGCTCAGACTGTTAACAACCAGGCAGCTGACTTCAGTCATCCGGGAGCACTTGCCTGGCCTTCCGGGAGGGCCCAGCTCAGTGCCCACGGGCAGCCGGGGCAGTGGGAGGGTGTTCCTGGACAGACGGCCACCCCGTCCCGTTCCTCTCCCCGTGGCGACCTCTCTCCAGGCTGCGGGTCCGTCTGTGTGGACGGCTCCGCCTCGCTCTCAGGGATCCACCGTAGGAGGTAGGATTGCGTCCAGACTCCTTCCATTGAAGTGGCTGCTGTCTGATTTCTGGGCTCCGCTCAGTCCCTGGCGGACGGCGGCCATCCCACAGGGAGGGATTTGTTACATAAAACCCACGTCCAGACTGAGGAGGGAGAGACTGTAATTGGAAGGCCTGGGCTGTGGTGGCTGGGACCACGAGCTTGCCGGTACCCCGGGGACAGGCCAGACCTGTGCCCGGCCCATGGGGCTGCGGAGTCCCCCGTGTCATGAGCGTTCAGGGCTGAACTGAGAGGCACACGCCCCGCAGGGGAGCAGCGGCCGGGAATGCACAGAAGCTGGCGTGGGACCGCTCCCAGCACACGGGAGGGCAATGCAGCTGAGGCAGCCGACTGCAGGGACAAGTGTGTCCTCACCTCGACCGCGGCGGTGGCGGCGCGACCCCCGTGAGTGTGCCGGGAACCACTGAACCGGGCTCTTCACGTGGTGAATGGTACAGCCTGTGAACAGAGCACATCGCCACGTGGGTCGGGCGCCACCAGTTTGAAAAGGTGGAAACAGGGACGCCGGGTCGGCTCAGCCAGCGGAGCATCTGCCTTCAGCTCAGGTCATGACCCCAGCGGGACGAGCCGCACCTCAGTCTCCCTGCTCGGCGGGGAGCCTGCTCCTCCCTTTCCCACTCCCCCTGCCTGTGTCCCCCCTCTCTCTCAAATAAATGAAATAAAATCTTAAAAAGAAAGAAAAGGCGGGAAGAGTATACAAATGCATTTCCCTGAGGTTGGAAGATCTCGGGGAGAGTCTCGGGGAATCAGCCAACCCGGGGAACCTCCAGGTAGGGAACCAGAGGGGCTGGGCGTGTGGCAGGAAAAGAGATTGTCGCCTGCGCCCTTTTGCTCCTTGCGGGACTTGAATCACACGGACATTCACCCATTCACAAAAACAATACTTTCTGAATGAGCTTTTACAAATCAAGAGGCTGTCTGGGACATAGACACTGTTCTGTGTAGTGATCTGGGGGGTGCAAATTCATTGGGCTGTGAAGGGTTGCGCCCTTTGTACGCAGTCTTTAAAGTGTGCCCTGGACGTGCGGCTGCCTGGGCTCTGCCTTGGTCTCACTGTGCCTGCTTGATGTGCCCGCAGACCACAGGATCCGCACCCCCACCTGTGAGGACAGGGCCAGGATTCAGCCCTTTGCAGGTCCTGGGAGTCACCCGTGCCTTGAACCTTTCTCCCGCTTTCCGAGGCTGGGCTCCTCCCCCCGCAAACCCACTCTCGTGGAGGCTGCACCTCTGCTTCCAACCTGATGAGGCCTCCTTGGCAGGGTGGGGAGGGTTATGACCTCTTGGGGACCTTGCTACGGCCCAGGAGAAGGTCATGGAGCCCCGGCTGGGATGACCTCCAGGGTTCACACCTGTAGCTTGCCGTCCCAGGAGGTCACCCCGGGCCGACACCTCCACCTTCTCCCCGAGCGGCTGTCAGCCCTGACTGGACTTGCTTCTGGTGGCCTGACTCGTTGCGACTTGACACCGGTCGGCGGAGGACAGAGATGGCCCCAGGAACTGGCTGCCTCCCCAGGCTCCCATGGGTCAGAAGCACAAACTCAGAAAGCCAGAGAGCTGCACCCAGACTGTCTCACGGATGCAGACGCTGAGGCAGCGGCCAGAGCGCGTGTGACAGTGGGAGGAGGCCCTCGGTCTGGTGAGCGTGTGAGCCCGGCTGGGACTCAGTCCTCTCCGCCCAGCGTGACCTCCCACCGCTTCCGCTCACGGCATCTTCCGGAACAGCTGCGGGACGCACATGTGAGCCACTCGGGGGTCCCCAGGTGTGGATGGAAAGCAGGTTCGCAGCCCTCTCCTCGGCTCTCTTCCCAGGATTCCGGGGTCCTTACGGCCTCTGCGGAAGGAGGCAGGGCACACCGGGGGCCACCGACGAGGGACAGTGATAGCGTCAGCGGCGGGCTCTGACGGGCGCCGCCCAGGGTCCAGAGAGAAAGAGCTAGAAGCGGACTCGCCTGTGGAAGGCCGGAAGGAAAGGTGCCGCCCCCCACGCTGCCCCCAGCGGATGCTCTTGGGAAGGGAAGGGGGCGCCACACCATCCACCGGAGGATACGTCCAGACCAGACTCACGGAGGACAAGTGTGTGAGCTCTTATGAAAGGAGGCCATCTGACCTCTAGGGCCAGACCACGGTTTTCTGTGGGGGGCGGGGCGGGTCTGGGGTGGGAATTGCTAGATCAGCGGGTCCCAGCTGAGAGGTAGGGTTAGGTAGGGCGGAGGTGTTCAGGTCGCTGGTTTCCCGAGTCCTGGTTCCCCAAAGTCAGAAAGACCAGCGGCTAGACTTCTCAGGCCGGCCGGCCGGCCCTGGAGGGGCTGGTGCGCTACTGTCAGTCCATCTGTGGGATGTGGGATCCTCTGAGGAGGCCACAGTTTCTGTCCTGTGCCCTGTTTGCTCCTCGCTTCTACCCTTGCCTCCGTGAACACCAGGAAGGTGCCAGAAGCAAACACGAGAGGTGCCGGATAAAGCACTTTACTGCCTCTGACACGGAGACCCACCTCCTCGAATGCTCCCAGGGCCTCGCACATTGGCCACCTGCCCACTTATCTAAATGTTGCCAGACGACCTCCCCCTCCCTCTGCATTCCGGCCCGTGATGGCCTTCTCTCATTGCTACATTGTTCTGAGCCTGGGACACACCTCAGGGCCTTTGCACGCACTATTTCCACACTGAGCTGCCCTTCCCTGCCTCCTGCCTGCTGAGTCCTGCTGTCCTCCCATCTGTGCGCCTCCAAGGCTCACTGCGGCTGCTCCCCAGACACAGAGCCTTCTCTCCCCACCCCCCAGCTTTCCCGGGTTGTTGGGAATTGGCTTCTGGCTTCTTTTCATAGCTCACGTGTAAGAACATGTTGGATCCCGGAGATTCCTGGAGACGCTTAGATGAAAGCTATAGAATGGGGTAGGCGGTCCTCCCAGGATCTGTGAGGGTCCTGGCCCACCGCTGTCCTGCTACGCAGCTTTGAGCACGTGGCCCCCTCTCCAAGGCTCCGTTTCCCCAGCCGTGATCTCTTAGGTGGTGAGGGATAAGACAAGTGGTCTCTGACTCCTCCTTCCTGCCCCGTCCCCTCTAGGACACTCTGAGGGTCCCTGACAGGGTGGCCACTTCCCAGGCCTGCTTCAGGAGCCGAGAGCACGTGGTGTGGGGAGAACTCTGAGGGACAGACGCAGCAGCTGTGGGGGGAGCCTCCCTGCCCGGGCACGTGTCTGAGCATGGCAGGAGCAAGAGGCCGATCCGCACGCAGGGCAGGGCCCAGAGGGGCAGGAGGGGTGTGGAGGGCGGTCAGCAGGGGCACTCCTCCCTCTGGACGTGGGGGACAGTGGAGCCCGGCTGAGCTGCCGGACGCCGCAGGACCCTGAAGCCGGGGCTCCCCGTGTGGCTTCGAGCATGAGAGCCTGGCCCAGGATGCTGCGCTAGGGGCCTTCAGCGCGGCTGTGGAAGCCGTCGCGTGTCCGGGAGCTGCGTGGGAATGACAGGGCTGGTGCCTGGCTGGGCTCGGCCTGCTGGAGTGGATGCTGCCTGGCGTGGCCCAGATGTCCTGTGGGGACTTCCCGGGGGGTGGGGGGCTGCGGACTGTGCTCACCAGACACCTGGGCTCACCCCTGGCCCGAGGGTCCGCTCACTTCTTTGCAGGCCACTGGCGTCCGCAGGTGGACATGCTCGGAGGCCCCTGCGCCCCAGCTGGGGGTGACTCCTGCAGCCACCCAGCCCCGAGCTCCTGTGGGGTCGGCTGCAGCCCCTATCATGACCGTGTGTGCTGCATCCTCCTCCGACCAGCGGAGCGCCCCGCCCCCCAGCAAGCCCTCCCCTCACGTCCCTGCGTCAGAGGCTGCCTCCTGGGAACCCACGCACGAGGGGCTGCGCCGGCCACGACCACCGCGGGAGAAGGGGGAGTCGGTGCGGTCCGTCCTCGTACTGTTTGTTCTCTGCTTCGCTAGAGCACCGGTACACTCTGCGCAGGAGAAGCCGGAGAAAGCCAGGGAATCGGGATGAAACGGGGAGCCGGATACCACCCCGGGCACAGCAAGGCCACCGAGACTCCCGGCCGCTCCAACACCAGAGTCGGCGTCCGGCTTCCTTGCCCCGTTACGGCCTGCTGCCTCCTGCTTCCTCTCTTGGGCTCCAGAGGAAACCTGGCCTCGCTCACCCAACACAGGAGCTCAGGCCCATCCCTGGGACCCCGCAGAGGACAGAGCCCGTTCCTGTGGACATCCTGACAGTCCTCCTGCACGGCCTATGGTCCAGGCCACGGTCGGCGTCATAACTCTTCTCAGCGGGTGTAAGCGCTCCAGCCCAACAACCTGGGCAGCCTTAACCCAGCTCTGTATGTATTTTTAGAGCTCTGCCAGTGACAAAACCCCATTCGGATAAATGTCCCCTGGGTCCCCGAGTTTCCTGACCCCTGCCCTGTCCCACTGTGCTTTCTGTCCTTGCTTTCGGCCAAGAGGACGAGCGGTGTCAGGTATGCGCAGCGGCCCTGGTTTCCGAACCGTGCTTTGGGAGGGCGTGGAAATGAGTTCAAGCCTCCAGACATGTTTAGGCAGTGTTGGCTCGCACCTGTGAATCAGCAGTCCTGTTTCTGGGTGTGCGTGGACCCCAGAGCGTGTGCGAGACTGTTTGCAGCCATTCCGGTCCCAGCGGCCCAAAGTGGGAACTTCCCACAAGACCATGAATCCCAGAAAGGAGACATTGTGGTCACGCACTGGGACGATGAGCGCTGGTGAGGGTTGATGGGCTGTAGCTAAGCACAGCCACATGGAGTGCCATGAACCCATGACCCGGGAGAGAAACCTTCAGCGAGAGCTGCCCACTGCACTATCCTATTCCCTGGAAGTCTGAAACTTGGGGCAGAATCAGGGCGTCTGGGTGGCAGGTGGTAGTGGCGTCAGGTGTCAAGGTCCTGGGGCCGCTACAGCACATCAGCCCAGGGAGGGGCTTCAGCAACAGATGTTTATCCCCTCGCTGTCCTGGGGGCAGGAGCATCTGCAGGGCCGGGCTCCCCCACAAGGCCCCAGGGAGGGGACCTTCCCACCTCTTCCAGCTCCCGGGGGCTCCAGGCATCCCTAGGCGGTGGCCGCGTCCGTCCATGTCTGCCTCTGTCTTCCCGAGGCCTCTCCTCTGTTCAAACCTCCCTGGCCTTGGGGGGCGTCAGTCGTTGGATCTACAGCCCACCCAACCCCAGAAGAACCTCAGTGTATCTTAGTCACGTCTGTGAAGACCCGTTTCCAAATAAGGCCACGTTCTGGGGTTGCAGGTGGGGGCTGCCCTTCCGCCCGACCCCTATGCGGAGGATGGCTAGGAAGGACAGGGGAGCTCCCGGGGGGCTCCCGACAGCAGGTGTCGGTCTGGCTCTGGTTCCACAGCTGCGACCTTGCGGGTCCCGGCCGGCTGTGCGTGCCGAGGGGGCTCGGAGGGAACAGAGCGTGCGCTACGCTCCAGCAGCGCTTCCGCCGTGAAGGAGAGGGTGGCCGGAAACCTCACTCCACAGAGCGGCACCGTCCTCTCTGCCGTAGGGCTGCTGTAACAAGGGAGCCCAAAGCTCGTGGCTTAGACAGACATTTCCTGTCTTGCGGTCCCGGCGGCCGGACGTCTGACACGGGGCTGACAGGACTAACAACATCAGGGCTCGCGCAGGGTGGGCTCCTTCTGGAAGCCCTGGGTGTGGTCCGTTTCTTTGCCTCCCAGCTTCTAGAAGCCTCCGGCGTTCCCTGCCTTACGGCCGGTCTTCCAAACGCAGAGCGGGCGGCATGGCCCCGTGGCTCCCGTGTGACGTCCTGCTTCCCTCCTAGAAGGACCTGTGCGGACACTGGGTTCACGCGGACACCCCAGGACCGTCTCCCCATCTCAGGATCCTGACCTTGATCACACCCGTAATGTCCGCTTTGCTCTGTACCCTACCCCAGGCTCCGGGGACTAGGGCCCGGCTGTCTTGGGCCGATTATCCTGCCAACCTTTCCCCTATCTTGGGGCCTCTGAGAGAGTGGGGGAGTCCGGACGGGCGAGCCGTGCCTGAGCCGCCCCTGGCTGGGTCTGAGGGGTGAGGCTGTGTCACCCCAGGGGAGACTGAAGGGGCGGGGCCCCCAGCGGCTCTAAGAGCAGGAGGCGGATGGCCCCGATGGCTTGTTACGGAACCGATGCAAACGTTGTCGCGGCCGGGAGCTCTGGGAGGTGTCTGGACCGTGCAGGGCAGGGAGGGTGAGCGCTGGGTCCCTGCCACTCCTTCTCTTCAGGCGTCAGGGAAACGGGACGTGACCGCTGGGCCGTCAGTGTCCCGCACCATGGCCCTCCGTGGCCGGCCTTCCGTGGGCGGCACCGTCAGTCCTCAGCCGGCCCCCGCCGGGGCTCCCCAGGGGCAGAGGGACACTCAGGGGCAGTGTCAGCCCCCGAGACGGGCACGGACGACGCCGTAAGCTTGGATTCAAGCCACGACGAAGTGTTGAAACTCTCCCTCGGAGAAGATGGGCAGATAGGCCAGGTTTGAGGTGACGGCGGGAACGTTCAGTGCGTTCTGCTTGTCAACAGCTCCCTTTAGTGGAACAGGAACTTGGACTCATCCTGACCCAGGATGTCTGGCCTGTCCCTCGGCACAGTGGTAGGTGAAGGTGACCTGCTTGAAAATGTTGGCCAGTGAATCCGGTAGGAGCGGACTCTGCTTGCACGGGGAGGCTGAGGAAGTTACACAGGGTTTCCCCACATGCCCCGGCCCTGCAGGGCAGCCTCGACCACAAGAGAGACCGTCTTGCCAGGAGCTGCGTCCAGGATTGTCCTACGCGGTCAGGCCCGTCACCAGGACCGCAGAAGAAGCTTTGTTTGCTCTCCGTGGGGAAGCGTAGAGGCCTCATGGGTCTCCACACCCGGTCCTGCTGGAACAAGGGACCACGCACACGGCACTCAGCCCAGACCCGTCCTTGCCTGGGTCCCGCAAGACAGGTCTGAGGTTGAGGCGTCCCCAGGACGGCCAGGGCCCCTCAGGTCGCTGGGTCAGTGGTCTCAACTGTTCGCTAGGGAGCGCGCTGTCAGGCGTGAGCCCTTCAAGCCCGCGTGGGTGTGGGGCAGCCTTTGCTGACCTCGTGGGGCCCGGCCCTTGCCTCCTTTCCACGTGGCTGCCTCTTTCCAGCGGGGATAATGCTTCTGTCCGGTGGGAGGATTAAGGGAGCGCCTGTGATCCGCAGGAGGCAGCAGATAGCGGCGGCTCCACCGAAACCAGAGGGTGTTGTAGGCGCCCATGAGTCTGTAGGCAGCGGCTGATTCCAGACACTTCCCCCTCTGGCCCGAGATGCGCTGACCCCTGCCCGGGGCTCTTCCGTACCCGCCGCGGCACACAGGAGAGCCTGGGAGGTGGCGAAGACGGCCTGGGCCCGGGGCTCTCCCCCACGACTCGGGCCGGGGCAGGTGGGAGGCGGGAGGGTTTTCTGCATGACAGAACCCTGGGCGTCGGGGACTCCCCCTCCCCTGGTGGGGGCACCGCCCATGTCCTCCTACCCGGGCTCCCACCGTTCTTGTCTGAGGAAGGGGTCGGGGCATCTGCTGCCCAGAGTCTCAGCCTCACGACCCCATGCCCTGGGCTCAGCCTCACGCGCGGAGCTGTCCCTGTCCCTTCTTCTCCCGTTTCTCTTAAAAATACACGTATATATTTTTAAAGGTTCCTTTTAACTGAAATAGAAGTGACACAGCATTTTAAAGCATCCGGCTCCGCGGTACTTAGGAGACTCACCCCCGTGAGCCCCCCCACTCTACCCGCTGCCCGAGCGGGTCCCTCCTGCCCCGCCAGCCCGGAGCCGGGATGGTCGCAGCCTCCCCTCCCCCAGCGATGGAGCATCTGTCTCTGCCGACTCGCATGTTCCAGACACGTCCTCCGCGTGGACTCACGTCCTCAGCGGCCTTCTGCGACTGGCTTCCATGACTGAGCGACACATGGTCTGAGCGGGTCCACGCGGCGGGTGGTAGCGGGGCTCCCCGCCCCTCCTGCCCCCCGGCTGTGCCCCAACCCACTGCGCGGAGGCGCCGCGTGGACATGTGCGCCACAGGCACTCGGGGGCCGGTTTGAACTCGAAGGTTCCTCACCTCAGGGCTTGCGCCGGGTTGCCGGCATTCCCCGTGGTCTGACTGTCAGTCTGGCTTGTGGGGCCAGGTCCCCGGCGGCTCCCTCGAGACCCCGCGTCAGGGAGGGGACATCTCTCACACACGGCCAGGCCGCGGGGGCAGGGTGTCCCTGACACACGGATCGGGGCCTCGGAGGCGATCCCCGGAGGTGCATCAGGGTCCACAGACCATGTGTGGACCGGCGCGGAGGGGTCTCTCCAGACCCTCCCGCCCCCGTGAGTCCCACTTCCCCGCCAGTCGGTTTCCATCACCTCCTGACCCTCCGGCCGTCCTCTGTCTCCGCGGCCCGCGGTCCCTTCCTTCGACGCAGTCAGACCCGTGACCCCCTAACGTGGCGGTTCTCCTTGGGTTTATGGCTGGTTTTCCCATTAAGTGAGTCCATTTTAGGAAAAGCAGTAAGAGGACAGTGATGGGGAGCCCATGGGGTGGCCGAGGTCTGAGCACCTGCAGGGCCAGGAGGTGGACACGTGGGCCCTACTTCCAACCACGCAGCGCCTCGTTCCGTCTCCCTCTCCTTCTTCCTTGGAAATGGCTCTCGGCAGAGCCCAGACTTGATGACTCCGGGCGAACGGAACACGTGCCCCTGGGGACCTCACACCCCATGTGATAGAAAGCGTTACTACAGAGTTTTGGGGGGCCCCTGGGGGGCTCCGTCAGGTAAGCGTCTGACTCTTGCTTTCTGCTCAGGTCATGATCTCGGGGCTGTGAGCTCGAGCCCCGCGTGGGGCTACGCGCCTTGCAGGGGTCTCCCCCTCCCTCGGCTCTTCCCCCCACCCCTCAGGTCAATAAATACATCTTTTAAAAAAAAAGGTTTTTTGGAAAACAAATTCCTGGTCACCCCTGCAGGATTCTGGTCTCACAAGGCTTGGGCAGAGTCCCGGGGCCACAGTTGAAGGGGTTCCCAGAAGGGTGCCGTGGGGAAGCCGGTTGGGAGGTTCTGGTTTGGGGTTGGGGTCTGAACTCCCGAGCAGGGACTCGTTCCTGGGTCCTGTCCCTTTCCCATCCCGCGCCATGTTATCTTTTGCCCCAAGCCCCTCGAGTGTGGGTCCTTGGACAGGTGGGGACTATGACGTCACAGTCTGTGGGACCGGAGCCCATGAGGTGCTGTTTCTTGAGTGGGTGCACCTGCCTTAGGAGCGGGGCCCTCCTCTGACAAGGCACAGCGGCTGCGGCAGGGACAGCTGGGGCCGCCGTGCTCCCGCCAACTCTGTTCCCCACCCCACAGTACTTCCAGTTAGCATTTAGAAGTGGGGGATTTCGCATTAAAAAATGACAACAAATTTCTGACTTCTCTCTTTAAAAGAAAACTCAGCAGTCCAGCAGTGTTGGGCTCCTGGTCCCCTGGAGCAGCCCAGCAGTGGCTCAGGTTCTTGGAGGACCTGGGCGCTGAACCACGGCCGCCCCTGCCCCTTCCACTCCCCCTTTTCTAGGTCTGGCCCCTGGAACCCTTTGAGATGGCAACTCTTGCCCATCTAACCACCTTCCCCGAGGAAAAGCTGTTCGCAGAAGGCCACCAGGCCACGGAAACCCTGGCTTGAGCAGGGTCCAGTGAGCGTCTGTCCGTGCCCGGGGCGAGCAGCACAGAGGCTGTGGGAGCAAAAGGCCCGGAGAGAAACGGCGGAGACACGGAACGGATTAGCTGCCTCCGTGCAGGACACTTTGCCAGGTGGGTCTGGGATCAGGTTGGAACAGCAGAGCCTCACTGCACCCCTCCCGGTGCCGAGGGCACGCAGAAGCCACAGAAGAGCCTGTTCCTTTTCTCTCCGATCCCGGGGCTGTGGACGTGTGGGGCCAGACCATGCTTTGTGGACATGCGTGCTGGAGGCCATGTGTGCCTTGAAGGGCAGGAGCAGCCTCTGGCCCTGCCCCGCGGGACACTGAGGCGCCCCTCCCCAAGCTGTCCCCAGACGCAGCGGAGCATCCCTGCTTGGAACTAAGGCCCCATGCCGCTCAGGGCCCCAGCCCGCCAGGGTCAGCCCCAGGGGAGCCCCTCTGCCCTCCCTGCCAGGTCCCCGTGTGTGAATTCTGTGAATTCTCTCTCTAGCACTGTGACCCTTTCCAGAACCCTGCTGCCTCCTGTGGACATGCAGATGCAGCACTTCACTCCTGAAGCCCCTGCCCTGGGCCCTGCCTGTGCTTCCTCCGGGGCGGGGTGGGGTGGGGTGGGGTGTGTGACTCCCAGACCCAGGTGAGGGCCGGCAAGTGTCAGAGCAACGGCGGCAAGGAGCATCTGGCCTGACCACAAGAGCAGCCTCTGGTGACGCAAGTGCCCATCTGGGCAGAGAAGGCAGCGCTGTGTTGGGAAAGAACCCCCCGGGGCACGTTCCTTCCCGTGTGTCCTGAGCCGGCAGCTGGGTGGACGCTCCAGCAGCCCGTCCGTCGCCCCCCACACACCTCGTGCAAAAGCGTGGCTGATGCAAGAGGCCCCCGGAGTGGCCTGTTCCCCAGAAGTGCTGCTCTGACTGGGGGGAGCGGAACTCAAAAGACAAGTCGACCAGTCGCTAGCTCAGAAGGCGGGAGGCAGCTGCCAACATGTGGCCGACAGTTAGAGACAGAGGGGCCGTGCTGGGGCTCTGCCGACGGGGAACTAGAAAGGGACCAACGCGGTGGGCACGGATGGCAGGAAGGAAAAGGAACACCACGCACGGCCTCCCCAGCCAGAGCCTGTGCGCACCCGGGGCGGGGGCGGGCCCGGGAGGAGGGGCCCCAGCCTGAGAAGGCCCGAAATAGCACGGCCAGTCTTCAGCGGGACCCAGCAATAGGGTTCCTGCCCGGGAACCCCGGGGAGGCTCTGAGGCCCCGGAGCCGTTGGGAGAGGTGCGGGCGGCGCTCCAGCTGCTGCCACAGGGCAGGTGAGCCGGGGAGGCTGGCCTGGGAGCTCAGCACCCGCCTCCTAGCTCTCCGCTGAGTGGGGACCTGGGGGCCGGAGCACAGGAAGTGGCCTCCCTGTGGTCCCCGCCTACAGGAGGAGGCGACAGTGACGCACAGGAGTCAGGCAGCCGTGCCCTTCTTCTCGGAGTCTCCACACTTGGGGCCGGAGGTCCTCCGTGGTGGGGCTGTCCCTTGCGTCATAGGCTGCTGAGCAGCTTCCCTGGAGCGCCCACCCAGCAGGTGCCAGGGCACTTCTCCCCATATTGACAGACGTCACCAAACATCCCCAGGTGTCCCCTGGGAGGCACCTTCGACCCTGAGTGAGTGCCAGCCCCAGGGCCCTGAGTGGAGCAAATCCACAGAAACAGTCCTTCTGTCCTCTGCCCAGCTGAGAGTCCCTCCTGTCCCAGCTCCGACACCGCCTGCCACTCTGACTTCTCCCAGTCTCTTGACCCTCTTGGAGGGTCTTTGGAGGCTGGCCAACCCCTGCCCCCCCTTCTGGTGCCCTCTGCTGGGTTGGGCTCCCGGGAAGGACCCCCTGCCAACATGTCCACAGGAGCAGGGAAGCCTCGCCAGACGTGAAGACAGAATCTCCAAGTAGCAGGTGTCACCTGGTCCCTTCAGAGGTCTGCCGGGAGGCCGTCTGATGAGGGGAGAAGCTCTTGCTTGGGCATCTGGAGGTGCTCGTCCACGGAGGAGAGGGTGGTGTCGCAGCCGCAGGTGCCAAGCCGCGGCTCTGGTGGGAGGCTTGGGGTCCGAGCCATGGATCACCCTTGTCATAGTGGGGGAGGGGGAGGCAGGTTTGAACAGGACGCAGGGCCAGGGCAATGGGGCTCCGCCCGGGGGGAGAGAGCTGTGCACTCAGGATGGCAGGGGCTCTGGGGTCAGGAGCTGTGAGTGGTGAAGATGACCATGGCGGGGAGGGAGGTTCCAGCTAAACAGAGGACTGGAGAGTCAGCGTGGCAGTTCTGGCCAGACCGACGTGGCCGGGCTCGTGCTAGCTCCAGGCTCCTCGGCGGTGGCCTGGTTGGGAAAGGGTGCAGAGGAGCCTACGAGACCCGGGTCACGGAGCCTTCATCACAGACTGGGACATTATGTTGGTAATTTCTTATTATCCTCCAGGAGGGCCTGGAGTGTGGAGAGGCCCGGTGGCTTGCCAAGTCCCCAGTGCAGGGTCGGGCAGGCGTCAGAACCAGCACAGCCACATGGACCCAGACGATGACCCTGACATGTGGGAGTCTGGTGAGGGCGTGAGGCACGGGTTCCTCTTTTCTGCAGCACGTGCTGCCCCCATCGGACCCCGAAGACATGGGGTAAAGGGGACAATTGTCTCTGGGGCAGTGCCTTTCTGAGGCCCCTACTTTTGGGGGATTTTTGAGTCAGAGGAAGGATGGAAGCCTCGTGTATTGTTCAAGCCAGCTTGTTTTCCCTTTAATTCCACGCCAGCGGGGTCTCGGGGGACAGGCAGCCCCCAACCGGGTGCCGAGGAACGAGTCACCAAGATGGAAGCTGTGGCGCTGGCAGAGCCGGGACCGCCCAGGTTAGGGTCGCCCCGAGATTCCCGCGGCTGTGGGAGAGGCTGCCTGGTAGTGCTCCCGGGGACTTGCGGCCCCGCCCCGCAGGAAGGGCCCCGACAGGTCTTTCTCCGGCCTCCCTGTCCCTCCAGCATCAGCCTCCGGGCTCCCGCAGTAGCGTCCCCGTTGGTCGAATCCAGCCGGCAGCGAGAGGGCAACAGAGCGGGGAGCTGGCCATCCAGAGCAGCCTTGGGGTGCAGGACGGGGGACACGTGGGTGGGGCACGGCAGAGGGAGGCCCTGGAGGGGCCCCGGGCGGCAGCATGGGTGCTTTCAGGCCCGGGCAGAGCAGGCTGGATTACGATGCAGGTGGCTCCGGGCAGGCTGGGGTCACAGCGGAAGAGGTGGGAGAGGTCCATCCGCTTCCAGCAGAGCCAGCCAAGGATTAGAGGGGCGGGGGTGGGTGCTCTGTTCCGGACCAGGGCTCTGTGATCATCCCCAGCAGCAGACTTCAAAGGAGCTCTTGTCAGGTGAACTCTTGTCAAGTTGCTCCGGGCTAGACAAGCTGCGACTAGAGAAGGAACCTGGGAGGTGGTGTCAAGACCCGATCCTAGAGCCTTGCTGGAACCTACCTGGCACCTCGTCTGAGCTCTCCTGGCACCTGAACCTGCTTGTATCAGAGCATTCCTCAGGGTCCCTACTTGGCTGAGCTCCCCAGTAGCCAAAATTGGCCGGCTCGAGGAGGGGACCACTGCGACTGAGCGATGAACACAAGGTTGCTGTAAGGAGGAACAGTGGCGGATCACGCATCTGAAACAGACACTTTCTACCTCCTCCTGTTGGTAGTGAGGACTCTGCACAGGGCTGCCACGTACAGTTGCACAGTTTGTACACTGCACAAAGGCACCTGGCACTGGCCCATGCTCCATGTGCACCCTGTGTACTCGCCTAGGCCTCCTCTAGCTTGAAGACGGGGCATCTGCTTCTTTGCACAGAATCCCATCCAATAGCCAAGACATCCACCGTGCCCACCCAGAGGGAATAGTTTTGAACAGTGTGTCCCCCCGCCAAGAGGGGAAGGTTTCCATTCTCGCCAAACCACCTGCTCCACCAGTTGCCAGGTAACAAGTCAGCCAAAAGTTAGTGTCTTAAGACAATTCATTACGAGGTCCATGGCTCTGGAGAGTTGGATTCAACTGGACGGTTCCTGAAGAGTTCTCACAGACAGCCGGGGTCAGAGGACAGCTAGGTCTAGAGTTCCGGTCAGGGACTCTTGGTCCGCACGTCTGGCCCCTGGGCTGGAACAGCTGGAGCTGCGAGGGCCGGTCAGGCACGTCTCTGTCCATGCGGCCTCTCCATGGGACTGGAGAGGGGAGACCCTCAGCCTGCCAGTTTCTCCGTGGTTCTTCAGTGGGAATTCTAGGCTCTAGGAATGACGGTTCCGAGAGACCCAAAGGGGAAGCTGCCAGCCTCCCGAGGCCTGGCCCGGAGCTGGCAGAGCATCGGAGTTGTGGGCCACACCCCTGGATACGAAGAGCCCCAAAGCCTCTGTCCAGCCATTTTCAGTCCACGGCAGCAGCCCAAGGCAGGACCTCAGACTTGGAGCTGGAGGGACTCCCCAAATGAGTAAAACCCCACTCGTGCTTTCTGGGAGCTCCCCCGCCCCCGCAGCCTTGTTGGGCAGCTGAGTGAAGCACACCATAGGCAGGGCTTGATGACCCATGAAGGGGACCCAAGGAAAGTGAAGCGTAGGTCCTACCTCTAGGCTTTCCACATCTGCGTGGTCAGCTGGGAGGGGCTGAACCTCACATTGTCCCATGTGTCAAGGGCACGGCTCAGGAGCTGCCTCCCGTGTGCAGAGTGTAGTGGAGGCTTTGCAGCAGACAAGGCCAGAGCCTTGGGGAGCCACTCGGAGGGTCGGTCTTCGGTTCTCTTCAGGCTTTCACCTGATTAGATGAGGCCCACCATCATTACAGAGCACAGTTTGCATTGCTCAGTCTACCGATTTTTTTTTTAAAGATTTTATTTATTTATTTGACAGAGAGAGACCACAAGTAGGCAGAGAGGCAGGCAGAGAGAGAGAGGAGGAAGCAGGCTCCCCGCTGAGCAGAGAGCCCAATGCGGGGCTCAATCACAGGACCCTGGGATCAGGGCCTGAACCGAAGGCAGAGGTTTAACCCCCTGAGCCCCCCAGGTACCCCACTGCTGTCTTTGTCTGAAGACACGTGAAGACACAGAGGGAAGCCCATGCGAAGGCAAGCAGAGCCCCGCATGAAGCCGGCACAGGCCAAGGAACACCAGGGACCGCCGGCCACCACAGGGTTGAGAGGAGCCTCCCAGAGCCTTTGGAGGGAGCACAGCCCCACCAGCACCTTGATTTTCGACGATTGGCTCCCAGAGCTGTGAGGCGATAGATCTCTGTGTTTTGCCCCCTTGCCCTCCACACACACTTTGTGGCTGTTTGTTATCACGGCCCCAGGACACTTGCACACCCTGTTGGTTCCTACCTCTAATACACCGAAGCAAGGCACCCACCTGTATGTTCTACATTTTCCTTGCCATTGGTTTCTGTCTTGATTTATCATGAAATCAGGCTACTAGGAAAGTAGCTGCAAAGTCTCCTCTGTCGCCCCGATAGGGTCACAAAGCCACGGAGTCCTCCTGGGAATCAGACCGGGTGACCCTGCTGCCCTCACCGTCTGTCCCTCAGCTCACAGGGGCTACAGTGCTGTTTCTCTAAAGGCTGGGTTTCTTCCAGTCACCGCCCTGCTTACTACCCACCAGCAGCTCCTGTGGTGCTTAGAACAAAGTCCAGCCGCCTCCCGGTGCTCAGGACCCCAGAGGAGGGGCCCTGCCTCTCCACCCTCCCTCCCCCACCCCAGGGCAGCCCTAATCCCCTCAGCACGCTGCCCCTCCTCCAGAGTGCTCCTGCTCTCCTAGGCAGGAAGCTTTCCTGCTTACTGCGCTGTCCTGCTTAGTTCATTCACACACTTGTCATTGTCCAAACCCATCTGGGATTCCGTTCACTTCTCTCCCGTCCGTGGCACCTCCAGAAACAGAGTTCCCCGGCCGAGGGTCCGGGGACCCCTGAGCAGGCCTAGCGCACAGTGGGCACCTCAAGGATATTTGTTAAACGCAGAGGCGCTCCAGGAGACGCCAAGGAGTTAAAGCCAGCCCTGTCGTCTGTTTCTTGGCACGGGCTCGACGTCCAGTTCCCGGCCAGGGATTCAGACACACAAAGCGCTCTTGGCCTGGGCTGGGGGAAACAGAGAGCACAGTGTTGTGGCAGAGACGCCCCAGTCCCTGGGCTCTGGGCCCTCATTGTGTCCCTTGAGCAGATGAACTTCCCGCGACTATGAGGAAGCGGCCTTGGACCAGGGAGCTGGGCTCCTCTGCGGGCCCTTCCCCACCCGTGATCCAGGAGCCCTGCTTCTGTCCCCCCCGCCCCCGCCACTTCCAAATCCCAGTCTGGCCTTGGCTTTTGGCCGCGGGGAACAGTATTCGTTGGCAGGAAGCCTCCGCCTGGCTGAGCTGTGGGACCACAAGATAAATGATGCCCTGAATCTTGGCAGGAGGGCATGGATTGTTCCTTCTGGGCCGGAGAGCCTCAGGGAACGAGGAAGGTGCTCACACGGAGACCGGCACAGCCAAGCCCCGGGGGGGTGGGGAGTGGGGGGCAAGAGGCGCAGCGGCATCTTGGCCCATTTGCCGGCCTGGCCCACGCAGCGGGGTCCTCTGCTCGGTGTTGTTAATTACAGAGATCCGCAATTATCTCCGGAGAATGAGAGCATTGCATGATTTCGCCCGGGGCTGGAAAGATGCGTCCACTCGCCAAGTAGAAAGAAGGCCAATGGAGCAAGAGGCTTTTCCGGATGAAAAAAAAAAAAAAAAAAGGTGAGGCTGATGTGTGTTCCTTTCCACTTGCTCCCCCAGGGAGGAGCCCTCTGAAGACCCCAGAGACCCCCAAAGACCAAAGCAAAGAGCCAAAAGCAAACACTCGAGGCGGGGGCAGCTGCCCACTCTATGGGAAAGGGTCCAGAGCGTCCACAGGGTCACACAGAACTTCTACAACCACAGCCACGGGATGGGGGCTGCGGTGGGGCGTGGGCCCTCGGGAGCCTCCCCACCCACAACAATTTTCCGGCAAATTTCTGCACCTTGTGAAGCCGGTGTTTGTATCAGGCGACGTACAGTCAGACCGACTGCTGACCATCCTGGGGGGGGAGGGACCCGGCACGGCAGCTCGAGCCTTGCGTGTGCAGAGCAGCACGCCCTTGTTCCAACCCCGGGACCGGGCCCCGGACGCTCAGGGCACATCCCGTCGAAACCTGCAGGATCCTGTATGTTAATTCCCAAGGAATGAAGCCGCCGGAGCGACCCAAGAATTGCTGGGCTCCTACTCCACCAGATTAATGGGTTCCCTAACACGACCCAACTCGTCTGGGAGCTGCTTCCCACCAACCTGACTCTCGTCACGGCCTTTCAGTCATCCTGTCATTTTTTGACAGCCGGCCAAAGCTTTCCGGGGGTGCGAGCATCTCGGTTCAGAAATAAGGGGAACTGCCAAATGCCAACTTGTGGGCTATTTCCATAATGCCTCACGAGGAGAGAACACCAGCAGCTCCCGACCTGGCTCTGTGGTCCGAAGACTCATTAGTCATTTGTTTTTTCAAATGGAGACGGCAAACAAGAGCTCGTTCTGCTTTGCATTTTGCCTTGTCCTTCTCCGTTCGTGGCATTTCCGTTTACGTGTTCGACTCGGCTTCTGGGTTTGTGAGCGCACACGTCTGGGTACGCAGAGAGCCCCTGGGATTTTGAGGAAATGATGCTGAATCTGTAGGTCACGGAGGGAAGGTTGAACCCTTTCCAGCGGCGAGTCTCGCCTCGTCTCTTGGACCTCTGTCTCCGTAGCGGGTCTGCTAAGTTCCCTCCCCAGTGGTGCCCTGCAGTCTCCAGTGCAAGGTCGAACCCATCTCCCGCTTCCTCTGCTCCTAGGTATTCGGTGGTTTCTGGTGCTCTAATCAATGGTAACTTTTTTTTTTTTTTTTAAGATTTTATTTATTTATTTGACAGACAGAGATCACAAGTACGCCGAGAGGCAGGCAGAGAGAGAGGGGGAAGCAGGCTCCCCGCTGAGCAGAGAGCCCGATGTGGGGCTCGATCCCAGGACCCTGAGATCATGACCCGAGCCGAAGGCAGCAGCCTAACCCACTGAGCCACCCAGGCGCCCCTCAATGGTAACTTCTAAAGTTTTTTTATTTTATATTTATTCGTGGTTGGTCTGGAAAAAAAAAAAAAAAAAGAAAAGAAAAAACCGCCCGTTTTTGTATGTTGATCTTGTATCCAGCAACCTAGTTAAGTTTACCTCTTAATTTGAATAGATCATTGGTAGATGCCTTGGGCTTTTTTTTTATACCGTGCTCTGTGTGAATAGGACAGTTTAGCCTGCCCTTTCTCAAACCTTGTGCCTTTGGTTTGCTTTCTGCTGCCTGCTTGCGTGGCCGGCCTGCCTCTGCTGTGTTAGGTCGCCGTGGTGAGGGGACGCCGGAGCTTCCCTCCGTCCAACCTCCTCCTTCATCAAGGAGCCTATGGAGGATTCTGAAGAGATGGCCAGGGCGGCCTGGTCTGTGGCTATTCCAAAGCCCTACGTAAAACATAGTACCACTGAAAAGAAAAGTAAAATTTCCAAGAACTCTCATGCGTGTGCCGTGGAGTTTTCCAGAGGCCAGGGACATGCTATGCCCAACAAACGAAATGCACAGGAAGGAATGAGACGTTCATCCGTTGTCTGCGAAGCCAGACACCGAGACCTCTGAACAAACACTAAGTCATGCTCACCCTTTCACGGAATGTGGTCACTTTTGATTAAAAAGAAATATGGGCACCTGGGTGGCTGTCGGTTGAGTGTCCGCCTTCAGCTCAGGTCGTGATCCCAGGGTCCTGGGATGGAGCCCCACGTCAGGCTCCCTGCTGGGTGGGAGTCTGCTTCTCCCTCTGCTCCTCCTCCCTCTCATGCGCTTTCTCACACTCACCTTCTCAAATAAAGAAATAAAATCTTTTTTTTTTTTTAAAGATTTTATTTATTTATTTATTTGACAGAGAGAGATCACAAGTAGGCAGAGAGGCAGGCAGAGAGAGAGAGAGGAGAAGCAAGCTCCCCGCTGAGCAGAGAGCCCGATGCCGGACTCGATCCCAGGACCCTGAGATCATGACCTGAGCCAAAGGCAGCAGCCTAACCCACTGAGCCACCCAGGCGCCCCTAAATAAATAAAATCTTAAAAAAAAAAAAAAAAAGAAAAAAGAAATGTAGTTGTTTTTCATGAAAAGTAGGTAGTTTATGTTAACGTGTAATAGAATGGTTATTGCTGTTTTAAATGAATTAATAAATAAATTGTTTAAAATAAGGAATATCCGGGGCCCCTGGGTGGCTCAGTGGGTTAAAGCCTCTGCCTTCAGCTCAAGTCATGGTCTCAGGGTCCTGGGATGGAGTCCCGCATCGGGCTCTCTGCTCAGCGGGGAGTCTGCTTCCCCCACTCTCTCTGCCTGCCTCTCTGCCTGCTTGTGATCTCTGTCAAATAAATAAAATCTTTTTTTTTTTTAAGATTTTATTTATTTATCAGAGAGAGAGAGGGGCAGAGAGCGAGCACAGGCAGACAGAATGGCAGGCAGAGGCAGAGGGAGAAGCAGGCTCCCTGCTGAGCAAGGAGCCCGATGTGGGACTCGATCCCAGGACACTGGGATCATGACCTGAGCCGAAGGCAGCTGCTTAACCAACTGAGCCACCCAGGTGTCCCAAATAAAATCTTAAAAAAAACAAAACAAAACAAAAAAAAAACAACCAACTCAGAAGTAAGGTGAGACACTCAGCAAGGAATGAAAAACAAAAGAAGGATTATTTCATAAATGTAGATAACATAGAGAGAATCTTAAGAGTTGAAGGCAGGAGGAGGACGTGATGCCTTCAGGGGATGAGGAGGTGACAAGGAGAAATAGTTTAAAAGTCAAAAGAAGGAAAAAACCACGATTCGAAGGATGTCAAAGAAATTTTGAAATTGTGAAAATTGGCAAAAAAATTCCAACAGACAGATAACAGGGCTCTTCGAGGAAGGCACCAACGCCAGAGAGCAGAACAAATTCTGAGGCCTGTATTCAAGGAAAGTTGCCTGAAATCCAGCCCAGAATGACCAATGCCAAGACATATTTTAGCAAAATGACTGGTATTTGAAGAAAAACAAAAAATCCTTGCGGCCTCTAGGTAAAAAGAGACAGAAATCGAGATTCTCACACAACTTTTCCACAGCAGCTCTTGATGCCGGGACAGAGGAGTCCCGCCTGGAAGGTACTAGAAACCAGAGCCCGAGATTTTTATACACAGCAGAATGGGTCTTCCCACGCAGGGCACAGACAGGGCTTGTGCCGTGTAAGAACGCAGGCTCGCAGGAGCCTCCGGGGAAGCCTGCTAGATGGGGTTTCATGTGCCCCACACAGCGTGGACACACACCACGCGGATGTTGGCAGCGTGGACTTGGCTGTTCTGGGAGCCCTGCATGCAGGGTGTGGACAAAGCCGATGGGTGGCCAGGGAGAGTCCAGCTCTGTCATCCCAGGTGTCCCCGCGCCGCACCACTCCCGGGGACGAAGATGGGATCGGAAGGAAGCCAAGGGAGACCTTCCCCCGCGCCCCGGGCGGCTCGACAGCCTGGACCGTGGTCTCAAGGTACCGTGTTTGCTCGCGGCCCACTCCCACTCTCACTCCCTCCCCATAAACCAAAAAGGCAGGGCTCGGGGAAGTTGGGGGTTCCAGGTCTGGGCACAGGCAAATCTGAAACATCTTGACACACCAGCAACTGGGGCGTCAGACATCGCAGGAGGGGGGTGGCGGCCCTGGGGGGGCTCCTGCTGGCTGAAGATGGGGGGGTGATCCGACCTCCCTTAACGTGAAGACTTGCACTGACGCCGATCCCCCCGGATCCATCTGAATCCGAGCATTCGTGCGGGCATAAAGCACACGAGCGCGCTCATCAGTCACGCTCTGAGGATGACGGAGAACCGTGACCTCGCACACCAGGCCAATTAAGCAAAGCACCGAGACTGTGTCCCCGCTGTCCTCAAAGAAATGTACCCCCATAAGTGAGCAGTAGACCAGGCCTTCCAGAGAGGGCCGGCTCGCCGGGCTTCCAGCCTCCTGGAGAACGATGTGATGGCATTCGTGAAGAGAGCAGGAAGGCCCCGAGCGTCCCGGGCCCTGCGTCACCGAGAGAGAGAGAGAGAGAGAGAGAGAGAGAGAGAGAGCGCTCCAGCACAGAGTCACGTGGCTCCGAAGGCAAGAATTGTATCTCCGCAAAATTCACACATGGAAGAGCCCAGCCCCATCTCCTCCGCAAGTCCCCTCCATCGGAGATAGGGCCCCCCAAGAGGGGTTGGTTAACTTGTCCTTAGCTGATCCCTTAACCTGAAATCTCACCGTGGCACAGAGCAATGACCCGGGGACTGGGCAGGCCAAGGAGGGACCCGCCAGAGGACCCGCCCACAGCTCGGCCTCAGCCTCCCTGCCTTCGGCCCTGGGAGAGCGGGTCCGTCCCTGCTGTGGTGCGTGGCCCTGGTGACCTGAGCAGGAGACTGTGGGGTGGGCGTGGGGGGACCCTCAGGCCCAGAGGCCTGCATGGGCCCTGCCTGCATGTGGTGCCATGCCCTTAAAGAAACCGCGCCGCCCACCCGCTGCGGGCATGGAGGTGGAGAGAGGCGATGTTTGCCCCAAGGGCACAGGACCCCCCAGCCCATGGGAACAGCATCAGCGAAGCTACAGAGACTTGTCTTGATTTTTAAAATAATTTTATGGACTTTACTTTTTTGGAGCAGTAACGGACTCCCGTCAGAGCCTGCGGGGACGCGTCACCGTCGCCCAGCCCCCTCCGTGCTCCCAGGACCGGGTTTACTCTCCCTGGGTGGCGGACTTCTCACACCACTGCTGGGGCCAGAAGGCGTTTGTTCTGCTCTCCCGGTGCAGAGCCGGGAGCGGTAATGGTTGGAGAGGGTTAGCCGTGGGGGGAGCCCGAGGGGACCGTGAGTGCGGGCAGGGAATGTTCCTGGGCGGAGGGGACACAGCCCCCTGAGCACCTGGGGCCAGTCCGGCCTGGGGGCTGGGAGGAGGGTACAGGACCCCTCCCCACTGCTTCCTCCCTGCCGGCAGCCTCCGAAACCCGCGCTTCCTTTCTTTGTGCTCAGTCCCCTGATTTGCAAAATAAAGCAGGGGTTTTCTGCAAGCCCAGCCTGCACGGGGCCTGGGGGTCGGGGGAGGGAGACTGCAGGGTTGGAGCGGGGGAGCAGGGAACCGGCCTGGCCTAGGCCAGGGACAGGGACGGGGAGGCCAGCCCCATCGCCCTGGTGCCCCATCAGGGCCATGAGAGCTCACATTGATCGTGGGTTCCCTGTGCCGGGCTCTCCGGGCAGCGCTGCCCCCTTGTCACTCACCCCAGGCTCTGCTCTCAGACCTCCCTCAGGCTCTTCAGCGACCCTGTGACCCTGGGGGTCAGGAGGATGTCCCGTTTTTTGCACTTGGGGCCGGCAGGGCAATGCAACGTAGGGTATACAGTTCTGCCCGGCCCACAGATGGCCCCACAGGCTATCGGCTCTACTGTTGTCCCTGATTCGGACAGCAGTCTCCTCGGGTGACAGGCACAGCTCGGAGCCCCAAACGTTCTGGCCCCATTGCGCCGTTATGGTGAAGTACAGTGACCTCGTGAACGCAATCACGGACCTTCTGGTACCTGTGTGCTCGGGGGCCCCTGGGGGCAGAAACCAGTGCTGGGTGCATGGCCGGTAGACATTCGGGTTTCTGCATCTTACCCCTGAGTTCCTTTGGATGTTTTGAACCCAACGATTTAGGGGTAGTTGGACAAAGAAATGGTGTTGCCGGGATACAGGACCTCAGGAGGGCCCGGCCCCGGGAAGAAGAGATTGTCCTTCGTCTTTTGGAGCGAAGAGCTCCTCCTGCCAGCCTCTATGTGGGGCTTGGAAGGGAGTCTCCGATGACATCCTGCATGGGTGCGTTGACTGTGAGGTCTGGGGAAGCATCCGGCGGGTAGGCAGCTGCTAGCCAACAGTTCTGTAGGGAGGTGCTTTGAAATGTTACTTTGGGCATCCTGTGGGGGCAGGAAAGTGTAGTCACAGAAGGACAGAGGGGACTCTAAGTAAGGAGAGTCTCAAAGAGGCTTTAATCCCTACTTCTACGCCGGATTCTAGAGGAGTCTCACCCCCAGAGGACTCTGCATCGGCCCATCTCAGCGAGGTGACACTTGGCAGCCTGTGGTTTATACTAAGGAGTGAAAGACTGATACTTTGAATCTTGAGAGCAGGGCAACTGGCGTGATAAGGACGCCAGTGCCTCCCTAAAAGGATAGAGGAAAAGTTCTTGTAGGGGAGAGGGTAGGGAGAATGGCAAATGAATGCCCACAGCCACCTTCACCCATAGCCCAACGGCACCCAAGGGATGCTGGGAATTTCCACGCACGGGGATGTTGTCGCCCAAGATGGGCAGTTGGAGCCCCCAGGCCCAGGACCCACGCGGGGTGGGACGGGTGAGGGGCTGCTCTCGGAGGAGTGAGCTGAACCTGAACGCAGTGCCGTCTCAGGCGTGGGGTCGCCAAGGAGACCAGACCAAGGACGTTTGTGGATGGGCCAGCAGCATCCAGATGAGGTCTGGAGTGCAGCGGACAGCGGACAGTCAGGCCCCAGTGGGTGTTTCTCCTTCTGACCCACTCGCTGCGGTCGCTGTGGTCGCGGCAGATGAGCCCACAAGGACTCTCAGAAGGTCTCGGCGACTTTTCGGGAAGTCTAAACTGACTGCAAACGAAAACACGTGCATGATGGAAAACGAACGCACGACAGCAGGAACAAAAGCGCTGCGGAGCCGCAGGTGGAAGTGCCGGAGGGCTGGGGCGAGGGGAGGGGCCGGCGGGCGAGCAGAGGGCGGAAGGCGCCAGAAAGCCCCCGGAGGTGGGCGGAGAAGGGCGTGTGGCTGCCGCGGGAGCTCCCTCCTCCCAGCAGAGGGGAGCTCTGTGATGACGGAGACGCTAATGAGGATGGTCAGGATCCCCAGGCCAACAGCCTCCGGGAGCCCTCGGCCTGCGCTTTCCTCACCTGTCGGGAGCCTTTCCGCACCGCTTGGTTTCCGAGCAGTTGCGCAAACAGTAATCCACGGGCTTGCATAGCCACTGGGCAGGGTGACGTGGTGACGGCAGGGACGGCAAACATCCTGGGATCTGGTTGCTGCCCTTTCCCCCTGACTCTCCCCGGGGCCCAGGGCTGCGGCCAAGCACCCGCTCCTCCATCCACCACCGGCAGCCTCTACTTCCTCCCTCAATTAACCCCGGAAACGCGGGCGAAGTCTGCCCCAAGCCCCTCTCAAAGCACAAAGGGAAACCGAGATGCGGCTTCCAACACACGGTTCATCGGGGAGGTCCGATTCGGACACTGGGAAAAGCCACTTTCCTTGGCTATCCCGGCGGGGACCCCTCCCGGCGGCCTGCAGTTGAGGTCCCCGGGCGCACTGAGGACCACTGGCGTGAGTGCCACCGCAGGCCGCACGTGCACCCGGGAAGGCTGCACTGGCCGGACACGGGCCCTGCAGGGGGACAGCGCACGTGGGAGCTGATGCAAGGGTCGCAGCACGCGGTGCCGGGCCCGCCGTCCGCGGCGAAGGGTCGCCCTCCCGTGGCCGCTCGTGGCGTTGCAGGCTTGGGGCTCATTAGCAAATTTGAACGGGTGTTGCATCATCTGCGGGTGGGGGGGCGGGGTGGCGGCGGGCTCCAGGTGCGTGTGACCCGGACCACCGCCCCCAGCAAGGGCCTTTCAAGTCTGCTGGGTTGTAAGGTGCAGGTGGTGGGGTGATGCTTGCCTCCCAGGCTTCTTTGTCATTGTCGTGGACGCTATGTCCACAGTCCCCTAGCCCTGGGCCTGCTGGAGGCCTCGGGAGCAGGGGGTCCACTAGGAACACGGCCTGCTCATCATCTCCAAGGAAGCCCTATCTGCTGCCTATCTGCTCCTGTCCCTCCACTCTTTTTGCCCACGACCTTGGTCCAAAACAGAGTCAGGTTGTCTCTGGGCAATGGCCCTGGGGGTCACAGACCAAAGTGATCTGAGGTCGAGGAAATGAGACACCCCACCTTCCACTTTCAAGAATGCTGGGGCAGCAAATGCAGACCCCTGGGACTTCCCTGTGGGAGCTGGGGCCGGGGGACTGGGCAGGGACAAGGGTCAGAAATGGGGAGGGGTGGGGCAGAGACAAAGCTGCCCAGTTCTCATAATCCCTGGTTATTTTGTTTCATTTTATATTTTATTTGTTTGGGAGAGAGCAGGCAAATGCGGGCACACGGTGGGGGGTGAGAGGGGGAAGGGAAGGAGGTGGGGGGGGGAAGCTCTCAGCAGGGAGCCAGATGGGGGGCTCAATTCCAGGACCCCGGATCATGACCTGAAGGCAGCCGCTTCACTGACGGAGCCACCCAGGTGTCCCAGTCCCGGGTAATTTTAAAGTGAGGACATGCTTTTTTTTTTCTTTGCTAGTTTTTATATCTCTTTTTTCTTATTGTGTTTATTAAATATATACATTTTAAGTTTTATTTTTAAGTAATCGCTATGCCCAACATGGGGCTTGAACTCCCCACCCTGAGATCAAGAGTGACACCCCACCGCCCGTCCCTACGTTTATTAAATAGAAATCAATGTGAGCACAGCCCCAGCGCCTGCGGGCAGAGCCGGTTTTCCCCCGGGAGGGGTCGTCTTCGCCCCCTGCTGGCCGCGCAGCCTGGCGGCCGCGTTTCCTTGTCTGGAAACCTCAGCTTTGCCTGCCGGGAAGCAATCTTTAAGACGCATGAGTAACAACCCGTCAGCGAGCAGCTTGTAATGACATCAAGAGCCTCGCGTGCCAGCCCTGGGAGCCTGCGCTGGGAGTGTGGCCCCTGACCCTACTTTCCAGAGCCTGGCAGTGGCGGCTGAGCCCCCACCTGCGGTCCCCCCACTTGCTGTACCTGACTCCCAGCCCTGGTCATACAGGCCGGCCCCTTGTTTTTGAACGTACTGGGGATAGTAACATTAGCTGCATCGCTGCACGCAAAGGGGGCTCGGCATCCCTGCCCGCATTTGGTGTTGGCTGTGTTCTGGATGCGGGCTGTTGTGATGCGGTCTCCTCGGTTCACTTTGCATTTCCCTGAGGACGTGGGGGCAGTCTTCATTATGTATAAAGTCCTGAACTAACTATGTCTTTGTCGAGACAGGACACTGAGAGCCTAAGACCTGGGACCCGCTTGGAGGAGAAGCAAGGGGCCCGGAGCGGAGGCCCTCATGGGAGGGTCCCCGGGGCAGAGCGCGAGCGTGAGGAGCGTGAGGACCTCATATGGCTTCACACAGATGTCACTGGCATTAGGGTTTTGCCTTGGATCTGCTTCCACCCATTTTCGGGGAGGAGTAATTGGTGTGTTTGTTTTCAGCACTAACCGTCTCCTGTTGCTGCTAAATTCCCCTCTAAGGCCTTCCTTCTCCCACTCGGGCAAAACGTAGACAGGGAAGGGGGGGTAGAAAGGGAGGAGGGGAAGCGAGAGGCCTGGTTCGGAGAGCTGACGGCAGAGCTCTCTCCGAAGCTTTGAGACCATCAAGCCTCACGCAAAGTCCATTCACAGGGAAGACGGGATTTGCATTCTACTCAAAACTCAGTAGTTTTGTGGGCTTCTCTCTCATTCTAGCAACTGTGAATTCATCAGTGACCCCATGTTCCTCTGCTGGACTTTCCTAAACCCCCACCCGCACCTCACCCGAGTTCCCAACACGTGTCCTTCTTACTCTTCGGGAAGAGAGGTTCGGTGTATACTGCGGCTCGCTATTCTGGAACGTTGGACCCCTGAGATCCTCCCCCTCGTCTGCCCGAGCTGGACAATGCTTTCCGCAGCCCTTGTCCGTCACGACGGGACTTGATGCACTCACCGTTTACTCAGTTCGTGAACATTTAACACAGAGTATGACCTTGCCATCTGGGGAGAGGAAAGTGAGCAGGACAAGGCAGGAGGGAGATTCAGCTCTAGAGGAGAGCTACAGCGCGTGGCGTGGGGGATTCTCACAGTGGGTTTCTAGTGACTTCTCAGGACCATTGGAGGAAGTGCGATGGTGGGAAAATCCTGACTTCCCAGGAAATCAGATACTGTTATTCCTGGCGTGTCATTGAGCAACTGGGCAAGACGACACCAATTCGCCAGTCCAGAGTCTCTGATGGAGAAGGCCTTTCTTTAATTGCACGTTTTCTATGAATTGCATCATTCACTAGTGTGGACAAGGGAAGGAGGATGTGGTGAGTTCTGTGCCCAGAATGCAGTTTTCACAACCATGCTTCCGTAAAGGGTTAACACCTGCCTCTGCCAGATGGCTTGAGATCAGAGCCATGTGGATGAACAATGACAGAAAAAGCCCTTCTTGAGAGCAGGGAGGTTTTAGTGGGTGTGATTGGACTTACTAGCCAGGCAGCTGGAATGTAAGGGGATACCTTGGTAGAAGTCGTTGCCTACGAGGTGAGCGAGCTTGGAAACAGCTGGTTCCTGGGATTCAAGGGCCGGATGCTCAGCATAGTGATATTACCGGGATTTTTACTTTTTTTTTTTTTACCGGGATTTTAAGAAATCAAGTTCCTTTAGGAATCATCAGTGTCTCCAACTATTTGGCAAAGGAGTTTTACCTTCTTAAAAATCAAATACATCACTAGGGACAGATGGGCACTGTTTTTCTGACTGCATTTTCTCTTGTCTGCCACTTCTGACTACTGTGTTCAGGAAAGCGGACTCTGGGCTGTCTGGGTCGGCTGATGGGACACACTCGCCACAGAATGGATGGGAACTTACGGGCTCACGTGGGTGACACGCACGGGCTTTACTGCAGCCTGCTCGCCAACCCACCGCTGCCCGTGTGATGTCCAGGTTGCTTCCAAGCTTGCACTGACCACACCCAGCACGGTTGCCGTCTTCTGTTCCATTTTCTGTGCTATCGTCCAGGTTTCCGTGTTTCCTTCTCCCCCGTGTCTACATCTAATGACTTACGGACGTTCTAGATCTTTATGTGATGCTCTGAGATCCAGTGATAAAGAAGACAGGGGAGAAGCAAGAGTGGAGGTCTCGCACACAGGAGCTAAGCGGGTGAGGGAAAGACAACGCAGACCCTTGCTGACCGTCAGTCAATAAGAAAGTCCACAGATGCAGAGTGCGCTTCATGTGGGAGGGAAGCCCGTGGGCGACTTCGAAGTTTGGTTCTTACACCTGTGTTTTCCTAATTTCAAAAATTAGTATGTGTTAATTACATACTGAAAAGTACCATTTAAAAAAAGGAAGCGAGGCTGTAACACGGGGAGACGGGGTTATGTGAACCAACCTTCCCCTTCAAAGCGACTAAAAATGCTGGATCAGGTGTAATGTGTTTCGTAAAGACACTTCAGAGCTGACAAGTAGAGCACCACCCAATTGGAACCCAACAGAAAGAACAACAAAAAACCTGGGTAGAAACTAGGTTCTGTGAATGGCTTTTGCTTCCAGGCATGAGCAAGTGTTGCCGTGTTTGACTTTGGTTCTGACAGCCTCAAAGGGCAAGGAAAAATGTCATGAAGTCCGAGGCTGCCCAGGTGGGATCCAGAAGGGTTAGAGGGTCTCCGATGAAGCTCAGGCCCTAAGGGTTGCATCTGAAGGCGAGGGTAGAGCAGAAGCAACATCGCCCTCTGGTACTTTGGGGACCACAAGGACATCACCTTGGTGCTGAGCAGGGTGAGAAGGAAAGATCCTGGGGTACTGGAACCACATCCCGGCCCTTCCTTGGACTTTCAGCCTAAATTCTCACTGCCTGGGCTGTCAGAAAGACATTGGATGGAGCTGGGCAAAGAGCCCACGGACTAGTACATAAATCAGAAAGAATTATCCAGAATGCAGCACGGAGAGACAAACAAATGGAAAGTGGGGAAGATTAGTTAAGAGAACTGCTACAGAGACTGAGATGTCATGTGGTTGATTAGGGCTCCAGGAGAAGAGCAGTGAGAGACAGAACTGCATTCTCTGAAAATGGCAGAGCCATCCCTAGCTTCGGGAAGCCTACTGAACCCCAAACACGATAAATAAAAAGAAATTAACATCCAAATGTACCTTAATGAAACTATAGGCAATCAGAATGAAGATGAAATCATACAAGCAGTTAAGAGGAAAAACAAAAACTTTTCAGAAAGATCTTCAGAAAATCTCCAAATATCTGGAAACGAAAAAGCACATTTCTAAGTAACCGGGGATATGAGAAGAATTCAAAAGGGAAGTTAGGAAGTATCTTGAACAGAATGAAAAATCAAAACAGAGCATATTAAAATCTGTAAGATGCACCTGAAGCAGCATTTAAAAGGGAGAGCGAGAGCACTAACCTCTGAGAGATTTCAGGTAAGTGAAATAAATTAAAACAAAAACAAAAACAAAAACAAAAAGGTCCCCAAACATTTGGAAATTAAACACCACACTTTAACTCCAAAGAGGAGAGAATTTTGCTTTCAAAGCAAAATTTCCAACGCCGCAACGACACTGGCGGGATTTTCCCCTTGGATGTCCCGATCGCGAGATGAATGTGTGAAACAGTGGTTTGATTTCCCTATTTCCCTTCCTTTCCTCTCCTTCCCAGGTCCCTCCTCGGTCCTCGCTTTGTTTCAAAAAAGCATCTGAGGGGCAACATCACATGTATCACACGTTGATCTGTCTTGCTAGAAAAAAGCTGCTGGAAGCCAGGGGCGGGTCTTGTGTTTTGATACAATGTTTCTGGGGACGCTGACATTGTTACCCTACCTGACGTGCTCTGCCGCCGCTCAAATTCATGACTTCACAGCACAGGAATTTCCCAAGTTTGCATTTTGCTAAACTTTTCTAAGCTTTTTTTTTTGTTATTTTGCTTGATTCTCCCAAGAATGCTGCGCAGGAGGAGGGCTGGTAAACAGGCACAGAACCGCACCATCCACACCACACGTGGGACAATCTCCCAGGCACACGGATTATTTGCGGCCCGCGTCCGGCTTCGGCCTTTCTTCTCTCCGGGGTTCCGGCCGCAGAGGGCGCCTGACCGCAGGAGAAGCTACACTGTAACAGTTCACCACCTCGTTGTTACCAGAACCCATCAAAGTTTCAAAAACGCGATTTCTGAAGCAGGACCGCGTAGTTAATCTTCCTATTTCGGGGTTCTGGTCTCCCTTCAAGCGTTCCGGCTTCTCTCCGGGTAACGAGTCTCAGCCGCCCGTAAACCACCGAACCCCCGGGAGCTCCAACTCCCTTCGCGACGCTCTCGGGTGACAAAGCGTTAACCCTGCATCTACCGGACGCTCCTGAGTTCCAAGGGCGACCGCGCGCCCCTCCTCAGGCCCCCGGAGCCCCGCGGGAACGAAAGTCCCACAAACGCTCCGCGACGCAAGGGCCACTCGGCCGCAAGCGTGTCGCCTCCAGGTCGCTCAATCTCAGGACGGCAGGAGAGGGTCGGGCGCGCTCCTCCCGGCGTCTCCCCGACGCGTCGGACGGACCGATACAAGCCGGCAGGGGGGACGCCGCCGCCCGGATCCCGCACAGAGCCCGACGGGGGCTCGACCCCCGGACCCCGGCCCGAGCGAGGGCGCCCCGGGGCCGCGGCGCTCCCAGGGCCACGCGGGCGGGCAGGAGACGGCGACCGCGACTCCCCGCGGCTGCTCCCCCGCGCGCGCGAGCCTCCTGCAGGCGGCCGGACCCCGCCGCGCCTCCCGCGCTCCCTGCACGGCGCGGGGCTCCCGGCCAGCCCGGAGGGCGCGGTCGTTCCGCGGGCCGCGGCGGAGGGGCGGGCGCCGTCCGGGGGAACGCAGGAGGCGCGGTCACCGGAAGCGCCGGCCGCCTCGGGGGCCGCGGGGAACAGCCCGGAGCACGGGGGACTCGGCGGCGGCCGGCGCCCTCCCCCGCGGACCCCCGGCGGCCGCCGCTTCCGGTGACCGCGCCTCCAGAGCCCGCGCCGCGCTTCCGCGTTTCCCTTCCGGGATCTCCACCGCCCCCGGCCACGTGAGTGCCGGCCCGCCGGCCGGAAGCGCGCGCGGGCGGGGCGGAAGTGACGCGTCTCCGCGCGCCGGCCCGGCGAGCGCGTATTTCCGGCGCGCCGCGCTGCGCCGCCCGCCGCTCGGGGAGTCCCGGTACCACCGCGGACCGGCGCGATGGGCAGGAAGGGCAAGAAGGAGAAGAAGGGCCGCGGGGCCGAGAAGACCGCCGCCAAGATGGAGAAGAAGGTGTCGAAGCGCTCGCGGAAGGAGGAGGTGAGCGGGGCCGGCTGCCAGGCTCCGCGCGCCCGCCGCCCGCCGCCGGGGTCCCGGGTCCCGTCGGGCTCCGCTCGGCCGGGAGGCGCCGCGCGGTCTGCGGCGAGGGTCGCAGCCTCCGGGCCTCCGTCCCCCTCCCTCGGGAGGGGGTGGGCGAGCCGCACTGCACTGCCGCCCGAGCCGCGGGCTTCCGAGGGCGCGTGCCGCCGGGTGCCGCGACCGCCGCCGCGCCTCTCCCGCGCCGTCTCCTTTCCGTCTCTCCCGGCCTCGGCGTCCTGCCCCGGCCGGGTCTGCGGAGCGGCCGGGCTGAGCTCAGCGCCCCGCTCCCTGTGGCGGTGCTTTCCGACGGCCCGGGCTTCGGTCCGCACCGCGAGCGGGCCCGGCAGCTGGGGCGCGCGGGCTGACGGCGGGACTCCGCGGCGAGTCAGCGGGGACGCGGGGCCCAGCGGCCGTGCGACCAGGTGTCCCCGGGTCCCAGCCCCGACTCCGCGCCGCCCCTTCTTCAGAGCCGCTCCTGTCTGCGTCTCCCCGTCTGTGCAATAACGGGGTCGGCTTTTCCTTCCGCCTCCGCCGCGCTCGGCGGACGGTTCCTCGCAGGTCGCCTGCACCGGCCGGGCAGCCCCAGGCCTGGGTTTGCACCTCCTCTCCGCCGCAGCTGGCTGGAAGGCCTCGGAGGAGCCTGACTGTCGGTGCAGCCTCCGCGTCTCCGTGTCTCACGGGGGACCACACGGGCCTGCGTGGGGAAGATAGGTTGCGGGGCGCCTTTCGAGATTATTTATTTATTGGACAGAGAGAGATCACAAGCAGGCAGAGAGGCAGGCAGAGAGAGAGGGAAGCAGGCCCCCCGCTGAGCAGAGAGCCTGATGCGGGGCTCGATCCTGGGACCCTGAGATCATGACCTGAGCCGAAGGCAGCGGCTTAACCCACTGAGCCCCCCAGCCCCAATATTCTCCCTTTCTTAAAGTCAGTTGTGTCACATAGGTAATCTCATCACGAGTGTGCGCCCCGTCGTTTCCTGGCTGCGGCCTGAGGGGAGCATCTTGGGGACAGCTGGGAATTCTGCCTCCCGCAGAACTCGTGAACCTGGTGACAACTTCACTTGCGTGTCACACACATTGCTCCCGCTTCCACGCTGTGCGTGTTGAAGGTAGTCTCTGTATGAAGGACACTGGGCCAGGCACTCTGGAGTAACGGGACTCCCGACGGGTGGTCCCTTCGGCCAGCTCTCCGGAACGTCCCAGTGGGTCAGTACTTTGTCCTGCCGGCCCGAGGCAGCGGTTTTGCATGGGGGATGTGGTGGTCAATAGGAGAGCCTTCAGGCATCTGCTCACATAGAAGTGGCAGGATAGTGGGTGCTTTTGAAGACCGCCGTGAGGGTGAAAATTGGCAGAGCCGTTTTGGACCCTATTTTGTCCCTATCGAGAAGAGTGAGCTGCCACGAAGCAGTTACGCACTTGAAGGCTTACCTTGGAGAAACTTCCAGCTACACAAAGACATTTCACAAAAATGACCACGGTAGTGTTTGTGAAAACAAACCATTGGATTTGACCCACATGTTCAGCAGCAGCAGGATGAGTGGAGAAGCTGAGCTGCAGCAGAACCTCTGCCGCGGTGAACAGGAGTGGAGTCGGGGCGTCCGACTTCACTCAGCAGCATCGAGCCACATAGCAGGTTTGCAGGCAAATTCACACTCCGATGCCGGCAATGTGAAGTTGAAACGTGTGAAACGATAATTCATACCTGTTGCTTGGGGGTGTGTTTACGTGCTGTAAGAGTATAAGGAAATGCGTGAGAGTAAGGCGCCCTCTGTCCCAGAAAGTGGGCTCATAGGTACATACAGGGGAGGCGGAGGGCTGCAGGCGGCTATTCAGGCTGAGGAACGTGGCGTTTTGATGAAAGGAACTAAGGCAAGGGCGCCTGGGTGGCTCAGTGGGTTAAATCCTCTGCTTTCGGCTCAGGTCATGATCCCAGAGTCCTGGGATCGAGCCCCTCGTCGGGCTCCCTGCTCAGCAGGAAGCCTGCTTCCTCCTCTCTCTTTGCCTGCCTCTCTGCCTACTTGTGATCTCTGTCTGTCAAATAAATTAAAAAAAAAAAAAAGGAACTAAGGCAGCCTGTGCAGCTTGGAGCCAGGAGGTGGGGTGGGAGATGAAATGGGCAGGATGGTTTTTAGGTTCAGGAAGGACATTGTGGAAGCTGGAACTGGGGCATGAGGGCTGGGGTTTGGAGAGAGAGAGAAACAGGGAAGGAGGAGGCGGGGACATGTAGATCCCTGCGTGAGCGAGGGGAGGAGAGTGTTGAAGAAGAGCGTGAGGACGGAAGGGAGTTTTCCCATGATGCACGGGTCACATGTTGCTCGCGTGTGTGGTCACTGGCAGATGCAGGGGTAGGACTCGACTGGGAATAGGAAGGCCAGGTTTTGGTGCCGTCCTGCTGGGCAGGTAGATTGGTGTCTTCCCTTCTAAATCTGCTCCGGCAGCTGTAGGAGCGGAGCCCTTCGTATCCAGCTCGGCTGTGGCTGCCGGCTGCTGCACGCTCGCCATGCAGGCACGGCTCTCCGCAGACAGTCTTGCTTGGGGCTCACCTTTTATCACTTTGGTGGGAGGGAGGTGAGGACAAAGTTAGTAAGTGAGCAGGGACCTCTCAGGCGCTGCTCTGCAGCCAGCAGCGCGTGTGGCGGGGTGGCCAGGCATGGCCGTGTGAGAAGCGGTTGAAAGTGTTGGCAGAAGTCGGGGAGGGCTTGTCTGAATGGGAGGCCCTTGGTGGGGACGCTGGGGTTTGGAATGAGGTGGTACACGCAGTGTGTGCCTCTCTCTGTGCTTCTGAGAAAGTTGCCTGTAGGGTCAAGCTCTGAGTGTTTTTGCAGGTGTCAGAGTCTGTGTCCCTGATATGGGGGCGCGTGTTCTCATCCCCAGATGTGACTGGACCCTGGGCGGGTCAGACAGGGCTGGCAGGTTGGCGCCAAGTTTAAAACCAGGTGTGACTACTTGTCTGTCTACAGGAAGACCTTGAAGCTCTGATCGCCCATTTCCAGACACTGGATGCTGCAAAGACTCAGATCGTGGAGACACCATGCCCCCCGCCTTCACCAAGGTATGTTGGCAGGACTCTTCGAGCAGCTGATAGATTTCTTGCCTATATTGGAAAGTCACTTTAAATTGGCACCATGTTTTCTTTATTAAAGATTTTATTTATTTATTTGACAGACACAGTGAGAGAGGGAACACAAGCAGGGGGAGTGGGAGTGGGAGAGGCAGAACCACCCAGCGGGCAGCCTGACAACACGGGGCTTGATCGTGACCTGAGCTGAAGGCAGCCGCTTAATGACTGAGCCCCTCCAAGCGCCCTGGGAGCATGTTTCCCATAAATAACCAGGCACGTGGTATGTTTTCCTCATTGAAACCTGTTCCCCTTTCAGACAAGTTCCTATAACACAGTTTTTCACTTTCCTCCTGAAGAATGGGAGTGAGGCTTTTCAGCTCTGTTGTCACAGGAAACACAGAAACGGGATTGCCCCTTGGCTGCTCTGCAGGGAGCGCCACTCGAGAGCTGTCCAGTTGGTCACAGTCTTGCACGGGAGTGTTGCCCCTGCGAGCTCTTAGGTTCCTTGAAACGTTTCAGAAGTGTCACAGGCATAGTCTCTTGTTGCTGTTTGTTCGTAATGACAGGTGTGATTTTCAAACAAAAGCGTGTATAAGCCATTTCAAATGAAATTTTCTTTAAAGATTTTATTTATTTATTTGACAGAGAGAAAGATCACAAGTAGGCAGAGAGGCAGGCAGAGAGAGAGAGGAAGGGAAGCAGGCTCCCCGCGGAGCAGAGAGCCCGAATCTGGGCTTGATCCCAGGACCCTGAGATCACGACCTGAGCTGAAGGCAGAGGCTTTAACCCACTGAGCCACCCAGGCGCCCCTTCAAATGAATTTCTAAATTATGTGGAGAACTCGAGAGTCTTCTGCAGGGTTTCACATACTTGGAATGAGCCAGAATGAGCTTTGGTTTTCCTCTTTCTTACTCTTTGGTGTCAATTCCTGTCCTCCTGGCTTCTGAGCCGCTGCTCTGTTACAAGTGGATTCAGGGCCTGTAATTCTCATATTTGCTACTGACACGCGAGCAGGGAAAACCGGGAACGCGGTGAGTCAGGAATCAGGAAAGGCCAAACAACCCTAGAAAAGATACCACGTTCTTCAGAGAAGGGGAAAAACATTAACTTCACAAGCACACAAGACTATTTGGTTTGGTTGAGAAATGATTTGCTTCCGTTCTCTCAGAATAAAAATTAATCTCACTAGTATTGTTGTCAGAAATGAGATTAATCTTGGGGCACCTGGGTGGCTCAGTCAGTTAAGCGACTGCCTTCGGCTCAGGTGGTGATCCTTGGAGGATCGAGCCCCGCATCGGGCGCCCAGCTCCGTGGGGAGTCTGCTTCTCCCTCTGACCTTCTACTCTCTCGTGCTCTCTCTTACTCACGCTCTCTCTGTAATAAATAAATAAAATCTTAAAAGAAAAAAAAAAAGAAATGAGATGAATTTTCCTAGAGCTGCCACCAGCCCAAGTGGAGGCCCAGGGTCCAGCACATCCGGAGGGAGCTGCCGGTCGTGCCTCTGGGGTTAGTCTCCCCCGTCCAGAGATGGGGGGACGACTTGGTGGCCCATGTGCAGAACGAGGGGACGCAGTGCTGTCCAGCAGCGCCCCGAGTTGTGCGGTGTCCCTGTCTTCAGCTAAGAGCAGCGTCAGGGAGCGGGGCGCACTCTTCCTGTGTTCGGCTTCTTACCCCGGGGCCACACAGCACTACCACGTGGTCGACCCACGTGGTCGACGCACGCCGTCCTCGGAGTGGCGAAGGCGAGTGAGTCCGTGAAATGGTGAAGGCTTTGTACCTGCGGCATCCCCGAGGGAAGCCATTCTGAATGTGAACCGGCCCCTCTCCCGCCTTTTGCTGACCTTTAAACTTTTCCTGAGGTAATGTGCCTAAAAAGCCAGGTTTAGTGTTAGGATATAATTAGGAACCTTGGTGCTTCCGTGTCAGCCGGGAGTTGTTTGTGACGGAGCTGGGATAGAGTGAGACTTTTCGGTCAGTCACCGCGGTCACGTCCCTTCTCCTCCTCCGTCACGTTCTGGGAAAAGCCGTGAACATGACTGGTGTTGTGAGTGCACGTGTCCCTGCGTATTGGCGGCGAGGGAGTGGAATGCGGAAGCGAGGGCCGTAACCCAGGAGCAGCAGCGGGGCAGGTGCAGGGCTGAGGGGGCGGCGTGGCCTGCTGTGGGGGGGCAGGGACCCTGCGGGCACCTGTGGGGGCTGTGGCCCTCACTCGGATTACTGTTACCAGCTGTGCTTGTTAATTTTACGTAGAAAATTTTAATAGGTGTTAAGGGAAAAAAGATTTGGGGTTAAATAACTTCGGGAAACATGGGGCGCCTGGGAGCTCCATGGGTTAAAGCCTCTGCCTTTGGCTCAGGTCATGATCTCAGGGTCCTGGGATCGAGCCCTGCATCGGGTTCTCTGCTCCGAAGGGAGCCTGCTTCCCCCTCTCTCTGCCTGCCTCTCTGCCTACTTGTGATCTCTGTCAAATAAATAAATAAATAATCTAAAAAAAAAAAAAAACTTTGAGAAACATTTTTTTTTTTTTTTTGAAATTAAAAAAAAAATTGTGGTAAAATATATCTAACATAGAATTTTCCATCTCATCCATTTTTAACCGTGCAGTCTCTGGGATTCCTAACACTCCCGATGCTCTGGACCCGGGGATGTCTCTCCCGATGCCCCTCCTCTCGGCCCCCGGGAGCCTGACGTCCCAGTTTCTGATAGACGTGGAGTCACGGAGTCACACAGTGGCCCTCCTTTTGTGTCTGGCCTCTTTCCCTTCACGTAACGTCCTCAAGGTTCATGCTGTTGTAGCGTGAATCTGAACTCTGTTCCTTTTTAAGACTCAGTAGTGTCCCGCTGTACGGCTGGAGCACGTCCGGGTGTTGACGGACTGCTGACGGACGGACGGGCGCGCTGTACGGAGCTTGGCCTGCGGGCTTCTGCTCCGTTCGTGTTTGCAGGTTTCTTCTGTACGCACCCGGCAGTGGAATTGCTGGGTCATGTGCTAATTCTGTGTTTTTAACTGTCAGACTGTTCTCCACAGAGTAGTCCCCCCCTCCTTTGTTTTTAAAGATTGATCAGGGCGCCTGGATGGCTCAGTCATTAGGCGTCTGCCATCAGCCCCGGTCATGATCCCAGAGTGCTGGGATCGAGCCCCACATGGGACTCCCTGCTCAGTGGGGAGCCTGCTTCTCCCTCTCCAGCTCCCCCGTGCTTGTGTTCCCTCTCTTGTGGTCTCTCTCTGTCATAAGTGAATAAAATCTTTAAAAAAAAGTGATTTATTTATTTTACAGAGAGAGAGCATGAGCAAGGGGAGGGGCGGGGGGAGAGAGAGAATCTCAGACAGACTCCACACGGAGCACAGGGCTCGATCTCACAACCCTGAGATCATGACTCGAGCTGAAGGCAGATGCTTAACAACTGAGCCACCCAGGTGTCCTGTCAAACAGTTTTGATTGTGACTTAAGAGGACGGGCCCGTGGAACGGGTCAGCTGTGGGAAACTCGGCACGTACCTTAGGGGCACCTGGACTCCTCACTGCTTGATGGTTTTCACCCAAAAGCTGTGTGAGTCACTCAGCTCGGGGGCCCCCTCGTACTGTGGCCGCGACGTTGATTTTAAGGGATGGGGGCCTTAGTTTCCGTTCCCGTTGCCAGGCTTGTGTTGCACAGGAGTCTGGGGAGGTGATGCGGCCTCTGGCGGAAGGGAGGCGGCTCTGGGCTGGGGGCCACGGGCCGGAGTGTGTGGTGAACTGCTGCCTCTGTCTCTTGCAGGTTACATGCCTCCCTCTCGGCTCATCCCGAGAAAGATGAGTTAATCCTTTTCGGAGGTGAATATTTCAATGGCCAAAAAGTAAAGTATATATTATATTTTTTTCTTTCCTCCTCAAATTTTCACGGGTCTCGTTTTGAGTAAAATTAGTTTAAAGCGGTGATAGCAGATTTGCACTGGTCCCACGTCCTGAGCCTGCAGGTCCGGCTCGTGACCTTGTCCTTGAGAGGCCGCCGGGCTCCTCCCGTGAGCTTCAGAGTCGCTGCTCTTCTGGCCCTTTGGGTTGATGATTCGTGAGCTCATGATGGGGCTCAGAGTTGTTTGGGAAAGTGGAGGAGAGTGCGGTAGAGTGACGAGCTCAGCTTCGTTTCTGGGCGGGCCAGAGAGGCCAGCATTTGGGAATCGCGTAGGAAGCATTAGGAGAACGTGGGTTGGCTTTCTCCGCGCGAGGATCCCTGTGAGCCTGAACTCCACGCGGAGTTCAGAGCTCCGAACTCTCACGCCTTTAAGAGCCAGGCTGGACTCTGAGAGGTGACTTGCCGGGCAGCAAAGGATCTGGGTACCGTAGGGACTGCTGGGCGTGGCTGTCATTATCCCAGGGACGCAGGGGGCCCAGCCGCAGGCTTCCCGCACTGGTGGGATTTACGTGGCATTAGGAAACGCGTTTCCTGGGGAAAGCTGGTGATTGAGGTCCCGCTTTCCACTTACTGTCGCTTGGTTGGAGGCTTCACGGATGACACAGAGTCCCTCTTCCTTTGGCAGACGTTTATGTATAACGACCTGTACACCTACAACATCAGGAAGGACGCCTGGACCCGAGTGGAGATCCCCAACCCACCTCCGAGACGCTGTGCGCACCAGGTATGTGTCCGTGCTGACGCTCTGCCTTCTTCCTTGCCTGGGAGCCTTGTGTTCTGTGCGCGTGGGGTTGGCGGACGACACGCGGCCTGGTTCGGAAGGGTGGGGGCTGACACGTGGGTGCGCTTGCTGTCCCCGTTTGGATGCGTTGAGAAGCTTCTGCTCTTCAGCGTGTTCACTTACGAGATGGTGTCGAGCACCGTCTCCAGGCGGTCGAAGAGCGTGGGAAAGAGGCCCGGTCGGTCTTCCTCGTGTGGTGCCCAGCACACCGCAGGCACATGGCAGCACGCCCATCCTCCGTCGGAGTGAGAGGCTCCCGCAGGCCCCAGACCTGGTGGTCAGAGAGAGGAGTTCCTCGGGAGAAACCGAGTGTTCCGACGTCGTTGCTAAGGAGCGAATCGTAACCAGAGATCACGAAGCGGCTGATGTCAGCTTGTTGTCACTGGTTTCTGCTCACCCCGGGGAGCTCTGCCAGAGCTGCTGCTGTCCGGTTCTGTAACTCCACGAGCAAGGGCCCTTGGTCTGCTCTGTTACTGTCCTAAGCTCGGACTTGGACCAGTGTCAGGGTGCAGGGAATAATTGGAACGAGTGATGTGTTTTCAACCTGGAGAGAGAAGGTTGTGCGAGCCTGCCTTGGTGCGAGGGAAGCATCCCCCCGCGGCACGTGGGGATCCTTTATCGGGTTCTCTGCTCACGGGCACCCACAGGTCTGAAACCGGTTCTGAGAAGCGGACTTGGCTGCCTGAGCTGCACCCGAGACCGGCAGGCATTTGGACTGGTTCGTCTTGTGGAAAAGAAGGGTGTACTTGCAGGTTTAGCCGTCAGATCTTCGTAAGCTTGGGTTTTAATAAATAATGCATTTTTTTTCTTTTAAAGCTTTTATTTATTTGGCAGAGAGAGAGAGAGGCCAAGCAGGGGAGCGGCAGGCGGAGGGAGAAGCAGGCTCCCCACCAAGCAGGGAGCCTAATGCAGAACTTGATCCCAGAACCCTGGGACCATGACCTAAGGCAAAGGCAGATGCTTAACTGACAGTCCCCAGGCACCCCTAGGTCACGGATGTTGAAGTTTGATCTGTTTGCCAGAGACCCTCAGTTCTTGAGAACGTGTGATCTGCCCCAGGCCTGCAGGCTGAGGACAAGTCCTGTCCTGTCCCAGCCGTGGTCTCTCCATGTCCCCAGCCCTCCCACGTACCTCCGTGCAGTCCTGAACCCGCAGAGCGCTCACATTCTCATGGAGCGGTCCCTCTCTGGCCCGCAGGATGTGATGTGGGCTCGGGCTGCTTTTGCGTTTGTTTTCTTCGCTGTTTTATTTTATTTTATTTAATTAATTTATTTTATTTATTTATTTTTTTAAAAAAGATTTTATTTATTTATTTGGCAGAGCACTCACAAGTAGGCAGAGAGGCAGGCAGAGAGAGAGAGAGGGAAGCAGGCTCCCCGCTGAGCAGAGAGCCCGATGCGGGGCTCGATCCCAGGACCCTGAGATCATGACCTGAGCCGAAGGCAGAGGCTTTAACCCACTGAGCCACGCAGGCGCCCCTCTTAGCTGTTTTAACCACAGTTACTAACTGCATTCTTGAAGAATTAGTGTAAAAGCCTTCGTGATTTTTAAATGCAGTGACTTTGCCGGAGTACGGGGCAGGCTCTGATTCACGTGCCTGCCTTGGGAAAACTTTGCTAGTCTGGGACTAAATAATGTCTTTGTAGTTAAGGTTGGTTTGCTGTTCTCTCCGAATTTCCCAGTGAAGTAGAGCCACAGGAAACAGAACATTGGTTGTAAAGTCTTTGGCCTGAAGGTCATTACAGTCCGAGTTCTACAACATTGAATTCTGAGACCTAGAACCTTCCTTCTGACCGACGTGTTCAGTGTGATGTCAGCGGCCACGTTCTTAATCTTCTTTCTCACGGTGGCGGGGTGTGCGGGGAGGAAGGCCGCATGCGCACTCTTCTTTCTCTGCTGCTTCTGGAGTTCTGCGGGGTGAGGTGGACTTCAGTGTGTAATTGGAGAGTTTACGTGACTTTACTGTGAGATCACAGAGGCAGAAAGGGCTGTGGCGCTGCTGGGTGTGCGGCCGGACGTGTGCAGGCTTCAGTAGCTCACCCCTCAGCACCCCGTTCCCTGGAGGAGGGGAGGGCGCGTCCACACGGCTCTGCCTAGATCGTGAGGCTGCCACCGCCAGCAGGAGGGGCCACTGAGAACTGTGGGGACAGACGGCAGGGAGGTGGCGGTCGTGAAATCATGTCTTCTTGGTCCCTGGCTGGTTTCTGCCAAAGTCGTACCTGAAACGCACACGAAACACGAGGTGTTCTTGCCTAAAGTAGCAGACGGTGACGGTTAAAACATCAGCCTCGCGCATCAGTGAGCAGCAGGTAATTTCTGGAGAGAGGGTGATGCACGGGAGGCCTTTCTCCTGAGACGGCAGAAGTCATGGTGGCCCCCGGAGCTGCAGAAAGTGTCGGCCTCTGTGTGAGTAGTGGCGTCTCCGACGGGGTGAGCGGGCATTGCGGGGGTCCCGGCTTGCTCCCTCAGGAAGCAGGAGGCATCTTTCACATGCGAGGCACCCTTCCGGGGCTGGGATATGGCGACAGAAAAGAACAGTTTGCCTTTCCTGATGATGATGTCCCATGTCTCGTGTTACTCTGACCCCGAGGGCGTCTTGTGTTTTTTGGACTCGCGCTTTCACGAAGCTGAAGCTGCTGTAACGTCCATTCGGAGTCTGATCCTTCGGATTCTGATGGGCTTGTTTTTGGCATTTGGAGGGAGACTGGGGAGTTTGGGGTTTTCCCGACATGACTTCATTCCAGATCTGCAGCAATAAGCAGGCCTCATGGGACAGGTCAGAGCGAGGTGCGGGCAAAGCTGGCCTCGCCTCGCCCCCAGAGCAGGGTGCCATGCCGTCCGCCCGTCAGCAGGCCCAGCTTTGTCTTTATGAGGCCCGGGTGACGGTTTCAGCAGTTCCTTCCGGGCGGCGGTGTGTGTGCGCGGGCATGCCGGCCGGCCGGGCCTGTCCTGAGGAGCTGCCCGGTGGTCCGGCCTCTGCCTCGATGTCTTCCATAAGAGGACTCCGTATCTGAGGATACCACAGGAGGTCATTTCGTTCGTGCTGGACTTCGTTGCAAAACGTAAACTCTGGAAGATTTCCTTACTGGGTCCGGAATGTATTACTTTTGTGTCATGTTTTGACATGAATGTGCCTTTTATGGCTGTGTTCTGGGAAATACGTTTTTTTCTTCTGCTGCGGGACATTTTAGAGTACGGCGTGTTAATTCTGTGGACAGCTTTAACTGGCAGTGACCCTCACGAGAATCAGTTTTGGAGACATGTGGCACAGATCGTGACCTGGATTAGACCCCTTCCGAAGCAGTTTCCCTGTCACTCACTCAACAGTTACGAAATAGAAAGAGATTGGAAATTTGACTTGGACGAGACTGAAACTTCTGGGCGGGAGTTTTAAGATCCTGTCGCGAACTCCCGAACGAGCCACTTCGCTCCTTCCTCTTTCCGTAGACAAGAAACTTTTCTGTTTTGGTTTTCCCCTGGTTGCTTTGATACAGAGCTGTGGGTGGTTTTTCCTCACCGTCGATTAGAAATGTCCGAGTGGGGCAGGTTACTTGAAGTGACAGGACTCGTAAGCACGCCTGGTGGAGGGTGTATTTGTGCAGTCGTGTGACGTCCTTGCTGTGCGTCTCGGTGCAGGCGTGCACACGAGTCGCCCGTAGAAAACCCTGTTAAGACGGTTCAGTTTCAGCAGCATCAGGAACGCACCGGAGCGCCTCCCGACGGGCACTGCACAGACTTTTTTTTCTTTCCCAGAAGAGGGAAAAAGGGAAGATGAATTTAGTTTGCCCTAAGACCCATTTTCTTCATCTTTAGGGGTGGCAAGTGAAGGGAGATTTTCTTTATTATCTTTTTTCTTAAGAACCTCAAAAAGAGTAGTTGAGCAGGAAGTGCAGATGTAGAATGTATCCTGCTTTGTCTGTATCTGGTGCCCCGGAAGGGCTTCTCCAGGGGCTGCGTGTGTTGGAGGGAGCCGGCGGCGCGGGGCCTGCGCGTGTGAGCGCGTTCTCGCCACATGCCCTTTGCTGCTTTTCTTTGACTTGAATTTCCTCCTTTTTTCGGATGACTGGGGTTGTGTTAGGTTCTAGTCTTTGAAGGCTGGGTCTGGTTTGAGGTTGGTAGGAAGATGATTGCCTAGTACTTCTCATGTAGGAGTTTTGAAATCATTCTTAAAAGGTGGAGAAAGTTTTGTGTGACTAAGAATCTCAACCCTGGAGCCCAAACAGAAGCTGTGTTTAGTTCAGAATTTCTTATACTTGTTCCTCTTTCCCTGACAGGGGCTCACTGATTTGTTTCTCTTCATTTATACATTTGTCTAAATGTTTATGTGTTTTTCTTTTTTTAAGATTCCATTTATTTGACAGAGAGAGATCACAAGCACGCAGAGAGGCAGGTGGAGAGAGAGGGGGGGAAGCAGGCTCCCCGCTGAGGACCCTGGGATCACGACCTGAGCCGAAGGCAGAGGCTTAACCCACTGAGCCGCCCAGACACCCTTCAGCTTTATTTCTAAGTGGAAATGTCTGGTTTTACTTTGGTTTTACACGATATGCGTGCTAGAGATGAGAGATGTTCCGTTTTCTGGCTTCCACTGCTCCAACGAGAGGTTTCTGGTCATTTTTATCTTTGCTCTCCCGTATCTAACGTGTCTGTTTCCTCCTCCAAGTCTGCTTGAAAGATTTTCTCTTTGCTGTTGGCGTTTTAGCAGCTGGGTTTTGAGGTCCCTCGTGGTGTTCGGGGGTCCGGCGAGGTGTACGTTAGGCCGCTTCGCGTCGTCCAGTAGTCAGTGAGTCTGTGCCTCCCGGCAGCCTTTTTCTTTTTGGCTTCATTTTGGGTCGTGTTTGTTGCCCTTCCCAGTGGATGTGCCCTGAACCTGCACAGTTTTTCTTTCACAAATGGTGTTTTCTACCGAGGGTGTTTGGTTTTGATGACCTTTCCCATGTCTGTCTGTTCTGTTCATTTTTCCTGTAAATCCCTGGGCGTGTTTGTACCTGTTCTGCGTCCTCGTGTTCTCCTTCTCTCGTCTCGCTTCTGGGCCTCTTTCTGCTCTGACTTTTCTTCTTCTAAGGGGTTTCGTTTTCCTCCTAGGAATGTTGTGGTCAGCTGCTGGTCAGACACCAGAGGGTGCTCCTGGCGCGCGGCAGCAGCTGGGTAGACGGGCGCATGCTACCCGCTGGCTGTCTGGATTTTGTCCTCCTGTCGGTGAAGGACGAGGTCGGTCCTGGCCCGCGGTTCTGTCACTCGCAGGTTGCCGTGATCTTCCGAGGCTTTCCCTCTGGCTGGCCTAGCTCCAGGCTGCGGCCTTTCCGGGATCTCCACTGAATGCCCTGGTGTTCAGCGACACATTTCGCTTTGTCTGGTTGGAATTGGCTGGGCCCCGGGCCCCTGGTAAGCTCAGGCTGTTCGCAGGCGTTCAGCTTTGCCCGCAGCTCTTTGCCCGGCCGCCTGCAGTCCCGCCTCGCAGCTGTGCTGCTTGGGTTGGAAGGCCCCAGTGGGGTCCCCGTGTGGATTCACAGCGTGCTCTCTCCCCAGCTCCCTGCCCTGCAGACTGCAGCCCTCAGCGTCCCTGAACTGTGACCTTTGTCTCCACGGCTCAGGAAGACCACCTGTCCTGGGGCTGCTTTCCCTGCAGCAGGGGCAGAAAGCGCCCCCAGAGTCGACGTGCTCATCCCGCCCGATCGCAGACTCTCAGGAGCACGGCTGCCCCTCCTGTCGCCTGGTTACAGCTGCTTCGTGGATGGTCCAGTGCTCCCCTGTGGATGGGGTCGGGGAAGCGGGACTGCTCCGCTGCGCGGTGGTCCGTCGGGTTAGAAGGGCGGGTTTAACACCTGGGTCGTTAGAGCCGTAGCCTGCTCTTGGCCGTGTGCGAGCTCTCCTCGTGGTGCCCACAGTCTTCGAGGAGCGGCTTAAATGCAGCTCCGAGGTCATGGACCATGAGCCTGCCTCTGTGCAGCCTCCGGGGTTCCCACGGGGCTGGGCCTGCCGTTGCAGGCCAGTGGGGATGCGGCATGACAGACCGAGCTCTACTTGCATGGACTTTGACTTCTTTTTTTCCCCCAAAATGACAGAAAAAAGTGAGGCGCCTAGCTGGCTCAGTCGGTTAAGTGTTTGACTCTTGGTTTTGGCACAGGTCTTGATCCTTGGGGTCATGGGATCAAGCCCCGCATTGGGCTCTGCCCTTGGTGGGGTCTGCGTGGGATTTTTTCCCTCTGCCCCATGTGCACACACACTTTCTCAAGTAGATGATTTATCTATCTGTTTATTTATTTATTTATTATTTATTATTTTGTTTTTTTATTTTTTAAAGATTTTATTTATTTGACAGAGAGAAATCACAAGTAGTCGGAGAGGCAGGCAGAGAGAGAGGAGGAAGCAGGCTCCCCACTGAGCAGAGAGCCCGATGCGGGACTTGATCCCAGGACCCTGAGATCATGACCTGAGCCGAAGGCAGTGGCTTGACCCATTGAGCCACCCAGGCGCCCCGATGATTTATTTATTAACGTACCATGTGTGACTTGTTTCAGGGGTCCAGGTCTGTGATTCAGCAGTCTTACCCAGCTCACGCGCTCCCCTCCGTCCCTCCCCGCTCCCCCCACGCCCTCCCCTCCAGCAGCCCTCCGTCTGCGTCCCGAGACCAAGAGTGTCTCATGGGTGGTCCCCCTCTCCGGGTTCCTCTTGTCTCCCTTTCCCTCCCTTCCCCTGTGACTCTGTCTCTTTCTCAGCCTCCTCATATCAGTGTCAAATAGATCTTTTAAAAAGTAGATTGAGGGTGCCTGAGTGGCTCAGTGGGTTAAGCCGCTGCCTTCGGCTCAGGTCATGATCTCAGGGTCCTGGGATCGAGTCCCGCATCGGGCTCTCTGCTCAGCGGGGAGCCTGCCTCCTCCTCTCTCTCTACCTGCCTCTCCGTGTACTTGTGATTTCTCTCTGTCAAATAAATAAATAAAATCTTAAAAAAAAAACAAAGTAGATTGAAAAACTTACCATGTAAGTGATAAAGATTCATTATGAAAAAATGAAAAGAATTAAAAAGCAGAGTAAGTCCATTGTCCATTTTCATATCTCTTGTCTAAACACGTGACTTGGGGACAGCTGGTGGCTCAGTTGGTGAAGCATCTGCCTTGAGTTCAGGTCATGATCCCGGGTCCTGAAATCAAGTCCTGCGTCGGGCTCCCTGCCCGCGGGGCGTCTGCTTCTCCACCGTCCTGGCTTGTGCTTGCACGCTCGTGTGTGCGCGTGTGCTCTCTCTTTCTCTCAAATAAGTAAAATCTTAACAAAAACAGACACACGTTCCTGCACATCTGTACTTCCTGCTAGCTGGCCCAGCCGTCAGACCCGCGGGGCGTGCACTGTCTGTAATGTGGTAGCTCGAGGTGCTGTTGTAATGTGCAGCCTGATGGGCCTGCCAACCCCACTAACTCCGAAAATTGTCAGATTTGGGCCTCAGCGGATCAGGACGTGTGCTGTAATGATTGGAAATGGTCAGTGTCTTCCCTGCACATGCATTGGCATTTCAGAGTGCGAGGAAGCGGGCTCGTCTCTTCACAGGGTGGTCCTCTGTGTGGAGATGGGTACTGTGTCACCCTGACTGCGTCTGCAGGACTCCCGAGTTAGTGCAGGGCCACAGTGGCTTGGTGACGGCCACAGTTCTGCAGCGTCCTGAAGTGGCTCAGGGCGCTGCCGCAGGAGCTCTGGGGTGCCCAGGGGTGCCCGGGGACAGAGCCTGCTGGGAGACACTGCCGACCCGGCCAGTGAGCGCTTTCTTTCCGGACCTAGTCCCCCCCTGCTGCATGGCCTGCCACGGTGGCCCCTGCTTCGGAGCTCCTGGGCCAGAGGGCCCCCCTGGTGTGACGGATGCTCCTGTGGTGTCGACTTCGTGGCCGACTGCCCGTGGTTGGTGATCGCAGGAGACCGGCCCGGCCTCCGCTCTGCCACAGGCCAGGTTTGCAGGGTGTGTGCACAGCCTGTTTCCGTGCAGTTGTCCCCTCGGCCACACTGTTTGCAGACTGGCGCACCGCGCCCTGCCGTCAGCCGGGTCAGCCGGGTCGGCCGGGTCAGCCGGGTCGCCACCGTCCTTAGGACCGGGCCGCCTCTCCGGTGGAGTGTCATGGAACTAGAGCTCCAGGGGGCAGGACTCCCCGTCACTGGGCGGCCACGGAAGTGGCTGTCGCGGGTTCAGGCGGTCGTGGTCAATGGCCCGTGGCCTGCAGCAAACTCCCGGAGAGACCAGGCGTTCTGAGGTGAGGCGCGGCTGTGGGGGCAGGGTGTCCCCAGGGCGAGAAGAGGGCGTGGGTTCTGGTCGTCTCGGCAGGGGCTTCCGGTGTCACTCGTAGCGCGTGTCCGTCTGCACCGAAGCTTGTGTTCAGAGAGCCGTCTGCTCCCTCGCCAGCACACCAGCCCAGAGCTCGGAAGCCCTGCACCACGCCGTCCAGAGACCGCCTTTAAAACCCTCCGAACCGGTGTGCGTTTGCGTCTGTGTGGGTCGTTTTCCGGGGAGTGGCGTTCGCTCTTACTTTAGCTGCCGGGAGCACATGCCCTTCCACGGTAGAGTTCCTTTTCTGGAAAACCTGAAGGCGTGGACTTGCTTTGACACATGCTTTCTAGTTACATGATTTGACTCGCTTTTTCCGCTCTCGGGGGGGGCCCAGGACGGTGGTTCCGGTCTGCCGTGGCCCGAGTGTGTGCTTTCCTGCTGGTATTTCGTGGGTGCTGGGTATTCTTCGTCGTCGTTGAGGTGGTGACCTCGGGCATGTGAGTGACCTGAGCCCTGGAGTTCCCGTCCTCACTCTGCCCCCCCTCAGCTGGGCGCGTGGGTGTGTGAGGCGGGCCCGGGGACCACTGCTCCGAGAGCTTGGATACTCTGCTAAGCCCAACCACGCCTTTTTTTTTTTTTTTAAAGATTTTATTTATTTATTTGAGAGAAAGCAGGTGGGGGGAGAGAGAGAGAGAGAAGGAGCAGAAGCGGGGAGAGGGAGAAGCAGGGAGCCTGGTGCGGGGCTCCCTCCCAGCACCCCAGCACCACGACTCTAGCCGCAGGCAGACGCTCCCCCGATGGAGCCGCCCAGACGCCCCAGCCCAGTGACACTTGGAAGTACGCCCTCGTCAGGCGGCAGGCGTCCGGCGTGGTGTCACACTTGCTTGCCTCGCTCCGTCCTCTCCCGGGCCCTCGGCTCTGCGGCTGCCGAGCCTCCGGGATGTGCGGCCCCAAGGGCACCGTTTGCCCCGCTTTCGCTTGCCTTTGCTGTTGTGTGTCTGTCCCTGGAAGTACGTGTCGGGAAGCGGTGGGCGTCCGACGCGGGTGTTTGGTTTGTCGGTGGGGTGGAAGATGCTCGTCCCACGCAGCTGGAGAAGGGGTTCGCGCGCGGCCCAGCAGCTTTAGTCTCCGTATTTGAGAAGAAGAAGGCGCTCTGTTCGCTGGTGGTAGAGCTCTTGCGAGTGTCTGACGCTGCTGGGTCCGCTGGAACGGGGCTGGGGCTGGCCTGCGTCCGTCTGCCTCCTGGGAATTCCGGGACGTGCGGTGGGTGTCGGACTGCGGAGGATCTGCCGAATGCGGGATTTTTGAGGCCTCTTCCCTCAGACTGGGGAAGATGATCGCTGAGCATGGGTGCTGGCTGCGGCCACCGTGTGTGGTGCTCTGCGGCGTCCCGGGGACGCGGACCCAGCTGAGCGCCGCATGGCGGCCCTGACCTCTCTCTCTCTTCTCCAGGCTGTGGTGCTTCCTCAGGGCGGAGGACAGCTGTGGATATTTGGAGGGGAGTTTGCTTCTCCCGACGGAGAACAGTTCTACCACTACAAGGATCTCTGGGTGCTGCACTTAGCCACCAAGACCTGGGAGCAAGTAAGGTAAGGTACTGGGCAGTGAGCTTGACCTCCGGCCTGGCTCCGGTCCTGCACCGGCATTCTGCGTTCACGGGGAGGCCGCTCCAGCTCTTGGAAGTCCGGGGTTCCGAGGAGCAGGAGTGCAGAGCCGCGAGCGGCCAGTCTCGCTGGTGCCGGAAGGCAGGCAAGAGCTCGTCTTTTTCTCTAGACCCTTCTCGGAGAAGCCCGGCCCGGCGATCGCTCCCTGACCACTGACTTTGTTGAAGGCCTCGCTGGGCTCCCTGGGACAGCCCGGTGTCCCTCCCAGTGTCCCTCAGTGGCACCCTCAGTGGTCCCTCAGTGGCACCTACGTGCAGCGTCTGGAATGCCGTCCCCCTCCCGGGACATCTGTGAATCCCCTCGGAGGCAGTGCTGGGTGTCTGCTTGCTGGCAGTGGACTGTGGTCGTCCCTACGAGGGACTGGTCTTCGGTCTGGTGGACCGAGACTAGCGGAGCTGGGAAGAGGGGGGAGGACAGGGCGAGCGCGTCCTTGTGCTCCTCAGTGAACCAGGCTCCACCATGGTTGCTGGTGTAAGTTCTGCCCCGTCTTGGACACTGGTGATGGCTTTGTCGCATCTGGACCGCACGCTCAGCCGCTCAGAGCTGCACGTCGGCAGAACGACCGCAGGACGACAGATGGAAAGTAGGGTTCGTTGGCTTTATTCTTCAGTGTCGGGGGTCATGTGCCCCGTGGCTGGGGCCACGCACAGCACAGTCCCCGAACCCTGTCTTCGCTGTCACAGGCTCCGACCAGAGCTTCCTCGTGTGCTGGAGCAGGCGGCTGGATTGCAGAGTTCAGTCACAGGGCAGCACCCTTTTCGGGGCCTGGGACTTCGATGGGAAGGGAGCCCCACTCCCCAGGGGCCGCGGCGGGTGGTGTGAGGAGGCTGCTGACGCCGGGCTGTGCAGGCCGGCTCTGACCGGCTCCGGGCCCGGGCTGGTAGCTCGCTGGAGGCTGCTGTGTGCGAGGAGGGCGTGTGTGGCCCCGGCTCAGCGCAGCCGCTGCAGGGGTTCGAGTTCAGCTTACCGAAGTGGGAACTGGGGAGCCTTGTGAACGCTGCCGAGGGCTGATGTCCTTTCTGGTCCCTCGCTCACTCTGAGAGACGTTCATCGCCTCGGTGGGCACAGGGTTCAGTCATGTTCAGTCGAAAGTGGTTTTGTCGTGCACATGTGGAACCTGGTCATTTGTCCTCAGTTGAAAGCGTCTTCAGGCCCAGGGCGCCCGCCCGTGTTCCTCGTGCCGGGCTCAGTTGTTAACTTAGCGCTCGTCTGTCCGTCTTTGGGGAATTGATTCACGATATTTTCTTCACTTTTTTATCAGTTTGAGTAGCTTTTTGTCCATAATTCTTGGGTGGGTGAGCGGCAGTGCTCAGCTCCACGAGAGAATGCGGCCCCCTTGGCGGGCTCCGCGGGGCCGGGGCTGCTGGTGGCTGCGGGGCCGTTCTCAGCTGCATTGCCGGGCGCGCGGTTTCTCGTGGCCTTCAGCCCTGCCTGCTTCTGCGGCGTGTGCTGTGGGTGTGGAGCACGGAAGCCGGGGCACTAGGGACACATGGCCACTCGGGGATGTGCCCTTTGAGGGGCTCGCTGTGGCCGCTGTCTCCCAGCCAGCCCGGGACAGCCACCCTTGCCTCCGTGCGACCCGGGCTGTCAGTCCCAGCACGTGCGCACGGCGTTCACGGCTTCTGTCCTGTGTCGGAAGTGGTCTCCGTGAAACAGGTCCCCGCGGTTTGGAGGCTTTCTGCGATTGTGGTGCCAGAGTTTATGGAAAGCGTGTCGTAGAGAGTGTTGGAGGCGGACAGGGAACTGTGCGGTGCTTCCTGTCGCCGTTCTTTTTTTTTTTTTTTTTTTTTTTAAGATTTTATTTATTTATTTGACAGAGATCACAAGTAGGCAGAGAGGCAGGCAGAGAGAGAGAGGAGGAAGCAGGCTCCCCAATGAGCAGAGAGCCTGATGCGGGGCTCCATCCCAGGACCTTGAGATCATGACCTGAGCCGAAGGCAGCGGCTCAACCCACTGAGCCACCCAGGTGCCCCCTGTCGCCGTTCTTAACCTGTGCTCGTCCGGGGGCAGTGGCGGGCCTGGGGCACCCGGGCTGCTCTGTTTTACTTTGTGTCTGAGTTCGTCCAGCCTTCCTCCCGGTAAGGGCCTTGGGTCTGGTGGGTGAGCGTCGCGCGAGCTGTCCGACAGGCCACGTGCCCCTGACCAGGAGGTCCGGCCTGCGAGGCAGGAGAGGGAGGGTTCTGTCCCCAGCCCTGCCTCCGATTCTGTGTGCCACCAGCTTCTGAACGAGTGGCTAGGTTTCTGTGTTTTGCTGCTTCACGCATTTATCGTTGAGCTGTTTTCTGTCTTCACGGCTGACGAGAAGCAGAAAGTCCGAAGTGGCGTTCGGGAGGCATTACGTGACGACCATTGCCCACGTCCGTGTCCTCGGTGGCTCCCATGCTGTATGATCTCGGGCATCGAGCTCTGTCTTTCTGTAACGCTTGGTGCTCGGACCGCCCGCAGGCTGCAGCCCTTCCCCCGCCCCGCCTGCCCCAGCGGTGGTTCTGAGCCGAGGAGGGAGGTGCTGCCTGCGCCGCCCCCTCTCCTGGGCCGCCCCCTCTCCTGCCCTCCCGGCTTCCCACCGCCCTCCACGTGGGGCGGGGGAGGGGAACGCGCAGATCTGCAGAAGGGTTTCCCACTGCTCCAGAAGCCACGAGAGCTGACTCACGTGACCATGGGACCCGTTGGTTTCGTAGGGGGGATGGTGCCACTAGGACACAGAGGGCGGGGACCGGCAGGGAGAGGGGGCACGAGCGTGTGTTCCCACGGAGACCGTAGAGGAGCAAGCCCCGGAGCCCCACGCGGCTCGGCTCGGGGGAGACGGCGCAGGGGTGATGGCAGGCCAGCCGCAGATGAAGGCGGGCGCCGCTCCGGGGTGGGAGGCGGGCGAGCAGGACGAGCAGGACGAGCCCCAGGCAGGACGTTGGTGCGTCTGTCGGCCCTGCGCTCTGTTCGTTTCTCGGTAAACGTTCTCACTCCTGTGGGGGTAGCTTTATGGTTGAGGAGGCTTCCCGAGAAGGGTCACGGCCAGCTTCGGCTGTGTTAAATCGGCATGTCGCGTGTATTGAGCCCCTTTCCTGGCTTTCAAGGAGGTTTTCCCTTTGGGAGGGCAGGGCGGATGCCCTCTCGCTGGCTGACGACTTCTGACTGATCGGAGACAGCAAGTGTGCTGGCCCATACTTGTGTGCAGGGGCCGGTCTGGAGAAAGGGCCTTTGGGGGAAGCAAGTTCAGGTTGCCGGGCAGAAGAGTCGGGGCCTGCAGAGGGTGGTCAGGGAGGAGCCGCTGTGCCGAGGTCTGCAGTCAGGTCACTGAAAGGGACACCTTGATCGGCCAGTGCCTGCACGTAGCCTTGTCTCACGGCCGTGCTGTGCACTGGACGCCCAGGCCTGGTGGTCCCACCACACGCCCGGTTCTGCCAGCAGAGGCTGCGGAGCCCGAGCGGGTGCAGCCAGGGCCCCGAGTGCTGTCTGTACCCGGGGCGGGGGCGCTGCTGGGGACCACCTCTGCAGCTGCCGTCTGCTAGAGGACGGCCTCTCCGTGACCGAATGCCAGCTTGGTTTTTGGGAAAGTGCCGCTTTAAAAATTACACTTGGATGAATTTCCATAGTTCCGTGCAGCTCGATGAAATCCGTGGAAGCAAACACCCTCTGTGCTTAGGCCCAGAAAAGCGCGTTATCGCTGTGCCCGAAACCCCTGTGCGGCCCGGAGCGCAGGGAGGGAGTCTTGCCTCCCCTGGCTGTTCCTGAGCGGCGTTGCCAGGAGCCCGGTCCGCGCGGCTTGCGGCAGTAGCCGGCTCACTCGGAGCTCTGCGGGGCTCTCGTGCGGACACAGGACACTGCGTGGGTGCTGGGCGGGCGTCGGGAAGTCCACCGGGTTCTGGAAGGTGCAGGGGGTCTGCCGTCTGCATACCCGCACACATGCCAGGATGCGCGTCCGCGTGTTTCTGTCAGGCGTGTCGAGGCCAAGTGAGGTGGGGGTTCCCGAGGCTCGTGCCCGTTCAGCTGTGGCCCCTGCTGGCGCACGGATCTGCACGCTGCGGTGCCGGTTTGCTCGGCAGCCCCATGGGCGAGCTCTGGCCGCGGCCGTCTGTGGCGCTGCTTCTGGCGCACACTGGACACCGAGTGGACTCCACTGTCTTTTCGGGGCTTCCCTGCCTCCCGTTCGCGTCGCTAGCAGCAGACGTGCACTCGACCTCATGACGGTGCGAGACGAGAAGACGGCAGGGTGGCTGACCTTAGGAAGGCCGGCGGTAGGTGGCGGCCTCAGGTCACGTGTGCCCAGCTTTCCCAGATGTTTTGAGGTTTCCTTCAGCCTCTGTCTTCCCGGGGGGATGCCTGCACACCTGCTCTGCCCCCGAACAGAATTGTCACCCTCTTGAAAGGATGGGCACGCCCACGGTGGGTCACCAAGGGGACAGAGATTTCGGCATTCCTTTTCTGTTTGTTTCTGAATCTGGGGCTGCCCCAGCAGTTACCTGTGACTCGAAACCCAGAGGGAAGCCGGGCTGCTTAGAGCTTTGTGTGTTCAGATGTCATTCTCGTGCCAGGAGGTCACCCTTCCACGACGTATGGCTCACAGAGTCGTGCCGCCGTCGCCACCCGCTCACGCAGAGCAGAGAGAAGCTCCGCTCCGTTACCACCCCCTGGTCAGCTCTCATCTACCCTGTGTCTGCACGTCTGCCTCTCTCAGGTCTTTCATACAACCACGGGCCTGCAGCTGCTGGGCTCTTGGGACCAACTTTCCCTTCACAGAGTCTCTAAGGCCCACTCTGTATGGTAGTTGGTGCTTTTAAAAAAAATTTATTTTTTAAGATTTTATTTAATTATTTGGCAGGCAGAGATCACAAGCAGGCAGAGAGGCAGGCGAGGGCGGGGGATGCAGGCTCCCTGCTGAGCAGAGAGCCTGATGTGGGGCTCAATCCCAGGACCCTGAGATCATGACCTGAGCCAGAGACAGAGACTTAACCCACTGAGCCACCCAGGCGCCCCAGTTGGTGCTTTTTTATGACCAGATGATATTCCATTGTACAGACAGGGCACATTGCGCTCATCCATTCACTTGTGACGGACGTTTGGGCTCTGGGCACTCTTCTGTTTTGCGAGCAATGCTGCCAGGAACGTTTGCATACAACTCAGGCACTTCTCTGTGCGTCTAAGCACTTAGTAGATGAGCAATAAAAATGGTTGAATAATAAAATACAACGTGTGTGCACATTTTCTCTTGATTTGCGAACGGCACGGACATTGGTCCTCAGACCTCCGTAGCGTGTGTGTGTGTGTTAACGCTGCATCTGAGATGCGTGGGACACGTGGCCCCCTCGGAGAGGGCCGTTAGCGGCAGTTTTTTGTCTGATCCGGTTGTGAGGACCATGCCATGTAATTTTGAAGAGTGTGAATTTGGGGGCCTGAAACGCATGTGGAAGTGAACACACACGTTGCCTGCTCTCTGGGGTCCGCCGGGAGCTGTGAGCTTGTGGGCTGCGCGCTCTCCAGCCTCCTTTGCAGCTGGGGGTGAGCCCAGCACCTGGAGAACTGGGAGCAGGAGTGCGTGTAGACTCCCTGCACCTGCCCTGCTGGCTTACTCGCTGTGGACGTGCTCGGGCAAGGAGGAGGGTCCGGCACACAGAGGGCGGGGGGTGCAGAAACTGTCCCGAGGGTCGGTGCTCAGGTCTACGGACACATAGGTTGTTCCGTGCTCAGACCTCCAGCTTCATCTGGGGTGGCTTTATGTCGTAATTGGTGGTTGCGCTTGTGCGTTCTGGGGCAGACTGTGTCCTCCCAGTTCTGGGTCTGCCATTGGCCAGCCTGGTGTGTTTCTTGACTTCTAGGTCTTGTTGTTCTCATCTGTAAAATGGGAAAGGCTCGTACCTGCCCCTCTGGTTGTTGTTACCAATGAGAGCCCATAAAAGGAGCCCGCCTAGTGTAAGAGAAACCCCCAGAGACAGCAGTGTTATCATTAATAGTAACAGTTAAAATAAAAGTAAGACAAGGATAGAGTGCCTTAGGTTGCCTGGGTTCTAGAGACTGGTACCGATTATTCTGTACGATGCAGTTGAATACCTTATACTTACTTTGCCCAGAATCTGTTGCTCCTTGGAAAAATGGGGCCGAATTCCAGAGGTACATGGTTTGAAATGCAAAGGGAGATGCTCTTGTACGTGTTTCGATTCCTCCTCAGGCCATGTTATAACCATTCTTGGAGGAGGGGCTTTTTCTATTCTGAGGATGAGTCACGAGACTAAGTTCGCTGTCGGGTCTCCCTGTGTGACCTTGAATCTCGGGGATTATGAGAGAAATGGTTCCTTTGCTCCCCAGACATCTTGGGGCCACCTGGTGTGGCCCGCTGCTAGAGCGCATCATTTCGTAAGGCGTAAACTTTAAAGTAACTCAGGGGGTCATTTGCCTACAGGTGCTTCACCACTGTCTGTGCTGGAGCCATGGAGGGGGCTGATGCTCGAATGTTTCCTGGAGACGTCGCCGCAGCGGCCTCCGGAGGGCTGGGGGCGCGAGCGGCGGCTTGCCCTGTTGGACGCCGTTCTGCACGGAGCTCAGATGTGTTTAAAAGCGCTCACTCCCACAACGTTACACACGTGTTTTTGCGCCACATATAGACCTGGCTGAGTAGGACTTGTTAATTTCCTAGGACTCCGTATTTAGGAGTGACGGCAGTTGAAATGTGCCCGTTGGAGATTCAGATATAAACAGGCTCTTCTGGTTGGCTTTATTTTTCTAAAGGGGTATATAGAGTCTTTTTATAGAAAAATTTTCTCTTTTTGGTTACAAAACAGTGATACTTGGCTGCTGCCAGTAAAAGGGAATTGGTGGGCAGGAGGCTGAGCGAGGGCCTTGGACCTGCAGCCTTGTGGCTGCTGGGCGTCCTCGGGCCGTGACAGTGGGCCACTAGGGTCACGTAGCATTCGGGTCTCCACGTAACTCTTTTTCAAGTAGAATCGGAAGCACTATACTGGCTTAGTTGTTGAATGAAAATTCGTTCCCCAGGTTGTACTTTTAAAGTATCGTAGGAGAAGATCTCTCAGAAGGGAGCATCCTTGTCCCCGGCATGCGAGGTGTTTTTCTTCTTACTCGGCTCTGTCATGGGCTGCCACGCAGGGTGGCCTGTCTCCTCAGCAGCTGGCACGCTGGGGACAGAAGTGGCTGCATGCTGTTGCCAGTCGAGGTGGGTACCCAGCCACTGCAGGAATCTGTGGGTGGTGGCGTCCTGGTGGGCCCAGACCCTCCTTCAGAGCCGTGTTCATTTGGTATTTTTATCAGGAGTTTGGACTTAAAAATATGCTTCCCAAATTTGTGGGTGATACAAAGCTGGAAGGGAGAGTGGATAAACTGGTCGACAGAGTCAGCATCCTCAATTCACCTTTGTGGGCCAAATCCAGCAAGAGGAGATTGAAGTGGGAGAAGTGCCCCTCGTGGGTTGCGTGTAAATACAGCATTAAAGAGTTGACTATAAGAGCTGCCCTTGCTAGTGGAAGAGGAGGGTTTATTGATTTGTGATGCTGGTTGACATCAGCGCATGGCGAGGCTGCCCAGAGGCTAATGCGTAAAGGTTGCGTTAACAGGGTCCGGCCTCCAGGAACAGGCACGGATTACTTTTGGTTGACTTTCCCCTGACAAGTATGGTGGTCGTTTTGAGTAACACATTCCCTGGGACGTTAATGAACTGAGGGCCTTAGGGGAGAGAGACCCCGTGATCAAGCATTCGGGGAAAGGTGGGGAGAATGGAATTGGTTCGGGATGGGAATAGGGAAGACCTGGCAGTCCTCACGGCAGTGTGCCATGCGGCTCCTCATCTGGAAACCCTGGGCCGCTCGAACGTTGTTTTCATTTTGAGATTCTGTGTGTTTGATGGTTTGTGGTGTTGTTTTTTATTTTTTTTATTTTTAGAGATTTATTTATTTAGGAGTGCCTGGGTGGCTCAGTGGGTGAAGCCTCTGCCTTCGGCTCAGGTCATGATCTCAGGGTCCTGGGATTGAGCCCCACATCGGGCTCTCTGCCCAGCGGGGAGCCTGCTTCTCCCTCTCTCTGCCTGCCTCTCTGCCTGCTTGTGATCTCCGTCTGTCAAATGAATAAAATCTTAAAAAAAAGATTTATTTATTTATTTGAGAGAGCGTGGGAGCATAAGCAGGAGGGACAGGGAGAGGGAGAGAGAATTGCAAGCAGACCGCATGCTTAGTGTGGAGCCGGATGTGGGGCTCTGTCTCATGACCTTGAGATCCTGACCTGAGCTGAAACCAAGAGTCAGACCTTAAGTGACTGCGCCACCCAGCTGCCGCTGTTAATGTATTTTTTTGTGGTACCTAGTTTTGGGGGAAACTGTGTATAATGCACAAAAACAAGCGGAAGAGGACACGTTGTATAGGAAGTGCTGGGCTGTGTGGTTCAGGTCGCAGCCGCCCTTTGCAGCCTGGAGCTGCCGAGGCTTTGTGGACTGGACTGGACCGAGTTCTCTTAGGCGGGGGAGCTGGGCCGTGGGAGCCACGCAGCAGCGTGCGGGAAGCAGAGGCACCTAGAGCCCGGTTCTCACACAGGAGCTGAGCTTGTAACCGGTAAGAATCCAGGAAGCACACCCACGTGTCAGCTCGTTTAAAATCCGGTTGTTTTCTTGTTGTCGAGTTTGAGGGGTTCCTTGGAGATTCTGATCCTTTCTCAGATGTGTCGACTGCAGATGTTTTGTCCCAGGCTGTGGCTGCTGGTTCTCCTGTGAGCGCCTTCCGCAGAGGAGACGTTTTAAAGGTCAGCGACGCCCAGGGTATTGGTTGTTTCACAGCTAGCTCTGTCCGCGCTTGTGCAGGACGACGGTCTGCGTCTAGGCTCATGTTTTCACATGTGGGCGTCCGGCCGTCCTAGCGCCGTGTGTCGGCGTCGTCTTGTCGCTCCGTCGCATGGCTTTTCGCCTTCCGTAAGGGCCGGATGACTGTGTTTCTGGGCGCCTGATCCCGGGCTTTCCGTGCGCTCCGACCGGTCTGCTTACTCCGCACTGACACGACGCTGTCTTGATTCCGTAGCTTGAGAACAAGTCTTAAAGTCAGGTAGGTCAGTCTTTGACTTTGATCTTTTCAATATTGTGTTGGTTATTTGGGGTCTTTTTAAAAAAGAATACTGTATTTATTTATTTGACAGGGAGAGAGAGACCCAAAGAGAGAGGGAACCCAGGCAAGGGGAGAGGTGGAGGGGAAGCAGGCTTCCCGCCCAGCAGGGAGCCCGATGCAGGGCTCGACCCCAGCATCCTGGGATCATGACCTGAGCCGAAGGCAGAGGCTTAACGACGGAGCCCCTCAGGCGCCCTATTTGGGGTCTTTCACCTGTCTGTGTGAACTGTCGAATCCGTTTGTCCGTCCCCGTAAAGCAGTTCGTGGGATAGTGGTTGAGGTTGCGTTGACCCTGTAGATCCAGGTGGGAGGAACTGGCATCGTGAAGACACCGGGTCTTCCGGGCACAAACGTGGACTGTCCCTCTGTTTATTTAGGTCTCTGATCGTGTCTGTCATAGTGACGTACTTTTCCCCAAATAGGTCTCGTAGATCCATACTAGGTGTTTCATGTTGGGGGTGTTAATATAAACGGTAATTTTGTTTTTAATTTCAAATCTCCCTTGTTCACTGCTGGTATGTAGGAAAGTGGCTGACTTTTGTGTATTAATCTTGTTGCCTGCAGAGCTGCTATAATTGCTTACTAGTTTCAGGAGTTTTTGGTTAGTTCTTTCAGATTTTATACATAGATCATGTCAGTTGCAACAAAAGACAGTTTTATATCTTCCTTCACAATATTTATAGTTTTTATTTCCTTTTCCCGCCTTATTGCAGTACGAGAACTTCTAGCACAACGGCGAGAGAGTTGGCAAGAGGGGACATCCCTGCCCGGTACCTAGTCTTCGCGGGAAAGCTTTCAGTTTTCATTATCGAGTACAGTATTAGCTGCGGGTTTTTGTAAATCTTTATCGAGTTCAGAAAACTCCCCTCAATTCCTAGATTGCTGAGAGAGTTTATCCTGAATGGGTGTAAGATTTTGACAAATGCTTTTCCTCCATCTATTGGTATGATCATGTGACTTTTCTTTCTTAGTCTGGTAATGTGCTGGGTTATAACAATGGATTTCAGAATGTGGGACCGGCCTTGCACATCTGCATAAACCCCTCTTGGTCGCAGTGTGTGCTTCTCTTTAGACTTTTCTTGGATTCAGTTTGTCATATTGAGGATTTTGTGCATCTGTGTTTGTGAGAGGCACTGATCTGTAGTCTTTTTTTTTTTTTTTAAGATTTTATTTACTTATTTCACAGAGAGTGATCACAAGCAGGCAGAGAGGCAGGCAGAGAGAGGTGGGGAAGCAGGCTCCCTGCTGCGCAGAGAGCCCGATGCGGGGCTCGATCCCAGGACCCTGAGATCATGACCTGAGCCGAAGGCAGAGGCTTTAACTCACTGAGCCACCCAGGCACCCTGTCTGCTCTCATTCTTATTGTTTCTTTTCTTCTGTTTACTTCTTTTTCAAGTTTCCTGGGGTGGAAAATTAGGTTATTGACTTGAGATATTTTTTTTTTTCTAATTAGTATATTTGGTCCTGCAAATTTCCTTCTAAGCACTTGATTCCACTGTATCCCGCAAATTTTGATAGTGTTTTCATTTTCATTCAGTTCAAAATATTCTTAAATTTTTCCTATTTTTTCTTTGACCCACATGTTATTTGTAAGAATATTGTTTACCTCTATGTGTTTGGGACTTTTCCCAGCAATCTATTACTGGTTTCTAGTTTATTCCTACTGTGGCCTAACAAGCAGACATTGTCTTACTTCTGTTATTTTCAGTTCATTATGGTATGTTTTGTGGCCCAGAATGTGGTCTGTCATGGTGAATGTTCTAAGTGAGCTTGAGCAGAATGTTTTTGCCCATTGTTGGATGACGTGGTCTGTGGACGTCCATTCCATCCTGGTGATTGATCGTGGGGTCCAGCTCTGTCCTCATCCGTTTCCGCGGCCGTGTCCGTTTTTGAGAGAGGGTCGTTGAGTCTTCCCAGCGCAACGGCAAATAAGTCTGTTTCTCTTTGCAGTTCTGTTAGTTTTTGCCTCACATAGTTTGGCATTCTGTCGGTTGGCGTTCTGTTGTTGGATTTGTACGTGGTAAGAACCGGTCCGTCTTTTTGGAAGGTTCATCCCTGTGTACTTAGATGGCGCCCGCTTACATCCCTGGTGACTTTCCTTGCTCTGACGTCTGCGCTCTCTGAAACGCAGTTACTCTGGTTTTTCCCTGGTTAGCTGGTGGCGGGTGCGTCTTCTCCGTGTGTCTGCATGTTCGGGGTGGGCTCCTTGTACAGCGCATGGCTGGGGCTTGTGTTTTGATCCAGTCTGGCGCGCTCTGTCATTAGACGGTGGGTTTAGACGTTAGCGTTCACCGTCGTTATCGGCAGACTGGATCAGTCTCCCTGCTGTCACTGTCCCGTCTGTTGCCCTTGTCCTTTGTTCTTCTGTTTGTCTTGGACTTTTTTGGTGTTTTTTGTGGTTTTAATTGATCCTGTGGTAGGATTCCGGCTTTCTCCGTTCTCAGTGCGTCCGTGACACCAACGTTCCTGCTGCTCTGGGTGGCTCCCTGCGGTCGGCCGTGGGCGTGTGCGACGACCCGAGTCCACCTTCCGATAACGTGGTGCCGCTTCGCGAGTGGTGCGCGCGCATTGAGATGGCGACGTGCTCTCAGTCCCTCCCGGTCGCTGTGTCATTGCTGTCTTCTCTCTCCCCCAAGGACAAGCTGAAGACACGTGTGTGCAGAGGCACACACAGAACATCGCTCTGACTGGTCACTGTGCACCAGTTGTTGTTGTGAGGGGAAGAACCCGGAAAAGAAAGCATTTTTATTTTACCTTTACTTTATGGCTTCTTCAGTCCGTTTGCTGCGTCTGTGTGGATTCGGGTTCCGGCGCGCGCTCTCTCGCTCGCGCTCTCTCGCTCGCGCTCTCTCAAAGGCTGTCGAGCATTTCTCGTGAGGCGGTCTGTTGGCACCAAGTCCGTTGATCTTGGTGTGTCGGGGACAGTCCTCGTTGGCTTGTGCAGGCCGCTCTCGCAGAGCGCGGAGCCGGGTGCCGCTGGGCTTCTGCGCTGCCGCCGCAGCTCCTCGCCCTGTCCTGGCCGCCCCGGTGTCTGAGCAGGCGCCGGCCTGGATTCGCACCTCTGTCTCTCTGTAGGTAAGGTGTCGCTTCCCATGGCTCCTTTTGGGATTTTTTTCTTCACCTTTGGTGTTCTGTGATTTGAAAATGACAGGCCTTGGTATCCGCTCTTGGCATTTAGTCCGCGTCGTGTCCGCCGACCTGCATCGGGGTTGATGTGAGAGTTCAGTCTGGGGAACTTCTCGCCGTGGCGCGGTGTCCTTCCGGCCCTCTGTCTTCTCTTTCCAGCCCGTCCTGCTTCTGTCCCGCCTGGAACGTGATCGCCCCACGGCCCTGGGGTATTGTCCTCGGTTTTTTCCCAGTCTTGGTTCCCCTTGGTTTGGGGTTTTCCAGCTTTTCCTTGCTGTATCCTCTGGCTCTGGGGCTCTTAGCTGTGCCGGGCCTGCTCGCAAGCCTGTTGCAGCCATTCTGGGCAGCCTGCGTTTCTGTTAGTCGTTTGATCTCTCGTATTGCTTTCTGGTTCTTTCTTAGGTTTTCCGTCTCGCCGCTTTCATTGCCCGCCTGTCCCCGCACGCCGTCTGCGTTACTGTCACAGCCCTAAACGTGTTCATCACAGGTGCTTTAAGATCCCTGCCTGTCTGCTTCTGGTGCTTGCTCTGAACCTGCGGGCAGATTTTTGCCTTTTGCTGCGCCTCGTACACGTCCCCTCGCTCGCGGGCTGGAATTGCTGGCCGGGAGGAGGCGTGTGAGCGGGCTGGTGCGGGTCCTGGGAGGAGGGCTCGGCTCCCTCCTAGAACTCCCAGGGCCTCTCGCTTTCTCTCCTCCCTTCGTAGGTGGGCCGCATGCCCAGACGGAGCTGGAGCCCACTGTCTCCCTTCCTCGGGTCCGTGCACCTCTGGTACCACTGCAACCCATGGAGGGCCCTGGGTTGCTGCTTGGCCCTGAGGGTACAGAATGCTCAGGCGCTTCTCAGAACGCTCCTGCCCCTGTGCCCTGCCGCTGCCGGAGGCACGAGCGGATTGTTTGGTGGCACTTCTGTGGGAGGGCGATGGAGCCCCTCGGGTAAGTCTCCCAGTACGGAGGCCCTGTGACCGGGTCCCCCTGGAGCGTCGCACTCCGCATGTGGCCGCACTGAGCCTCCTGCAGTGTGTCTGTCCAGTGCAGGTTTTCCTGACCGCGTCCGCCCGCTAGCTTCTGCTTCCAGAAGCCTCCTGTGCTCGCCTGTCGGCCTTTACTTCGGGGCCTGCAGTTCGACCTGTGCGTGAGTCAGGAAGAGTGGCCGGCTTTCAGTCTGTTCAGCTTCCCGCTTGCTGGGATCGAGTGGTGACTTCCAAGTCCTTTGATGCCAGACCAGAGCTCAGAGGTCCCTTCTTTGGGTTCTTTATCCCATGTATTTTTATGTTGGGTTTATTGAGATAAAATCACATTCAGTGAAATGACGGCCTTTTAGCTGGACGGTTAGAGCGGAGTTTCTGCTAATGCACAGACCTGTCTAACCACCGCCGTGCTCGGGACAGATGAGGTGTGCATCTGTCCGGAAAGTTCTCTCCTGCCCACTTGCCGTCAGTCCGCTTGTGCTCTTTGGCCCTAGGCAGCTACTCTCATCACCAGGGATGGATTTTTGCCTTTTTAAGAACCTCCTAGGGGCGCCTGAGTGGCCCAGTCAGTGAAGCGTCCGCCTTCGGGTCAGGTCATGATCTCGGGATCCAGGGATGGAGCCCGGCGTCTGGCTCCCGGCTCAGCGGGGAGCCTGCTTCTCCCTCTGCCTCTGCCTGCTGCTCTGCCTGCTTGTGCTCTCTCATTCCGTGTGCCAAATACAGAAGCAGAATATTAATAAAACAAGATTCTCCTGAGCACGGAATCCCACAGTATGCGCTCTTTGGCTGCTGGCTCTTCGGCTGGGGGTGGTGTGTCTGAGACCTGTCCACGTGGCATGTCTCAGGGCACCGTCCTCCTCCGTTGCCGAGAAGTAGTCCGCTGTAGTGAACGCACCACGCTCGATGCACTCCCTCATCCAGGCACGTCTTGGCCGCTTCCGGTGTTCGACGGGAGTGAAGCTTCTCTCGGTGTGTGCGTAGGTCTCTGTGTTTCCAGATCTGAGTGAGGTCTGGCATGCCATGGCCGGGTCATGCGCCAGCACGTCTCAGGGTATAAGGAACAGTCGCGGTGGTCGTGCCACCTTGCCCCTGCCGCCGTGCTGTGCGGACGAGCCAGCTCTCGGCCCGTGGCTTTAGGAGAACTTGAGCCTGTCGTTGGGTTTTGGCTGCTAGTGGCCTGAGTAGGGACCACACTGTGCTTTGGGCTTTCGCTCCCAACGACTGAGGGCGGAGGCAGGTGACCGTCTCTTGCTGTCCTTGTTGGCCGTTCGCGCATCTTTTCTTTCCTGTTTTCGTCTCAGCCTCCTGTTCTGCCTTTGCCTATAATCGTACTGGGTTTATCTTACTCAAAACATGCAAGGGTTCTTTTACGTATTCTGGGTGCAAGTCATTGGTCAGGTGAGTGCAGAAATCGCCCCCCACTTTCCGTCTCCTGTCGTTTGATTCTGTGATGGTTTATTTTGAAGAGCTGAGGTTTTCGGTTTTAACCGAGTCCAGTTTCTGTAAGGCCCTGTTTGCGCTCAGGTGTCTTTACTCCAAGGTCATGGAGACGGTCTCCTGTTTGGTTCTCCACGGTTGTAGGAGCTAGTAGACTCGGTCTGGGTTACCTGTGGTCAAGTTCGACGGTTCTTGGTCAGTGCTCGGGAACAGAACTCGGTGTAAAAAGTGGTCTCTTTCTTCCCATTCCAGATCATCAGGAGGCCCTTCCGGCCGGAGCGGACATCGGATGGTGGCCTGGAAGAGGCAGCTAGTCCTCTTTGGTGGCTTCCATGAGAGTACAAGGTTGGTACCGGCCGGAGAGATCTGTCTTTCCTGGGACGGTAAGGAGCGGAATTTTTGTGGGAAGAACCACTTGGAACACGCACGGGAGGTGCCGCCCGTCCCGAACACCGGAGCCGGCTCCGTGGATACGCGGCGAAGCGGCAGCCCCCGCGCTCTGCTCTCAGTGTCTCAAAGTCTGCAGTGCTGAGCGGCGGCTCTGCATCCTTGTTTTACACTGAGACCTGGAAGTGATATGGCCGATCCTGGTAACTCGAGATTTTCCGCCTTTACCCTGGTACAGACTCGCCCGGAGGACTTGTGGAAAGTCTGGTTGCCGGGTCCCGCCCTCTGCTTTCTGACTTGCTAGGGATGGGGTCTGAGAATCTGCCTTTCAGCAAATGTGGGTGCTGCTGATGCTGCTGGCTGGGGGACCCCACTCTGAGAGCCTCTGGGCTAAAATTGAACTTGTCTGTGTTGGGGACCGTGGCGAGAGCAGTGCTGTCTGAAGAGGGGCCTCCCGCGTGCCTGTGTGTGGCCGTGTTGGTACGAGCCACCGTGATTGTGTGTTCCGTGTGTGCTCATGTCCGGCCAGGCGCACTGGCTCTCCAGTTGCTGGGAGCCTGTAGTCCACACCGTCGCCTCTCAGAGGTCCCGAGTTGAGTCCAGAGAAGCAGGACATGACAGGTCCCTATTCTGTCACCACCGTCATGCCGTGCTGGTCTGTGTAACACGGCGAGGCTGTCTTGCCTGGTGAAGGCCCCTGTGTGTGCTTTGCCTCTGACCAGGTCCCACGTGGGGGAGGGCGGTCAGGGGTCTCTCCCGGTGGCCATGGTCCACACTTCCCTCTCCTGACCCCGTAACAGGCAGCAGAGTCGTTCGTTGATGACCCGTCCCGGCCCCCTCCCATTTCTCTCACTCGCTCTTTCCGGACAGCGTCCGGCTCCTGACCCGTTCACTGGACGTTGGTGTGGAGCTGGGGGTCTGCGCTAGGGTTTCGCGCTGTCGCTTCCCCGGTGCCCGCTCTCAGTTGAGGGGTGGGGGTGGGGCTCGGTTAAAGCTGCAGTTTGTCTTGGTGAGTGAACGTGTCTTATTACTTGAGGAAAGGGGACATAAATTCTTAAAAGCTTTGGGGGGATTTTAAAAACATAATTCAAGCTCAACAGGAGCGATTTTGTGTCCTTCAGGGTGTAACGTGGGTGTAATCATGCTTCAAGATTGAGTCTCAGAGCCCACGCTATGTTGGAGCAGCTCGAGACCCCATGTCCGAGGTGGGGAAGCCGGGCCCCCCGCTGCCTAGTGGGGTGTGGCCTCCGCTGAAGAGTGCCCCCCCACCCCCACCGGTGTGCAGGGCGTATTGCTGTGTTGGATGAGAGAGCCTGGGCTGTTGGTAAAAGTTTATACCTAAGGGATTGTCATTTATGATTTATTCTTGATATTTTCTTTTTTGAACAAGGAATTATTTGTCACACACACACACACACACACATACGGGGTCTGTGAGTGTGTTGGTACGTTAGTTCACCTCTCGAGTGCGAGGCGGTGGGACCAGCACAGGCCCTTGGACTGGGAGCTCACAGGTTAGACAGTGGATCAAGGTCTGTAATGGTTGTAATGTGCAACATTTCCCAAATCAGAACTGTTTTCAAAACTATTACAGTCTGTTACCTTGCTTAAAATTGTTTATGAAGTACTTACATTACACACACAGGAAAAGGCAAAGATACCAGAAAAGCTACCTGTGCAGTCACCTTCCATATGAAACAAGTTAGTTTGGCTTTTAAAAACTGAAGAACAGTTGATATTTATGTGTAGAATAGAATTAAAAAATATATATTTATTTGAGAGAGAGAGCGAAAGCACGTGCAGGGAGGGAGAGAAGCAGGCTCCCCGCTGAGCAAGGAGCCTGATGCGGGACCCGATCCCAAGACACTGGGATTGTGACCTGAGCAGAAGGCAGACGCCCAACCCGCTGAGCCCCCAGGTGCCCCCAGGATAGTTTCTTACTGAACACCTGCAGTGCGAAATCTGCGGAAACAGTAGAATCTAGTGATGCCCTCCCAGAACTCTGAGCCTCCATGTTCCCCCATGCACGAAAAGCCGTCCCACAGAAGGTGTGTTTCCGTGGGTGCCCGTCAGGAGAGGACCGGCCAGGTGGCGGCCTGTGCCCCGTGCTGTGTGTGGCAGAGGACACCGGTCTCTCGCCGGCACGCCTCTCCCGGCTGCCCTTCCACACTCTGGCTGCGGACCGCTGCAGTCGGAGAGACACAGTTGCTCACACTGGGGGATGGCTTCCCACTGAGGGCCTGGCTGTCCTGAGCACCTGGAGAGCAACTCCTGGCATCTTCTCGTGTCTTTCTGACCCAGGGTCTCGGCTTTGCCCGTGGCTGTCCATGAAATGACGCCATAATACCGCATCCTTGAGCTGCTGCTTTCCCCTGCACAAGCTCCTGCTCACGGTCCTGTCTGCGCTCAAGTCCTTTGCCACTAAAGTCCCAGGAACGCTAGGCAGGGCACAGCGGCAGGGCCCCCTTACTGCTCCCCAGCTGCTGGGCTCCGGGCACGGGCCTGTAGGCACGCCGGTTCCAGGAGTGCTCAGCCCGACTCGGGGTCTCCACCCGGCTCTAGCCCCGCTCGGAGTGTCTCCTTCCTGAGTTTGCACGTGGCTCGTAAGTCCTGAACTTAGAAGTACACGCATGGTAACCTAATGTAATGACTTGCAATATTGAGGTTTTTTAAACTTTGTAAGGAAATTTGGTATAACTTTCAGGCTAAAAAGGCTTTCAGCTCTAGGCAAATTACCGTGTTTCCCTAGGCTAGCATGATCTCTAGTTCCCAGATGCAAACTCACACATGCCCAGGGTCCCTTTGTGTGGATTTAATGAGACCGGTAACTTACTACAAATGGCAGAAAATTTGCCTTTAGTCTGAATCAGAGTCACTTTCTCATATCCCCACCTCCTTGTTTGTGTCCTTGTGTCGTCACCAGAGATTACATCTACTACAACGACGTGTATGCCTTTAACCTGGACACGTTCACGTGGAGCAAACTGTCCCCATCGGGGGCTGGGCCCACGCCTCGATCGGGCTGCCAGATGTCCGTCACCCCGCAGGGCAGCATTGTCATCTACGGGGGCTACTCGAAACAGGTAAGGATGCGGCGGGCAGGAACCAGGAGCTCCTCTCTGGCCTTGTTCACTGGCACCAGGAATGGAAACATCCAGATAGGATTGTGAATTGGTTTATTAGAATCACTTTCTGTTGAAGTGGAAGTGGATGCAGTGTTCCCCTGTTCCCCTGGGAATGTACGGAGACTCCTTCAGCCGTATGAAGCCACACGGTGTTGTGATGCATATGGCCGGCTTGCCACAGTGTGTGGGATTCCCTTTGCGGGGTGTGGGGGCTCTTCATGCTGAGCCCCAGACACCAGCTACCGCGGTCCGGCAACTGTGGCGGTAGAGCCGCCAGTGCAGGCCGTGCAGGTGGGCTGGCGTGAGTGCCCTGCGTTCCCCTCGGGGGCGTGCCCCCCACCCGGCATCTGTGCCTGCCCGTGGCCCCGCCCCGCTGGCACGGGCCTCGGAGCCCCAGAGGGCCGAGCCGGTGTCTCAGTGCGGGCTTTTTCTTAGTCTTTAGAGTTTGAAAATGTCTCCAGTGCAAAGTGATTTAAAAGAATGAGTGAGCGCTTGACGCCCGCCCCCCCAGACCCTTCTGTAGTTAGCGCTCTGCTGTCCTCGCGTCCCTCGAGCCGTTCACAGTGTCCGCCATCATCTTTCTGGGCCTGTTTCGGGGAAAAGTGCAGCATCAGGCCCTTCCTCCGAATGCCGGAGCGTGCGTAGCAGCGCATGGAGGTCAGCATTCAAGTTTGTGTAACTTATTTATTTTATATTCTCTCTGCATCTGTCGGGGCTCGCACTCGTGACCCCGAGATCAAGAGGCGCATGTCCCTCTGGCTGAGCCTGTCAGGCACCACTCCAAGTCCCATTTTGAATGTGTGGTTTCTCTGCCGTGATGCACACGTTTTAAGTGTGTACCTGCTGGTCACAGAGGCGAGCGGGTGGGGGCTGGGGAGTGCTCTTCTGCCGTGCCCTCCCCTACCCAGAGGCAGGTGCTGCTTTGTCCCCCCTTGTCCTCGACGTGTCTGGTCTGGGACTTCTGGCAGATGTGCTCGGTGGAGGAAGACATCCTTCCTTCAATGTGCTTTTGAGGCCCGACCCTGTCGCACGTGGAGTTCCTCGCTGCTTCGTGCCAAGCAGGTTCCACCACGGCAGTTTCCCGGCTCTCTGTTGGTGGCCACCGGGCTGTTTCCAGCTTTTGCCCATTAGGAACAGTGCTGCTCTGAGCGTTCCTGTGCAGGTCACGTGTGGCTCTGCCGTCTGGTTTCTTGGGAAAATACCCAGGAGTGGGGACTGCTGGGGTCACAGGGTGGAGCGGGTCGCAGCCTTTTCTCACCGGTCGCCCATATCCTTGGCCACGCGTGACGCTGCCAGTCTTTTTTGTTCGTGGCCCTTCTGGCGAATGTGTGGTGTCTCACTGTGGTTTTAAATTTCATTTCCCACACGATGGAATGGGCCCTCTGACTTGGGGGCCGAGCAGGTCACCTGTGGGTGGTCGGGATGACGTAGGCAAGGAGTCTGTCCCGCAGTGGGGTAGCGTCCCGCTTCTGCCTGCTTCCCCCCGCCTCGCCCCACTGAGTCACGGCTCTGCCACTCAGGAAATGGTCAGCCTTTGTTCTGAAACGAGGGCCTAGGTTGGTTTTCTGGCCTCAGCCAGGTGTTTGACGGGAGGCCCAGGAAACAGGTTGTTTCTGCCGGGAGCTTGCGCCTACATTGTGTGCTTCGCTGTCGCCGGAGTGGGATGCAGAAGGGAATGTCGTGATGCTCATGACCCTTGGAAGGGCCATGCTGCCTGCTCCCAGCAGGGCTTCGCAGCAGCTGCTCTCTCCCGCTGGCGGCGCCAGCAGCGCTGTGGACCCGCCGCGGCCCTTCCCTCAGAGGTCACTTGCGCCGGGCCTCTGGTGTCGGCATCCCAGGGGAAAACTTCTCTGTTTGGCTCCGTGGGGTTGATCACAGCCGGGGTCTTCCCCGTTCTGGCTCCTGTGGAATACGAGTCATTCCGGGTGGGCGGCGGCTGCCTGAGCCCCGACTGGAGCACGTGCCCGGGTCCCGGGAGCCTGCACTGGCGGAGTGCTCCTTCCTGTCCCGAGTCCCCACCCAGGGCAGGCGCCGTCGCGCACCATGGCGGTGCGTGAGCGGACAGCCGCCCGCCGGACACAGCGTCCGGCGCAGATGCCCTGGAAGCAGTTTGGGGCGGCCGGCGGAGCAGGGTCTGGACTTGCGCGGTGGGAGAGACGGCGTCGGAGTGGTGTCCTGCCCCTCAGGCGGCCACCTGGGCACCGCAGCCGTCCCCGGATGGCCATCCAGAGCTCTTGGCTGTTGCACATCCGGGGGAGCCGGGATGCGATGGCGCGGACTTTGTAAAGGACCTCCCAGTGCCTAGATGCTGAGGTGGCCGGCTGGCAACACTGGCTGCTTAGAGGGGGGCAGGGCCTTCTGCCCCGTGTCAGCCTGGTGAGCCAGGCGTTTGTGCCTGCTTTTGGAGTCGCTCTTCCTGCCGTTGGGGAGGATAGCTCTGGCACACGGGGTCGTTTCTGTGGGTGGTTCCGTGCTGGTTCTCTGCCGTCGGGGGCGGGAACAATGAGGCTGTGGGCCTCCCTGCCCCGCCGCGCCCCTCTTCTTCCTGGGAGCTGCAGGAGCACCTTCTCCCAAGGGCATGTGGGGTCTTCCTTTGTCTCCGAAGGCCCCGGTCAGGGTGTGCTGAGGAGACTGTGGCCCTGGGAACACGGGTTCCTTGAAGGTGCTTCTCCCACGTGGTCCTTTTCACATGGTTTGACTCTCAACCTGGTTGCAGGCACTGTGTGGACCCTCTCCCCACCCTCTGGGGACAAGCTGTTCTACGGGAGGAATTGGGGAGCTGGTGGGGCGGGCAGCCCCGGTGCTGGGGCACTCTGGTCCGAAGGTTTATGATGCATCCGCCTCCAGCCAGAGCCCTGGCCTGCGTGCCAGCCTGCCCCAGAGTCGTGGCCCTGGGCTCGTGGCATCACCCTTCTCAGGGAGGGATCTGGCTGGTGGGCCTGGGGAGGAGGTGTTTAATCGGTGCAGCATGGAGCAGGTTCTGACCACTGCCGGCAGCCGAACGGCACACAGGTCAGCAGGTGCGGCAGTGCAGGGGCTGCGGCCCAGCTCTGGCGTGTGTCTCTACCCCAGGTGGAGTAGTCCCTGAGCTCCTTCCGGGTCCCCCCGGCGGGCGGGGCCTCTGCGTGTGAATTCCGCTCCTGCAGGTGTTGGGCCTTTTGGTGGGAAATGATAGCCCCTCCTGCCACGCAGCCCGGCTTGAGAGAAGGAACGTCGTGCCTGAGTAGCTGGTGTGCAGACGTTGCCTCACTTGAATTCTGCACATGTGTCTGGAAGGAGCACCAGATAGGCCCCCCCAGTTCCCCTTTCCGGAGACGCGGGCCGGTTCCTATGCACGGCTGATCCGACCCCCTGGGTTTAGGCTGGTCAGGTCACATGTCTCATCTGTGGACAGTTGGATCGTGGCTTTGTTTTCCAGAAGGAAACCAGCTTCTCCCTGCTGTAGTACATGCACACCCGTGTTTGAGAGAAGACGTTCGTGTGTCTCCTGATCTTGTCTTGCATTTGGTGGAGAAGTTGGAGAAGTTGGGGGGGGTGTGGAGCAGCAGCAGCACTCCCGGTACCCAGATCTTGGTTTCTGACCATCTCAGTGAGAGAACCCGGGGCTCCTTGGGGAAATGGCTGATTGTAGGCCTGGGTCAAAAAATGTAGGGATGAGGCTGGAGGGTCTTGTGCTGTCCCTGCCCACGGAAGGGCTCGCCAGAAACCCGCATAAGGGGGCACGTCAGATGGACACAGGAGCCCCTGAAAGGATTTCCAGTGGCCAAAGCTGGAGCAGTTGAAGCAACAAAGATAAGGAAAGCAGCTTTGATTACAGCTCAGAGTGTGACGTAAAAATCCGTGAGTCTGTTTGATTACAAGCCGACGACTGAGTGAATAAATGAGTCGGCTGAGGGGCAGTGCCACGGGAGCTGTGCAGCAGGGATGTGTGGGGAGACGGGAGAGCAGCACAGGCGAGCTGCCACCTCTCCACTCCGGAGGGCCGCTGGAGACGGGGGTTCCTGGGGCCGTGTGGCCGACGGGGCTGAGAAACCTTGGTTCCGTTGTTGGAGATGCTCAGGAAAGTTGTGAAATGGTCGTGACTGGCTGGCTGGACGGTGTGTGTGATTTTGCGGGGAAGCCTGAGCACGTGGATTGAAAGATGGTGGTGTGGGGGACACGCGGGAACTGCGATGGAACTTTCCAGTGGCCTTGGAGGAAGGGCCCCTCCACCTACACTACAACAGGGTCGCTGCAGAGCCACAGATGCTCCCGCAAGAGCGCGCTGGAGTGTCCCTGCCGTGACGGTGCTGGTTAAGAACAGTGAGTTTGTAGCAGAGTCCATTCTTGGGCAGTAAATCATACAGCGTTTTTTTATCATAATCTGCTCAATGAGGTCAGAATTGAACTGGTTGTGGGTCCGATATTTTGGGGGGTTGGTCCAAAGGAAGGCTCTGGAGGTATCCCCGCCGCACCCCGACAGGAAGCCAGACCGTGAGCTTGAGGGGTCTGTGCGGGGCACCGGAGGTAGCACCTGGCCGGTTCTCACACGGCTCCCTGTTTCTCTTGCAGAGAGTCAAGAAGGATGTGGACAGAGGCACCCAGCATTCAGATATGTTCCTCTTGCAGCCCGAGGATGGAAGAGAAGGTACAGGCGCTGGGCCATGGGCGTGGGCCCGGGCTCCTCCCGGAAGCAGGGCAGAGATACGAGAGCCCGCCTGCCCCGGGGAGGGGGCACTGGGGGCCTGGGGGTGGCAGCGAGCCCCGCACACTGTGCCGAGTCACGGGCGAGTCCTTGCCTGAGCAGGCCAGGGGCTCCGTGAATAACCCCAGGTGTCCGTGTGGTGGGGACCACCCCGGTGTGTCTCCCCTCGGATGTTGGGGATGGCCAGCGCGAGCAGCATGGACCCAGGAGCTCCCCTCAGAGCCGGGGGAAGCCATCTCCTGTCTGCCGGTTCCTGGCTTGTCCTCACTCAAGAGTAGGGGTGCCAGGATGTGGGATCTGGGCATGGTTCTCATGGGCCACTGGCCCCCACGTTTGCTCTCTAAAGCTCAGAAAGTCCGGTAGTGGCATGTCTGTGAATCTTGGGGTGAACCGGCTGCGCCGGACCCCGGTGGTGCGGCTGGTCCTGGGTCTGCCCCAGGGCCAGCAGGGCACAGGGCCTCTCCTGCCCTCCCGCCCCTACTTCCGTGGAGCCGGGCGCTTCGCAGGCAGCCGGCTCCACTGCCCTGCAGTGGCCAAGGAGGACATCTGCCTTTTCCCCTGGGCACCAAGGTTTGGAGCCGAGGAGAAACCTGCCTGGTGCGCACATCTGGGAGCCAGAGCTAGAACCGGACTATGTTTGAGGCACCAGCCCCTGAGCCCATGGGCTCAGCCTGTGCACCCGGGCGGCAGGCCCTGGACCGCCAGCGTGGGGTGCCACGTTCACTGGGCACGTGCTGAGAGTGAGCGTGTTGCCTGCGGGGGAGCCTGTGGTTCTGAGGCTTCTGCGTGGAGCAGCTACCTTGGGTCCGCGGTCCCCCCAGGCAGGGCATGGCGCTGCGCGAGGCTCTCCGTCACCACGGCCTGCCTGTCTCACTCCAGCCTGGCCTCAGAGCCCCCACTGGGGCGTGCTCGGCTGGGGGGCCTCGGAGAGCACGTGGGAATACTGCTCAGTGTGCGCAGGAGCAGGTGAAACCCTGGGGCGTGATGAACTGTGTTGTCTCCGCGGAGGGCTCCGCACGAGTGAACTGAGGTCGGGTGATCCCGGCTGCGCCTGCGGCAGCTCCCCCTAACCCTGCGTTCCCTCTCTTCCGACAGGCAAGTGGACATGGACCCGGATTAATCCTGTGGGGGCCAAGCCCACTCCGAGGTCTGGCTTCGCGGTGGCCGTGACCCCAAACCATCAGACGCTGCTCTTCGGGGGTGTCTGTGACGAGGAGGAGGAGGAGAGCCTGGAGGGGGACTTTCTCAATGACCTGCACTTCTACGATGCCGCTAAGAACCGCTGGTTTGCAGGGCAGCTGAAGGTAGAGCCGGGCCTGGGGCGCGTACCCCGTGCAGGGCCACACTTGTTTTCCCTCCGTCGTGTCGGCCGGTTCTTCTGGCGAGGCTTCGGGTTGCCAAGGCCTCTCGGGTCCCGTGGTGTGTGCGTCCCCGTGGGTGCTCCATCCGTCCACGCCACAGTGGGGCCCTGGGTGGCCGTGCCCGCAGTGGGGTCCCCCTGGGGCTTCAGGTCTAGATGAGTGTGGATGGGGTCGGCGGCCCACTCCAGCAGGGACTCACTGTGGCTGCAGAGCCTCTGCAGCAGACCCCGTAGACGTGCGGCCAGTGTCTGGACGCCTGGGCCTCTCTGCCTTTCTCTCGGGGGCCACACCCGGTCGGGGGCTGCGGGCCTCCAGGCGGAACCGCAGCAGGGGCTTCTCCGGTGTGGCCTAGTGCCCCCTTGGGACTTGAGGACGGTGCCTGCTCCCTGCTGTCTGTGGGTAAAACACATGGCCTTGCTTTTTATCAACAGGGACCTAAGTCAGAGAAGAGGAAACGTAGGCGGGGCAAAACCACAGAGCCCGAAAGTGCTGACGAGCAGGAGTGTGGGGGGGCTGGAGCCCAGGGGCCCGCGGAGGTGGTCAGAGAGGTGGTCACAGAGGATGGGACTGTGGTCACCATCAGACAGACGTTGGCTGCCCCGGGCTCGGCTGGACGGCCGCCGTCTGGCGAGGAGGACAGCCCTGACAACGCCGGCGGCCCCGTGGTGGGGCCGAGCCCCCGCTCGAACGCCATGCTGGCCGTGAAGCACGGGCGGCTCTACCTCTACGGGGGCATGTTCGAGGCAGGTGACCGCCAGGTCACGCTTGGCGACCTGTATTGCCTGGACCTGCACAAGATGCAGGAGTGGACGGCTTTGGTGGAGACGGATCCGGGTGAGCCAGGGCGGAGGGACGCACCTCCTCATGGTGGGCTGGGGACCCTGTCACAGCGCCTTTGCCACTTCTGCCTGCAAGCAGCCCTCCCCCATCTGTCCTGGGCCACTGAGCCCACCTGCGTCTCCCTTCCTGGGGGCGGAAGTGGGTGGGCCGCCGGCTCTAGCACTGTGAGGAGCCTCACATCTGTCCTGGCGCTGCTCCGAGAGGCGACGTAGGAACACAGACCTCCCGGAGCCCCTGCTCCGAGGGTAGCCGCCTCCCAGCTGTGACATGGGGGAGCCTCCAGGCTGCCCTGCTCTGGTCCGCACTGCTCCGTCCCTCACCTCCACGTCCTACACAGGCAGCTGCTGGACGCAAGCCGCTGCTCCTTTCTTTAAGGCTGGAGACTAGGAATAAAGTTAAAATTCACACTTTTGGGGAAAGTTACTCGATGGCTCTGAGACTCCTCCGTCTTCCCGCAAGACCAGGCTAGAGCCGGGGAGCGGGAGAGGAGTCGACGCGGTCTCATGTCTTTGCCGGTCCGTCTCCTTCACCCACCTCGGCTCGGACGCCGAAAGACAACGCGTTTCCTCCGAGCATGTGGCGGTGCCGGGGCTCAGCTGCGTCCACACCGAGTCCCCTGAGCAGGCGGCCCCACCGCGCTGACGCTCAGAACGTGTGCTCTTGCTTTCCAGGAGCTCAGGAGTGGCTGGAGGACACAGACTCCGAAGAGGACAGCAGTGAGGGCGCGAGTGCCGAGGGCGGGGACGAGGACAGCGGCGCAGAGGCTGGGGGTGAGTGTGGCGGGCGTGCGGCGAGGGGTGCCGGAGGCCCGTGGCCGCACCGCTCCAGAGCCAAGTGCCCTACGCCGGACCCAGACCTCAGAGGTCGCTTGGCTCCCACAGTCCTGATTTTTACTGGCAACGAGAGACTTTGGTGCTTTACTGCGGCTGCAGTGAAGTTTGGTTTTGCTTCCTAGGCGCGCTCTCAGGGGACGCCTAAGTCTGTGAAAGGACGTTTCCGTGTGGAGTGCGGCGCGCTGGTGTCTCGGACGGAGCCGGAGAGTGCCCTCGCCGCAGACGGCTGTGCCCGGGGCGCTCCCGTGCTCACTGCCGCGCGGGGAGCGGGGGCCTCTGGAGCTGCCTGACCCGGGCCTCCATCCTGGGCTCGATGTGCTTCCCTCCTGCCCGCTCCTGACCCCTCCTGCCTCTCCTGTCCCCTCCTGTCCCACGGAGCTGCTCCCACACGCATGGTGCTGCCCGCCGAGCAGCTTGCGCATGGCCTGCCCGGGCCCCAGCAGTAGCGGGCGCAGCTCCCTCTGGACGACGCTGGGCCCCACGTCGAGAGGAGAGCCGCCCATGCCGTGGCAAACGCTTTGTGTAACGACTCCCACGGCGACACCTGGAGTTAATCTGAGCGAGATGCGGTTCCTTCCCCTCAGTGTCACCGAGACTGGGTGTGATTGCCAGCACACCAGCCTTGGGGCGAAGCCGCGACAGAGGTGATGATCCGTGCAGTCCCCGGGGGTGCCGGCGGGGGCCCCCGCGCTGCAGGCAGCACCTAGAAGACGAGGTAGAAGGTGGGGTGCGGGGTGGGTGGTTTCCCTGCGGTGAGACGAGGGGCCGCGTCGTCGGCCTGCGGGCCCTGCTGTGATTTCTGGAAGTCGTCGGTGGCAGCCCCCCAGCCACCTTCACGCTGTGTCTCGCCGGGCTTCGAAATAAAGTTGTGTTGGCCGGGCGGCTGTGCGTGTTCTGTGCCGCTGGCTGTGCGCGGGCCTTGGAGGGACCGTCCCCGACTCCGCAGACCTGCCCCGCCGCGGGTTTCAGGAGGAGACGCTCGAACCGCCCTGCGCGCTTTCCCTCGCAGGCTCTAGTTGTCGTGGGCAGAGGGACAGCAGGACGGGAGGCCCGGGCTCCGGGACTCCACCGTCTCCACGTGGTGGTGCTGTCCGGCACCATGCAGCGCGGGGTCACCGCGGTGGCAGCCTCCGGCGTCTGCACGTTCACCCTGGTGGGCTCCGGGCCGTGTGGCTGGAGGCCGGTTCTCATTGTGTGGTTGGGCTCAGAAGTTGGGCCTTGGAGTCCCAGCGGGCACCTTTCTTCATCTTCAGTGTCCCCTGTGGCTAGAATTAGTGACACGGCCGGCTCCTCTTCGCTCCCCGGGGTGGGCCGTCCCGCATTGCCTGGACGCGGACAGACGAGAGGGGCGCTGCCGCCTGTGGCCGAGTGGGGCCTGGCCCGACGGTGTTCGTGCAGGGCTGAGGGCTGACCTGCTGCAGAAGGAGCCCCTCGCCCCCCCCTCCCCTGTTCAGCCCCGGCAGCTTCCACAGTGGGACCTTGGCCCATCAGACTGGCAAGCCTCTGGAGCGGAGCCTGGGGGGCTTTTTAGCAGATAGAAATCGGAAGCTGTCCCTTGGCTGTAGCGTCTGCCACAGGCCGTCACAGAGGCCAGGCCAGGGGCCGGGCAGCACAGTACCCTTCCAGTCGATGTGGGGCAGGTTTGGTGGAAAAGCTGAGCGCTCCGGCCCCAGGGATGTGTCTGTGCCCCTTCCCCTGGCCGCTCGGACGCGCGGGGTGCAGTCCCGCTGGACGCCCTCAGGCACGGCTGTTAGGAGGCCGGACCTGGGGTGCGGGACCTCCCGGGTCCTCCAGGCGCCCATTGTGCCCTCTCCTGACATGTGGCCCTCGGCCCCGGCTGTGCGTCTGCTTTCCAGGGAGGTCCTCGAAGAGCTTGTCAGCTGTGCCTCCGCGTTCTGTTGTCAGAGACCAGGGTATCCGATCATCTCTAGGATAGAGCAGGTCTGAGGGAGGAGGCTGTTTTTCAGTCAGCCCAGTCGAGAGAGAAGTCCCAGCCCCGCTGAAGAAACTGTGCACAAACAAGTCTGTTTCTGCCGTCATGTCCGTAGGGTCATTGCTGGAACACTCAGTTTGAGTGGACTGACAGGATGAATAAAGAAGCTTCTGGAGAAGGAGCCGCCCCTGCTGCCACATTGCCGAGACTGGAACTCCAGACAGACGCACCCGAGGTGTGGAGAGGGCGGGCGGAGAGGTGGCCGTGCGCTCTGGGATGGCAGGGGCCCCCCAGGAGCAGGACCCCGCACGCCTGCCCTGCTGTCTGTCAGTGATGGCTGTGCCCCACAGAAGGTTCTGGACACCCTGATGGCCACCACGGGCTTGAGTGGCTGCTACGAAGCCCAAGGCCCCCATTCCCTTTGTTGCTGGCGCCAGAACAGCTGGAAACAGCTGTGCTCCGGGTCAGCAAGGGCCTGCGGTTACACCCTGTCTTGTCTGTTCCTCGGCTGGCTGAGTTGTTGGTGAGCCCCGTGCCGCGACCCGGCTGCTGGGTCTGTGCCTCTCGCGCAGGGTGCTCCTCCGCCGGCTGTGCCGTCTTGGATGCCAGCAGAGCTCCTTGGGGGGCGTGGGGGGTTTGGGGTGTGAAGACTTCTGCCGAGCCCCGGGGCGGCTCATGTTGCAGGAAGGCGGGTTCCAAAGGGCTGCCCAGAGTGGGTAGATTTCTGGGGTTGGCTTGAATGGAACAAACGTCCTTACATTCAGTGTTTTTCCATTTCTCTCTAAGACTGGAAGAGTGGTATTTATTGAAGTTGGACACGTTTTGGGTTTTTTATCAAGTTGTACAGGAGGGGAGTCAGCGGCTAGCTGGCAGTAGAGACACACTGAGGGGCTAGAGGCTGCCCAGGGCCTGCTGGTGACAGATGGTCTCGTCAGGGCTGTCCCCCGGGGCTCAAAGGGACCTCAGGCTGCCACCCAGGGGAGTTCAGGCATAAGGCTGGGTTTAAATCGGGTGACCCAAGTGAGGCTCCCACTTGGGAACCAGTTCCCCCACGTGTGTTGGAGTGAGGAGGAGGCGACACAGTGTTGCCTGGGGGCTGGGGAGGGGCAGCTGTTCCCTAGTACGGGGCCTGGGGGACGTGACTCTCTTTGGCTTGCGTGATCTAGAAACCCACTGCCATCCACTGCTTGCTTCCCTGAGCACTGAAGGAGCTTTCTCGTGACCGCTGCTTTCCTGCGTGCTCTGAATCGGAAGGCTGTGTGCAGGCCTCGGCCACCAGAGGCCCATGTTGTCTTACCGGCCCCGGCGGCTCGCGAGTACACAGCAGTGGCATCTGCGCTTCTGTTTCGTGAGAGCCTTGGCAGTGCTGCGTTCAGGCGGGGCCTGGGCCTCCGCCAGCGGTCTGACCGTGGTGTCCCGCGGGAAGCTAAGGCACCGACCCACGCAGCCAGTGGCCGTGGACATCAGCTATTGGGGCCTGAGGAGCCTCTGTGGGCACAGGCCGCACTGGGCCTGGTTTCCCCGTGCTGAGTGGGCGTGGGACCCTCTGGACCAGACCTGCTTGTGGAGCTCGGCAGCCGTGCGCCAGGGCTCTGGACCGGGAGGGACCCTCAGACGGGAACGCTCTCGCGGGCCCCCCCAGGAAAAGCGAGATCCAACTAGGTTGAGCACAGAGGTTCCGTGAGGCCCTTGGAGAAGAGCCTGTGGAGGGGAGTGGGTGCGGCTGGCGGCCCTGGCGCGGGGTGGGGGGTGCGCTTTGAGCTGGGCTGCTGGAGCCGTTCCGCCGGGGACCGAGGCTGCCGGGCTGCCGTCGGGGCAACACGGGCTCTGCCCCGGGAAGGAACTCCATTTCTCTGAAAATGTGGGCTTGATGAGGTTTCAGTGAAGACCCTGGGCTATAATGACACAATGCAGGGGACCCAGAGTTTTCACATGATGACGTTTATTACTAAAAGGAGCAAAAGTGCTGTAAATGTTGACAGTGTCCCTTGCTCTCAGAGAGCGCGATACATAACGGTATGACGTCGAGTGTTACATTCATGAAGGAGAAGGTCTTAATTTTCACTTTGTGAGTGACGAAGCTATTTTCCGGCTAAAAGGTAAAATAGCGAGGTAACATACTTAGCTGCTTCATCGGTCAGAAAAATCAGAAACACAGTCGACATTCCCTTTTTGTCAATGCACAAACGATCGCACGGTAGTAACGGTCACATGCACCGGGGGGAAGCGTGGGAGAGGGAGATGCAGACTGAGACCGACTGCGGTTCGAATTCACGGGAAGGCATCTCTGTCAGGGAGGGCGGGTGCGCACACGCCGCTCCCCGGCGCGGTGAGGGCCGCTGGGACTAACATCGGGCTGCGGCGGGCCTCGTTTCTCTGGGTGCGGTGGGCGGTGCAGGTGAGCCGAGTCCGGCTGTCGGGGTCGGCCCTGCAGTCAGGGGGACCCCGGCCACGCATGAGCCGCGGATGCCCGCCGCCTGCGCCCCGACCCGTCTTCTCCCCGAGCCCCGCCCCGCGGGGAAGCCCCGCCGGGTGACTGGAGGGCAGCCCTCCCCCCGACTGCTCTCCTGCCCTTCGCAGGCGGGTGGCGTGGGTGCCGCTGGCTCAGGAGCGCTGGGCTGCGTGGTGTGGGCTGCCCCGTGCCTGATGGTGTCAGGGAGGGAGACGCCCTTCGTGCTCTTGGCCTCGCGGTTGGCCTCGTGGTGGAAAGCCCTTCCTCTGTGACTTGTCGGTGACTCTCATCTTAAGGGACTGGGGCGCTGCAGCCTGCTCATCTCTTATCTTGGTAGCAGGCGTGCAAGGGACCACCGGGGCAGGGGCCCCGCCAGCACCTGTCCCGCTGCCCCTTGGGGCCTCCTGCCCTTCATGGGTTCGGGCTGCTCCGTCCCTGTGTCCCCGCGCAGTGGCGGCCCAGCCGGGGCGGGCGTGCGCAGACGCAGCAGTGAGCTGTGTGTCGGGTGTGCGGCGGGGGGAGCGGTGGGCGCAGACCGAAGTGAGGTAGGTGTGAGTGTGCTGCTCTCTGCCTTCCCGGCCGTCCCTGAAGCCTGGGGTCTCGGCCGCACACCCCGACGGGTCCTGGGCTGCTCGCGGCTGGGCCGCCTGCTTCTCGGAGGCTGAGGAACAAGCTGTGATGACGCGTTTGCCCTTTTGTATCTCAGGCACCTCCATGTTGGGGTTTCATGCAGAGGCACCCTTTCTCCTTGGTGGGTGCTCTTGGGGAGAAGCCGCAGCCGTCTTCCGCGTCCAGGGGCACGCGAGCTGGTGTCTTCTGTCTGTTGCTTTTCGAGGTGCCCAGTGCTGCCCCCCCCGCCCCCAACCTTCCTCAGACGCTTTCAGTGCCTGCGACCCTTGGCTCCCAGAGCTTTTGGACTGGAAAAATGCAGCGTCGTTCTTCCATTTTGGAGCTCAGGTAGCTGCATTTTTTCCTGATGCTCTTAAGGCTGTGAGCGACACTTCTTGGGAACGGGTCTCGGGGGCAGGTCACGCTCCGAGTCGTTGCTGGCAGTAGCGTGGGACACGTGGCCGGGCCGGGGCAGGGGGAAACTAACAAGACCCCTTGTTTGCCGAGAGCACATCACCCCTACTCCTAGTTCTCATCTGGGATTCTGGTCTTGTTGCTTCTCGTTTGTGCTGGACTGACCTGGGCAGGTCCTGTCCGAGGCAGGACACCACAGAAACGCAAAACGTCCGTGCTCCTCCGTGCTGGCTGTGGAGTGGGGGGCCCGACAGCACGTGCGGCTGTGGACTAGAGGCTGAAAATCTCGTAGGCACCTTTATGATAAGTTCTGAGACCGAAGGCAAGAAAAACCGGAAGACAAGACCTGCAGGAGTCGAGGAAAGTCCGCTTCATCCGAGCCGAGGCTGGCGCTCCTCGACCGTGAGCCCCTGCTCCTGGAGGAAGGCACCGTGGGCGTCCAAAGCGTGTCCCCCCGTGGGTGCAAGTGAGACCTGCCTCAAGGGGGACCCCAGCACTGGTGCTGATTCAGGAGGGGGTGAGAAAAGGTGGTTGAAACACCTGAACTAAAACATGCAAGAAACCACTTTGCGTCAGTGCCCAGATGTTCGTCTGCGTCGGGCTGTATGTAGCGTCTCGTCCCTGCTCTGGGGCTTTCGGTGACGTCCCTTGGCTTAAAGCGGGGAGGATTGTCCCCACTTAATGGGTTGTCCAAATAGGGATTCTCTTGAAAGGGAAAGGGAGCACCTTTAGGACCAGGATGTGGGGCTGCCCTCTGCGTCCCCTCTTGGTGTGGGCACCAGACGCGGTTCCCGAGGGGTGGCTGTGGGCTGCGGGGACCTGCCCGTGTTCTTCCTGCGTTGCGGGGGAGTCTGGGTTGGTCAGGTGGCAGGGAGCCATTACCCTACAGTTGTGTGTGTGCGTGCGCACAGCCCTTGCAGTCATTTCGACAGACGCGAGCTTGTCGGCCGTAACTGTGGTTGTGGACTTCTGGGGACAGCGATTTGGCAATGGGTATTGTCCTGTGGCTACCGGAAGTTTCCCCCACCGCCGTCCTCTCCCTGCCGGTCACTTAGGCTCCTGTGCTGCATCCCTGCTCTGTGTCTTTGGAATCCCGTGTGCTAATGGTTGGGAAGCTTAGACATGTGGGTGACTTTCCGTGTGCTTGACATTGTTCCAAGCACGTCACTGGCACTGAGCAGGGTTCGGAAAGCACAGCCGCCTTGTAAGTTTCCTCGGGCGTCTGGTAACGCAGCAGGTGCTTTGAGCGCACAGACGAGCGCGCCTGCGGACCCGGAGGGCAGTGTGCTTCCTAGGTCTTTTGGGGTGAGCTGTGGGTGCAGGTTTCCCAGCCGGGGAGGGTGTGGCGGCAGGAGCTGGGCATGGACCGGGGACCTGTTCGCCCCACCCCCCCATGGGCCTGGGCTCGGGGGGCTCTGGTCACTCAGTTTCTCTGCCTCTGGCTTTCACATCTAGAGTGTGGAAGACGTTGTCATGGGAGAAAAGGACTCTCGCCAGGTTGCTCTGGGAGTAATTAAAACGTGTCGGCGCTTTGAGCTACGGGGGGCCAGCCCTGACCTGCTCACCTGTGCTTCCCAACGGGCCCGTGGGGCCCAGTCTAGCTCTGCGTGCGCGCCCTCCGGTAGCGTGCGGGAGAGAAGCTGGTGAGCTTCCCTGGCCCCAGGGGAGGACCGGCACCCGCTGGGGGAGCCGGAGGCTCTGAGCCAGGAGGAGAAGCCAGCCCGGCGAGCAGCAGCGCTCGGGACTGCCAAGCTGCCTGGTCCTAATCGGTTGGGAAGCCAGGGAAGAAGCAGCTTCTGGAGTCCCTCAGCCCCAGGACATCATGGCTGGGGTGGAACCCACGGGGAGCCCCCTGGGTGTGCAGGGAAGGCTGGGCCGTGTGGGGTCAGGGCTGGGGTCTCGGGGCCGGTGTGTGCTGGGACACGAGCTCCTCGTCATGACATCACCTGCCGGCATGGGGCGGCGGCTTGCACTTCTCTGCTCCTCCCAGGCCAGCGCGCGTGCATGTGCGTGCGTGTGCGTGTAACCTGCCGCTCCAGGCCCCGTTTTGTGTCCTGCTGTCCCTGGAATGTACGGAAGTCTGTCATCTTTGCCAAGAGGCAGAGACAGAACTCTCAGACCCACGTCCCAGCACAGAAGGCTCTGAGCCGCCAGGAGCCGGAGTCTCTGGTCCACCTCGGGTCCGAGCAGAAAGCACGGAAGGTAAGATGTGCAAAAAGATGTCATTTCCCGTTAGGAAGCAACGTCAGCAGCCGCGTATTTCTTAACGGATCCTCACTCTCCTCTGCCCCGGGCCCCCAGGAAAGACCCCCCGACTAAACAGGGTGGGGGAAGGGGGCGTGGATGTGGACGGAACAAACGATGCTGGGTTTAACTGGAACATGCTCTAATCTGGAGTTTATTTCTGCTTAAAAATATAGCAATCCAGTGCAGTGTAGTAAAGAAATCTGCTCGAAAGGTAGCAGAGAAACAGCTAGACATAAGCAAAGCAAGGCAGAGTCCATAGCCGGGCTGTGTCCAGGACGGCTGTGGAAGCTCACGGTCAGGACCGTCCCATGCGGGAGCGCGGCGGCCTGCGTGTGGACGTGGCCGTGCCCCACAGACACGTCCATACCCACGGGCCGGGGCTGGCTCCGGCGCTAGGACCATGGGGCGCCAAACCTTCCGGAACCTTGTTCTTTCATTTGGAGGACGGAGCGACGCCGGTCGAGAAGGCAGAACTGACTGAAACCAGTTAACGTGGTGTTGGGACGGGGAGGGGACGGGCCACCACTGCTCAGGAATTTTAAGCCACTGGGTTTCGCCCACATTCCTGTCCTGGGACCAGACCAGCTTCAGAGCATGAATGTGGCCTCTGGAAGGAGTGTGCACATCTGGGGGTGCGGAGTGGCGGCCGGCACAGGACAGAGACGTGAGAACCCATGTGCTTAGTGACCGCGAGAAAGGATGGCATCACTGCCATGACGTCTGAGGGGGACAAGGGGCCTGGGCACACTTTCTGCACGCCACGTGTACAGATGCCACACTCCGTGAGCCCACAGTGCTCCCTGCCCTCTTGCTCCTCCGCAACCCTGCTTCCTGGGGGGCGGGGTGGGGGTGGGGTGGGGCAGGTCGGAGGCAGGAGTATTAGGACTTTGCTTTCAGACTTGGTGGGCAGCTGGCCTGGCCGTGAAGGCCAGAGGAAGCCGAGGGCAGGGGTTGGACGGGAAGGGGCGGCAGGTCCCCGCTTGCTCAGGTACACAGCACAGATTCCGACCGAGGCCCCGCTGCTGCCGGGGTGGGGGGGTCGGCGCGCCCTCTTCCCCGCCGCGCCCACCCGGGTCACTCGCTTGCTCTTCCAGGACGCGGAGGAAAAGCAGAGGTAGCAGACTTCCCACACGCAGCCTCGCAGCAGCTGCTTCCCGATCTGCCGGGCACAGCTGGACGCGCAGGGGTCTTCGTCCGGCTGCCTCCTTTTCCCGTCCCGGCGGGGTGTGACGGCGGCGGGACGGTGGCCATCTTAGTTTGTGGCCACTGGTTTGCTGGGATCCCTTTCTTTCCACACCAAGCTGGAGGGTCGGGGTGCTGGCCTCCTTCTGCCATGCCACACAGCATCGTGTTATACAAGCAAAGAATTTTGGCTAAAATCCAAAAAACATTACCCAGAAAAAAAGGCAAACTGTGAGTAATACCCAATCGTGTTCTGCGAAAAGACTCAGAAGGTGTGGTCGGGCCGTCCGAGTCGCGATCCTTCCCGGTTGTCGTGGGTCACGTCCCTTTGTACACGAACTGTTGTCTTTGCTAACGTGACATCCCGTCAGATGAAAAAGTTAATAAACAAAATGGCGACTCCGATGTTGAGCAAGATCACCATGGCCACGAGGATGGGGGCGGAGCCCTGCAGCGGGAGGGGGACAGGAGAGGTGAGCCCGCACCCAGCCTGCCCCCCGCCCCCCCAGGAGCCAGTCCTCTTGCTTCCCGGGCTCCAGTGACTGGTCCTGGAACCCCCTCCCAGCACCGGGTCACCTTAAGTAAGTGTCCTCTGTGGTTGGGACAAAATACGGTCCCCGGGGTTCCCGATGTGGCCCACCCAGAAAGGCCCCAGCCTGAGGGCCAAGGCCCCAGCCCTGCTGCCGTCCAGGCCCTCGCACAGGCGTACCCGTCAGCTGCTCTCGCGCCCCTCTTGCTGTCCCTGTGCAGCCGTGGGCTGCCGCCGAGCCTTTGCTGGCCCTGGGGCGGAGGCTGCATCGACCCCTCCTGGGGCTGGCTGTCCTCGGAGCCTCAGTGCTGAGGGGAGCAGAGGCCCCTGAGCTGCACCCGGGGGCGGGGGTCAGCGGAGGAAATACAGGTGCTTCCCCCCGCCCCGGGGCTTCATCTTACAGCACCAATATAGGGAAGGAGGCCACGGGTCGAACCTTCTCCCCTGTCTCCCACCCGTGTCCATCTTCTAGCTTCCTACCATAACCACACGTGCCCCGTGCACACGTGCGTGCACATGTTTCTGGCTGCTGGGACAGGACACGGAGCTGTGAGCGCAAGCTAATCTGCCCCAGGGGGCAGTCAGGGCTGCGCTCTGGTGGGACCTGGCACGGGGCAGCAGGAGCACGGAGGAGCCGGCCCGTCCACCAGATGCTCACAGTGGTTTCCAGGGGAAGCCCCTGACCTGCCGGACGGTGCCACTCCTGCAGGGCACAGGCGTGGACACTGACCCTGCCCGGCCACACTGCTGGGTCCCAGAGGTGGCCGGGGCGCTGTGTGCCCCGTGGGGCAGGAGTGTGGCCCTCCAGGGGCAGGGAAGCAGGCCCTCGTGGGTGGGTGCTACAGGCTATGGCATGGAGCCTGCAGGGGTGTGAGCCCGGGCTGGGGCTGAGAGGCTGTCGGGCCAGGGGTGCCAGCAATGTCTGTCCCTGGTTTGCAGCCTCCAGCTGAAGGGTCCCAGAAGGTCCCTCCTGTGTGTGAGAGCTCACCCGGCCCCACAGTCCAGCCTAGGGCCCTCCGTTCTAAGCTCCAGACTGCCTGCCATGGGAGGCCAACGCACATACAAGGACCCATCACTGAACCCATGAGCCCTCTGCCCCCGGTGACCTGGAGCCCGGCTGCTCCCATGTGGCTAACTCCCAAGGTGCGTGAGCCAGAGAGGCTGCAGCTCTGCGAGCGAGGGACGCTCGGTGTGGACGCCTTCACCAAATTTTATGCTCTGTCCATCTTGCCCGTGAGAGTGGGCCTCGTGGAGAACCCCAGCGCCTGGCCCCCAAGTGAGAGGTGTGGCCTGGACCAAACAGTCCGGAGCCAGTTCCCAGCCCCATGCCCCAGTGGCTCGGGCTGACCGTCCGTGCTCTTCTCCAAGACACGGGACCGTCCTTGAACCCAAGGTCGGCAAGGTCTCCTCACCAGGGCAGGGGAGGACCCTCCTGGGCCCCGGGCGGGGGAGGACAGGGTCCTGCTATGGCCCAGTTTCTTTTGGGAGCGTCCAGAATGGTCCAAGTGCGTTCACTGCTAGGGTCAAGCCTGGGAGTGACCCTCTCTTGGTTCTAAAGGAAGGGGGACTCTGGCCCCCATAGAGGCTTCCTATGGGGAGGGTCCCTTTCCTCGGGAAAAAGTTGCCACCCCCTCGCCAGCGGCCGGCGACCACTTACCGTGCCGGCCTTGAGCTCGTCCCCATTCTCCTCGTCCGACTCCAGGGCCACCGGAGAGGACTTCTGGGGCGGGGAGAAGGCCAAGTCCCAGCGCAGCAGCCGGGGCTCAGCCCGGTCCCCCAGCCGCAGGCTCTCCAGCCTCTGCACCGCGGGCTCCGCACAGGGCGCCGGCCGGGCACTGTCCTTGTTCTGGGACTTGGACCGCAGTCTCTGTGCCCCGAAGCCCCGGTCGTCGGCGCGGTGGTCCTCCCCCAGGCCCCGGCAGGCCGCGCCCTTGCTGTAGCGTCTCTTCTGGGGCTGGGCCTCCTGCGCGTGCGCGTCCACCCTCAGCAGCGGCTTCATCTCCATCTCGTAGTTGCTCAGCTTCTCCTCATCCAGCTCCAGCAGCTTGGCGCCCCCGGAGCCAGGGTTGCCGGCCCGGTGGTGCGAAGTCCAGGAGAACGTCGGGGGTGACTCCGTCCGTCGCTCCCGGCACTTGGGGTTGCCGGGCTGCTTGTGGCCCGGGCCCCGGCAGCGGATGTCGTCCGCGGGCTGGCCGCTGCGGAGGGCGCTGCCGCGGACGCCCCTGGAGCCGCCGGCCTTCTCCTCGCCCCAGCTGTTGCGGGCGTAGTCCCCGCCCCGGCCCTCCAGGAGCATCTGGATGTCCCCGCCTCGCTCCTCGTCCACCGAGACCTGCCGGGAGAAGTGGGCAACCTTGTTCCGTGAGGCAGGGGCCGGGGGCGGGGTGGCCGTGGGGCTGGCGGGGAAGCTCTGCAGGGGGCTGTCGTCGGGGGTCAGGTCCGAGGGGGTGGTGCCTTTGCGGTACAGCTCGGGGCTCTCCTGCTGCAGGGGCGTCCCCGTGGAGGCCACCTCGATGTCACTGCTGGAAATTGGGTGCTTCGGCCGCTGGTACTCGAGCCCTTTATGGAGGGGCAGGAAGCACACAGAGGTCGGGTTACTCAGACCCTCTGTGTCGTAGGAGGCCTGATCTTACCAGAGGAGCGCAGGAGACCAGGACTGGGCCTGGGCCCTGGAGGGCAGTGACCAAGGCCAGGGCGCTCACCGTTCACCCGTGGGGTGCAGGCACGGTGGTTCCCAGAACCCTCTGCGTAGAACCCCAAGCCTCCCACCCGAAGGGCACTTGGAGGATGACCAGTTCCCCAGGGGCAGCAGTGAACAGAGGCTCTGGGCTGCCCACCCCTCTCCCCGGCTACACGGGAGACCCAGGCCTCAACATGCAAGCGTGTGCGCTGGACTGGTCCCTGCTCTCGGGTCCCCCGTCCCCCACCCAGTTCCCTCCAGAAAGTGGAAGGAAGGCTCCGGGGTCGGGCAGCCTTCAGCAGGGTCTCGGGGCCTCCCCGGGGGCAGTGTGTAGAACGGGTGGTCTCCCCTCTCCACTTCTCTGCTGGGGCTTCGAGCTGGGGCAGGAAGGGCTGCAGGGGCCCCGGGCCCCACGGCCCCGGCAGGGAGAAGCACGTGGTGCTGTTGCCGCCGAGCACGTGGCAGCCCCAGGGTCCCCCTCTTGCGTCTGGGGGTTCCGAGACGGGGCCGTGAGCAGCACAAGCACCAGCTTCGGGCGCCTGGCTGCTCGTGGAAGGGTGACAGGGAGGCCCATGGGCCCTGGGGAGTGGGGCTCTCGAGACTGGTGAGTGACGGGCCAAATGGTCAGTCCCCCCGACCCCCTAGTCCTTGTGCACTCCATCCGGCATGTGAGGGCCAGGACGCTGGGGTGGCAGTGCACCCCCTTCAAGCACAGGGTCAGAGGCACTGGGTGCCCGACCACAGGAGGCCAAAGATCATGGCCCTGACCTGTTCTACTTGTGCTGGCGACGTCCTCGGGGCCAGGGCACCCCCAGACACCACATGCCCCGTGGGCAGGCCAGGGGGTGGCCGGTCCAACTGCCGTGTGGACTCCGCACACTGCGGGAGGCCTGTGCCCTCCTGTTCGGCGCCAGCACCTCGACGGCCAGCGCCACCAGCCGGGAGCTGATGCTCAGCCCAGACCCGTTCCCGATCACAAGCCCTTCCTGGGGCCGTCACCGTCATGACCAGGGTAAACGGGGCGGCGATGGCAGTGGGACTCCAACACCTGTGCCCTGTCGTGGGTTCTGGGCAGGTCCAAGGCCACTCAGGTCCTCCCGCCTCCTGAAAGCAGGCCTGGCGTCTCTGGGCTGCCCAGAAGGCCAGAACCCGTCCCAGCGAGGCCTAGAGCCATGGGCTCCAGGAGAGCCTGGGGTGGTCTGGGAACAGCGGCTTCTCTCTTCTGGGCCCCGACCTGTCCTGGCTCTGGAGCCTCCAGGAGTGGAGGAAGCTCCGTGCTGGGGATGAACGGGCGGCAGGGGAGGGGGTGACGGGCGGCAAGTCCTGCCCGAGGGCCTCCCCGGCCTCTGGTCGCCACTAACCCTGCTGCAGGCCCCCTGGCTGGCCCTGCTTGTGTCGGGGCTGACGGGGCTCCCCGAGGGAAGGAGGAGGGTCGTGGGTCTGGCCGCTGTTCCGGGGGCGGCTAGCTCTTGCAGGGGCCCGGTGGGAGCGCCTCCCTGGGGAAGAGCCGCGCTGTCCCTCCCTGCCAGCCATCACGTGTCCCCTGCGACGGTCACGCAGTGGAAAAACGGAAGCCCTAGTTCCTCAGCAGGCCGGAGGCCCCTGACGGGACAGAGTGGCTCAGTAGAAAGCTCTAGGACCCCGGGCGCGGAAAGGGCCGGGAGAGCGTGCGGAGGGGCCTCTGGAGAGCCCCCCGGCGAGTAGGAGCAGTGCAGAGTGTGGGGCGCGGGGGTCCGAGCTGCTGTGGCCTCGCAGCCCCGCGGGCGCCGGAGGGAGGCCCCCCCCCGCCCCGGGCAGACGTGCACTCACCGTTTTCCCGGGGCCGGAAGGAGGGCGAGAACTCTCTGGCAGTGATTCTGGCGACGCGCGCCTCCTCCTGGGCCTTCTGTGCTGCCGTGAGGGCCGCCTCAGCCTTGGCCCGGGAGTGGGAAGTCCTGGCAGGGGGAGGCAGGGCGGGCGGTCAGGGCGGCGGAAGCCTGGCGGAGGGCCGCTGGCTTTCGTCTCTGCGGCCCACCTGCCGCCCAGCGGGTAGCCGGCCCGAGGGCCTGCCAGTGCCTCGGGGCACAGGGCACACCCTAGCGAGGGCAGGGCCTGGCGGAGGACGGACGTCTGTGCCCACAGGAGAGCTCTCAGCCCAGGCGAGCCGCAGGTGCTGTTGAAGGAGCTTCCCTCCTCCCCCCGGGGTCAGGTCCACACGCCAGAGAACGGAACCCACAGCCGCCTCATCGCTGAGCCTCCAGACACAAGCGGGAGCTTGAGGCTGCTCTGCCCGGGAAGGAGGAGTGGGGGGCAGCTGCGCCCGGCCCCACGTGTGGGGTGAGCAAGTGTCTGGCCGGGCTCTGGAGCAGGAATGGGGCAGGCTAGATGCCCGGACCAGTCGGCTGTCTGAAGGTCCAAGGGCATAAGGAACAGAAGGCACCTTCCCCGGGCCCAGGGCGGGCACCGGCTGGCCGTGCTGGACACCGTGTCAGAGCCAGACCTGCCTCCCAGGACAGCGCCAGCCCAGCAGCTGCCGGGGCCGCCCAGTGCCTCTGCCCCCCTGTCCTTCACGTGGCCCCGTTGGGGCCCTGGGGAAGGATGCTGGGGTGCAGGGCTGACATGCTGTGGCTGGTCCCTCTTGCCCGTCCCCAGCACTTGTGGAAGCTGCTGGCACAGGCCCCGTACTTGCGGAGACCAGCACAGAGCCAGGGAGTTTTCTCCAAGTCCGCACGAAGCACGGCCTCCCGATGCCGAGAGGAATCACATCCACGTCCCATGGGCTTGCCCAGAGAGGAGGCCCAGCTCCCACTGGCTCTTAACTCAGGGTGACTGCCCTACGGAGCAGACATGCTTCTCTGTGACTCGGTTTCCCCCCTTGGTCCCACGGATGCCAGCGGCATTGACCTCACGTGTGGGGCCTCGAGTCGCTAAGCTCAGGCACGACCCGGGAGACTCCTCCACACGTGCCAGCAGCCCCGCCCCGAGGACGCCGCCCCGCCCCGAGGACGCCGCCCCCCAGCGAGGACGCCGCCCCCCAGCGAGGACGCCGCCCCCCAGCGAGGACGCTGCCTTGCACCCACCAGCAGGACCACCCCATGGTGCCCCTTGCAGGACCACAAGAGACCCACCCCCTTCGGTGGGACGGGGCTAGAGCCGCTGCTTCTTACTGGCCCGGCACCCTGGCTCCAGAGCGCCGCCTCCCAACCCCGGCGAGACCGATGTGCCACAGCCTGTCCCTGAGACGGGCCGCGTGTCACAAGGACCGATCACGTGATAAGTGGTCACCGCTGCCCGGGACCCTCCCTGCGTGCCAGGGGTTGCCAGGAGCCCCGGAGAAGCCACTTCCGTCCCTGCCTGCCCAGCCTCTGGGCTGTGGTCCTGGGCTGTGGTCCTGGCCCCTGGCGTCCCTCCCCAGCCACGTCCACGGGCTTCACCAGACTGTGACCCGCGGCCTGAACAGACGCACAAGCGAGGCCCAGTCGCCGGCCCGGCTAGGAGGGGTGCTCCTCTCGGCGCGAGCCCAGACGAGCGCAGTGGTGGAGTGAGGCTCTGGGAAACGGTGCAGATCACCCGGAATGCCCCGTGGGTTGGCGGGCTCTGCCACAGTGACCCTGTTGTCAAGCAGTAACCCACGTGCCCAGCGGGTGACCCAGCTAACGCCCAGAGCAGTGGTTTCTGGCGTCTTCACGGCACGTACCCGCACGGCGCTCCTTCTAGAATGGCTTCCGCGCCCCCGCCCTGCATCTCCACTGACCCACCCCCCGCCCCGCCCTACAGCCCCCGGGCGGGCCTGCTCTGACTTCCCTGCCCAGCCAGTTCTTGCTGAAGGTCACACACAGAGAAGTGTGCCAGGGGCACACGCACGTTCCCAGGCTGTGCAAGTGTTTCCAGCCCCAGCAGGAGGCCCGGCCCTGGAGCAGCGCCCCCCCAAATCCCACCTTGCCCCAGCATAGGGGCTTCTCTGCTTCTCTGTGGCCACTGGGTGTTGACCAAGCACCGGCCCTGGTCGCGGGGCCTGGCGGCACGTGGCTGCGGCAACACTGGTGCCCCCGTGCTAGGACCGGCGATACTCGGCTGGCCGGCACGCACATCTGTAGGGACCCGAGCGGCCGACGACCACCCTAGCCCCCTGGACACCTTCACGCACCAGGTCTGGGAAGGCCCGTCCCTTGGGCACGCAGCGCGCTCCCATCCTCGCTGGAATGCAGAAGGAGTCGTGCGGGCCGCGAACGCAGCCACCGAGGGGGGCTGGCGAGCGGACGCGGGGTCCCGCACCCAGCGGGCTCGCTCACCAGCCGACCGGATGAGGCGTGCCGGAGGGCTCGGGCTCCGTGGAGGCCAGGCCAAGCAGGGGAACGCCATGGATACCCTTCGGGGCACACGTGAGACACCAGCCGGGGGCAGGGGAGCGACGGCCAGGCTCTGGGCCTGAAAGCTCCTTCTCGGCCTCCCAGGGGACCCTCGATGCTGGCTGCTGGGGCCGTGCAGGGTGAGTTCAGGGACAGCGACCCGAAGACCAGCATCGAGGGTCTGGCACAGGCCCCAGCGCTTCCGCCGTGGTTCCTTCAAGTTCAGCTTGAATGGCTCAGGGCAGACCCCTCCCCGGGAACGTGGGAACGTGGGAACGAGCCCGCTCCCGACGGCTCGCCCTTCCTAATTACACCGCCGACCAGGTGAACGCGGGCCCGTGTGTACCCACAGCGTGCTCGACCCGGAGACGCGGGCAGGGTGTGGCCACGTGCGGAAATGCGGCGAGGGTGAGCGGCAGCACGGGCGGCTGTCGGAGCAGAGCTCAGCCCTTCGGAGCCACAGCCCGCGGACGGGTGCGGACACGGCTGCCCAGAGAATGGAGTTGCAGGAGGACACGTGTGAGGCTCGGTGTCGGTTAAAGCGGCGAGTTCGGGGTTTCTCGTCCCGAGGAGCAGCGTGAGCGTGCATCTGTCCTACAGGCACCCCCCTCACAGGACCCCGCCTGAGTCGCCCCAGCTGTCGGGCCGAAGCGTTTCTGCCCATGCGGCCCTGAGGGCGTGCGTGGCGACACCAGGGTCACCCCTCCAGGGCCTGGCACATGGGTCGGCCGCGGCAGCCTCTCCCATGGGAGGGGGTCTCTGTTTCTGTCCCAAACCCAGCAAACAGTCCCTGGGCTCCCAACCCCCTTCCCCACCCCCGCCCTCCCCTGGGGAGACCCGGCTGCTGCCACGGAGAGTCTGCGCCTCGCTGGTGGGGCCCGGGTCCTGGTGGACGGCGACCGCCAGGCCCCTGCCTTCGGACTGTACCGTGGGCACCACGTGGTGGGCTGCGGCGCCCTGATCCCACACGGACCCTCCCACGGCGAGCGGGCTCCCGGAGGGGCCGCTGTTTGGTTTCCACATCTTCGCTTCGTAAAATACCCCAGACGTTAATTCACCAACATCGTACGTGTGTTTACATACACACGCTCACACATAGGGAAGGACTGTCTGTGCCAATCCTAAAATAAACCCGAATCAAGGAGAGCGCGTTGACTAGGGAAGGAAACCTCACGGCACCTCCCGAGGGCTGAGTGGGACTCGGGCTCTCAGGGGGAGTGGGGCGGGGGGGGCTGAGCCCGACAACCCCTGCGGGGACCCTGAGGCGTGGCGGGCAGGAAGCCGTGGCCCCGGGCTCCCTCCCACACGTCAACCACGGTGGAAACCCAGGACAGGACATAGGGTGATCTGCCCGTGTCCACCCCGTCCCCAGTTCCACCGCTGGCACCTGTGCCGGACCCTGTCCCCAGCCTGGCCCCCCGCCCGGCTCTCTTGGCTGGCCCGGAAGTCTGCGTTCCCTGTGTTCCCAAGTGATGCTGCTGGCGCTCCTGGGACCTCGCGCTGAGAGCCCGCGCCGGAAGCTGGACGCCCTAGATGACCGCCTGACCGGGGCCCGCTGCCCCCGTGCCTGGCCGCGGCTCCGCCTCCAGCCCCTCCTCCTGCATGGTCCCCACGTTCTGTCCGTCCGCACCTGATCCACAGCCGGCCAGCGGCCCACGGCCCTGCCCTGGGTTGAGGGTGTCCTGCGCCTCAGCACCGTCCCAGCCCAGACCCAGCGCGGGCTCCTCCGCTCTTGGGTCTCCAGCCGTGCCAGACCCTCCCCCCGCAGTTCAGAATGTGGTTTTCTTCCCAGTCCGCTGTCCCTTGGTCACTCCCTGAGGGCAGGTGTCCTCACGGGTACTATCTCGGGTCCCCACAGGGGGTCACCGCGGGGCACCTAGCTGGCACCAGTGCTGGTAACCGGGGAGCTAAAGTGGGCCTCGGTGGGGAATGAGGGGCCCTGGGGGAGGTCTTCGCTGGTGCACAGACGGGGGTCGAGGGGGCCGCGCTACAGGGGCTCTCCCCTCCCCAGCCCTTGACCAGGGGTCAGGGGCCTTCCGCATCGCCCCAGGACGCCTGCCTCGTGTCCCACAGGGGGTCCCTGTCCCATCCCGGACAGATGGGGACACTGAGCACAGCCATCTGGGCTTCCACACACTTGGGTGGTCTCGCCCGACGATCCTAGTTCTCCAGCTCAACACCGCGCCACGGGTCTCTGAGACTCCGGAAATACGGTCTTCGCCAGTGTCTTTAGTTCCAGGAGGTCCTCCTGGGTTAGAGTCCTACGTCCCATGCACGGAGTCCCTGTAAGGGGGGACACAGCCCTAGTGCAGGAGGCCACGGGAGGATGGGGGAGGGATGGGGCCGGCCGGTGCCAGGAAGGACCCTCCCCTCCAGCCTGCAGAGGGACACGGGGCATCGGGTCAGAGCTGGAGAGTAGACGTCCCTTGTTTTTGTCCTTGGCTAGCACCGTCCCAGGACACTGTCAGGCCAGGGGCAGGTCCTGGGGGCACTACTGGAGGGCTGTGGCCAGAGGGAGTGAGACACACACGTTCCTTGACCCACGTGTGAGCTCGTCTTTCACGAGGGGAGACATGCCGCGGGCACCTTTAGGAAGGCTCCAAACGCGTCAGGTGCTAGCGAGACCCTGAGCTGCCCAGTCCCTCCTCGCCCGTGGGGACCCCGCAGGGACTCAGGCCTCCGTGCGGGGGACACCTCCCTGACACCAGGGCACTGGCCCCTCCCGCTCGGGGCCACGTGCGGGACATCCCTGTGTGGACAGAGACGACACCAGCCCCGCCCTGGAGCCCAAAGGGGGGGCCCCCAGCTCCCGACAGGCGACCACGGACAGGTCACGTCGGAGATGGCACCCAGCCACGATCACTGCTGCCCGCGCCGTCTCTGCCACCACACACCACACGGGTCACCTTTGTACAAAGCAGGGCCTTTTGGCATGTCCCCAGAACTGTGCGGCTGTCCCTGCGAATTTGAATTCTTGACCATCTGCAGCTCCTCCAGACCCCCGACCCCGTCAGCAGTCACCCCCACCTGCCGCCCCCTCCTTACCCCCCGCAGCCGCGCTCGGCCTTCCGACGTGGGCCCCTTTCAGTGACTGCGTCCGTGACACGCCAGCTTCCGAGTCTGAGGTCTGCCGCGCTGGGCTCAGGGAAGGACGAGCGTCTCTGGGGCAGGACCCGGAGCAAAGCTGGGGTCCGGGGATAAGCAACGTGGAATGATCACTTCACAGTCACGCCAGATCCCTCCCCCCAGGCCGCCTGCTGGTGCCCTGAGCCCCGTTCCTACGAGCTCGTGGCGACTAATGGGTCACCACAAGCGTCCCGGTCCGCCAACGGACACGCTAGGGGCTGGCCCGTAGGGAGCAGCGCTCCCTCTACGGAGAATCCCGTTCCCGCATGTTCCCTCAGCACTCCTGTCCACGGGCGCCACTCGGGGTCCCCCCTGCATGTGCCACTGCCCAGGGGTTGTGGCCTCTGGTGCGTTCGGGCTCTGTGCACTGTCACATGTCCCCCGACCCCAGGCCCCAGCTGTCCATGTGGCCCTACACAGAGAGAAGGTGCGCTGGGCCCCAGGTGGCAGAGACCAGGGCACGGATGGTGGGGAGGGGCCTGATGTTTCTGAACAGCCACACAGTCCACGTACCACGGGGTCCGTCCCCCGGCCTGCCACGGGCCCCTGGCTCGAGGTCTTGCCCCCCCCACTCACGGCTGTGTCCCCGGCCCTGGAGCACAGGGGTGCCCAGGGGGCGGCGGGAACAGACGGGCTGTGGCGCGGAGGCCTGCCCGTGGGGCGCCCGGGGAAGCAGGTCCGCTTCAGACCCCGTGGGACAAAGCCGCTCTCCTGCAGCCCCCGCAGGCACGGCGGGCTTCCCTCCTGGCGCAGACATGCAGCTTCTGTCCTTCTCGGGCCCGGGAGGTGCTCAGCCCCACAGTGGACATGTGCATCGGCTAAGGGCTGAGTGGCGTCCCCAGGAGACACACTGGGTCCTAACCCGGGAACCAGTGCGTGTGACCACGTTCGGGAGGACGTGGCGTGAAGACATGGCTGTCAGCCCCCTGCCCAGGGAGCGGACACCAGCACAGACACACGCCCGGGAGAGTGGCCTCAGGAGGAGCCGAGCTGCCCACACGGCCCTCAGGTGTACGCCCCCGGGACCCGAGGCGACACGGTCTGCTTAGCTGCCCCGGCCGTGGCGCTCAGGGACACTGCCGGAGCTAACAAGGCGTGTGGTTTCTTCCCACGCGTGACCCCTGCGGCGCCCCAACTCTTCCTTGTCAGCCTTCACTGGTCCCCGAGTCACACCCGGGCCTTTGGTTCGAGCCAGGTCCACCAGTCTGGGGACTCAGGGACGCACATCATGGGGAAGGGGGCTGCGGCTGCGAGTCAGCCCTTGTCCCCCGCTGCTCCAGGCCCCGAGCTGGGGGAGCAGGCCCCAGGCAGGCCCGCAGACCCCTAGGCCCAGAGCTGACCCTACCTACTACCAGGGTCGGGCCACCCACGAGGCAGGCAGGGAGAGGGTGTCAGAAAGAGCCGCCCTGGCCGTGGCGGACAGCGAGGCCCCAGTTCCTGGCTCTGGTGATCCTGGGCTGGGTCCCAGGCTGGTCCTCCTGTTTGCAACCAGAACATGCCTCCTTGCCAGGACCCCGAGGCTGATCTCGGGGAGCACACAGGCACCCATGCTGAGGGCAGCCCAGACACCGGGCGAGTCCTCGGGCTGGAGGCCGCTCCCACACGCCCTCCAGCGCGGACGGCGCTCCGTGCTCTCTGCCTCCCTCCCGGGGGTCTCCGGCCACGGCCCAGGGTCCCGCGCTCTGTTCCCAGCCGCCCCGGGCCGCCATCTGTCAGCTGACGAGCTGAGAACCACGAGCCGCCCCTGCCGCTGTGCCCAGCCCGATGGCCCTGACCGCGCTGCAAACCGCACACATGCCCGTCTGAAGGGACCACTCGCCCCCCCACCCCGGACCTGCCCCCACCAGAAAGGGACGGGCCTGTGGGAGGAGGAGCCGCCTGCTGCGAGGTCCCCGGACCTGCCACCTGTCCCTGGGGGCCACAGAAGGGTCAATTTTCAGGCCCACCAGGCCCTGCCAACTCAGGGGTGACCCCCCCCCCATCAGACTGCAGCCCTGATGAGGCCACCCGTGGGGGCATGGCAGGAGCCAGCGCCGCGGGGCCTCAAAGCCAGCGGGGCCGGGGGCTTCTCAGAGACACAGAATGCAAGATGCCAGCCAGCGTGTGTGGTCAGGGCCCTCCCAGCTGGGCCTCACAGTTCCTGGGACCTGCCCCCTGGGGCAGGGGTGCAGCGGGGGGCCGCGGGGGAGGTGAAGGCAGGCGCCCCGCCTGGGCGGAAGGCAGGGGGCGCTCGTGCAGGCAGGGGCTGTGGCGGGAACCAGTCCCGGGATGGAGCTGAGCCACCAGGTTGATGCCGAGTCTGGGCTTCCCCTGGGGGGGCCCTGCGCTTCCCCAGGCCGGCCACATGCTCTGCCCAGGCAGGGTTGCTGAACGCTGCTGGGGGGACAGTCCTGCAGGCCTGGGGCTCTCCGGAGAGCTGGGTGCCTGCCCCAGGACCCCTGGTGTGCAGCCCAGGGGACAGGTCACCACGGACCTACCACAGACCTTCTGCATTTGTCCTACACACCATGTCGTCACGTCCTGTGGTCAGCTGGCCAGGAAGCCAGAGAACGTTCCAAATCAAACACAGCAGCGGCTTCTCTTTCCGCTACCATGTCTCTCCCTACCCCCATTTTTTTCCTATTAAAAATTCTCAAAAAAAAAAAAAAAAACCACCCCAAGCTAAGGAAGGACATGCTGCCCCATGCACCTGTGGGGTCGAGGGAGGCTGAGTCACAAAGGCAGCAGGACGCCGGCAGGGGTCACAGGGATGCCATCACAGAGGGACCGGCAGCCGCCAGCACTCTGCACACCAGCCCAGAAACGGCCAGTGCCTGACATGGAGACTGTGCCCGGGGGGGGGGCTTAGGGCTGTGCCAGTGTCCTGGGGCCACAGTAACAACAAAGCCGCGTCCTCTCCCAGCTCTGGGGGCTGGAAGCTACGATCGCAGGGCTGGGCTCCCCGAGGGCTCCAGGGAGGAGCAGCCCCCACCAGGCCCCCAGCACAGCATCCCCGCCATCCCCTGTGCTCCTTGGCTGGCGCACATGCCACCCTGATCTCTGTGTCTGGCTTCCCTGTCTCTCCCTTTCTCAGGACGCTCGTCGCTGCATGTAGGCCTGCGTCATCCAGGAGGACCTCATCTCCAGGTCCTCAGTGACACGCTACCTCCTTCCAGACAAGGCCAGTCTGAGGCTGTGCTGGGCAGGTCTTCTGAGGTCCAGCGCCCCACCTGCGATAGGACGTGAGGGCTCTGCCCGACGGGACCCTCCGTCCCCCGCCAGATTCACCCCAGGAAGTGGCCCTGACCCCCCTTCCACAAACAGCCCTCACCTTTCCTAGGATCACGTTCTAGGATCAGTGTGCCACCCCCCCATGACTTCATCGGGGCCAGGTCGGGCCACCGTGAGCCTGCATTTACTGCAGAGTGGGTACACTAGGGTCCCGGCGGTGGGGGGGAGGGTCTCTCCGGAGCGGGAGGAGCGACCGCGCTCACCGTACCCAGCCCGCCGCTTCCCGTTAGTGGCGACTTCGTGGGCTTCATTTCTAAGCAGTTTATCAAGATACAGTTCGTAGACCGCAACGCCCTCCTGTTCGAAGGGAGCCGTTCCGTGTGTTTAGTGAGCGTGGAGCTGTGAAGCCGTCACCATAAGCTAATTTTATAACCTCGCCCCTACGAGAAAGCTCAGGCCCGTCAGCCCTCGCTCCCGGCCTCTCCCGCCCCAGCTCCGGCACCTGCTCCGCGGCTCTGGCTTTGGTGTCTGTGTCGAAAGTGCTTTTCGCAGGCAGGAGCCGAGGGGCGAGGCCTGGGGCCAGGGTGCCACCTTGGAGAGCCCCCCGACCCCGCTGTCCCACAGCACCCCGGTCGCTTTCCACCTGGTGTCGCCAGAGCTCCTGTTTGAGGTCAAAGCAACTCTTAGCCATAAAAGCAGACAAAACTCCAGAAAACCACCCTCCCGGAAGAGCTCGGAAGGCAGAAGGGGGTTAACACTCACCCCGGACACAGAAGCACCCCACAGCAGCGTGGGTGAGAGAGCCACCAGCCACCCCACCAGGCGCACTCATGGGCCACATGCTGGTCGTGGGGACTCAAAGCACAAGGCAGGTCCTGCCCTGAGGAGGTGGCACGTCTGACGGCGGACGGCTAATGTATTAACAGTGGCTGCGGAGGGGGCACAGGCATCCCTGCGGTGGGGGTGGATCGTGGGCATCCCTGGGGTGGAGGCCAGGAGGGGGGCCGGCAAAGAGTTCCGAGACAAAGGCAGAGCGAGTGCAAAGGCCCAGGGGCAGGGAGTGAGCAGCGACAGAGTATCAGAAAACAGGGAGGTGGGGGGAGGCAGCAGCCTCTGCCGTGGAGGCGGGAGGGGGTGACGGACACAGCCCTCAAGCCTGCGGGTCTGAAACCTTCCACGTCAGGCTTTGCGGCTGGATATACACATTTCTAAATTTACAAAAACAAGATAGATTCTTTAAGCAATCTTTTCCCGGTGTAGACGGTGAATGTAAGTCTCCCCTCCTGACTGTGCAGCTCGTCAGTGTCCCCCAGAAGGCCGCGCTCTGTCCTGCGGGCTCCCGTTCACCTCAAGGTCCACATCCTCAAAGGCGCGCGTCTCGTCTCCGGAACCTCAACGGCACCAGCGTCTACGCGAGTTTCCCCGTCATGTTTGCCCCAGTGCGTCCCGGACTGTGCGCAGCCCCCGCGTACTGCAGACTTCGGACCCAGATGTCCGCACTCCGCGCGCGGCTCTGCCTCTCGCCTTTCTGCCGTTGGGTTTTTTTTTTTTTTTTTTTTTTTTACCCCAACGCTGTGTCTTGGAGATTGTCCCACACCAGCAAACACAGAGCTCGCTTGTTCCTTTTAATGGATTTTTGTTTCCCCGAAATAAATCGCGCCTGGCCCGCCGACGGGCCCAGAGGCCGTTCTCGGCTCTGTTTCCACGCACCGCTGTCCTGCCGTCTGGTTCGCACACGCGCACATCTGTCTTCGAGGTGGCCTGTCTGCGCACATCTGCTCTAATCGGGTGATGGTCCGTGTTTTAAAAAACCCTCCCCAAGCGGACGGTGATTCAACCTCGTTCTAATCTGCAGTGTTGTTACTGAGCGCGAGGCTGGGTTTCTCCTCGTTCACGAAGACAGAGGGAGGCGACCCCCCATTTCACAGGCGGGAACACTGAGGCTCCTCCAGGGAGGTCCCCCCCACCCCGGGGCTCGGGCTCGCCGGCCCCCTGCAGGGGGACGCGCTGCCAGAATACCTGGGGGGGGGGGCTTGTCACAGTTGCCACGGCAACCCCAGGCGCCTCTCCTCTCCCTGGGAGCGGATTCTCCGGCATCACGCCCTTCTCCCCACGGCCTCGCCGCCCCCCGGCTGTGGTCTATGTTTAGACCGAGCGCCCCCTCTTCTCCTCCCGCACCCCACACCCGAGCCCCCGCACGCCAGGAATAGTGCGCGAACCGCCACCCTGCGAGTAGCCTACATCCCCACTGAGCAAGTGGAAAGACGGCTAATTCGGGCGCTGCGGTTCCACTGCGGGACGGGCCACCTCTGCCTGTGACCGTCGGTGCCGGACGGGGGGGGCTGGGGCGCAGGGGAGGCCTTCGTGTGGGTGGGGGGCCGGGGGATGTGCGGGCAGGGGAGTGGGGGCATGGGGGTGTGGGGCCAGGGGCCAGGGCTGGGAGAGCAGGGAGCTGGGGAGGCAGGGGGGTGGGGGGCTGGGCACGGGCATATCCCGAACGCGTGAAGAGCTAACACACGTGGTGGGGTCGTCTTCCTCCTTAGGCACAGAAGGCCAGCCTGGGAGCAGCCTCCCCCACAGACCAGATTTACCCTAAACCCAGCTGGCGAAGCTCATGCCGGTCCTCCGTGGTTTGCTGACCTAAGGCCCCGCCCGAAACCCGCTCTTTGAAATCACGCTCGGGCATGTTTCGTTAGCAAAGGAGCCCGTTTGGCCACGACGTCTGGGCCGGGCCCAGGACCACTGGCCTCGGCGGGTTGGGAGGAAGGGTGCGCTCCCCAGGAACCCTGGCCGGCAGCACCGCGGTGGGGGGCTCAGCTCAGTTCGGTCTGGGGCCACGTACAGCGTCCAGCAGGGCCAAGTCAACAGGGCAGCAAAGGGGATCATGCCCGGACGTCCCTGCGGGGGGCCCGTGCAGTCACTCCCCGTCCTGGGGTCTGCGCTCCGGCCTCCGGTGGACAGGTGAGGGGGAAGGCAAGGCTCCTCGCTCCGACGTGCCACTGATGGGGCCCTCAAACGTGCTGTGACCCCATCGGCTCACGGTGACCCCGAGTGCGCAGGGCCCCCGAGGGCAGTGGTGGAACGTGGCCTCCCTCACCTGCACGACCTGGTCACCACTGCGGGTTGGGGCTGGCAGCCAAGCTCCTGTCCCACCGGAGCCGAGGTTCCACGACTGCGACTTGTGGTTCCCCCAGGCCACATTTACACGACCCGGACACCAAGGCTGGGATTTCAGGATGGGCAGCCAGGCCCTGAGCCCCCAGAGCAGGGCCGCTGTGGGCGTGAGGCTGCAAGGGCACCGTCCTCGTGCCCCGATCCCGCCCCATGACCGCCTCGCCGCCCTCTGGTGACGTCATGCTGTCTCCGACTCACGAAGGGCCAAGATTCGCCCCCAGGCCCCTCTGTCTCCTGGCAAGTCCCTCACACCTGATCCCCCTCCCGGGTCCCCGCCCACGCCCCACCCTGCCCAGAAGCTCCCAGACCCTCGGCAGGAGACCGTGGACCTCATCCTGCACAAGAGCAGGCGCTGGCAGGGGGCAGGGCCAACTGGGCACTTGTCAAACCCACCAATGAGCTCATCTCTGCGCTTTCCCAGGAACATCTCCGTCCCTCCGTCCAGCAGCAGGCCGTCTGGTGCACGGTGGGCGCCCGCGAGATACCCGTGCCCGGAAGGGAGGACGGAACAGCACAGCCAAAGGCAGGACAGAGGCTGACGGGCGCTCACTGAGCTTGACGTTCGCACGACAGATGCTTGTCTGGGATCCACCCACGCGGGTCCCGGCGTCCGGCACCGCACTGCTCACACGGCACAATCAACACGCTTGTTGACAGAATACGGAAGACCCGGCCAGGCCCGCGGGGACACCCGTCGGGGCCATGCTCCAGGCTCCCACCTGCGCCCCCTGGGTCTCCCCCGTGGGCCAGCTGCTCCCAGCAGCTCAGCAACAGGACAAGTGAGAGCGAAGGCCGCTCACAGCCCGGCCCCCCGCGGCCTCCATCCCTGCGGCAGGGCTCCCGCAGCGGGCCCCACCCATGCCCGTCCACACCCTCGTCAGGCCTGCATCCTTCCTGTGGGGGGTACTGGTCTCGGTCAGGGCCTCAGGCTTCTAGCAGCCAGCTGCGGGGGCGTGGGCCCGGCTTCCACGGACCCAGCACCGCAGAATGCTCCCCACGTCCGTGACCCCGTCCCTGGAGAGCAGAGAGCTCCGGAGCCTGGCACACGGGCTGGCCCAGCGGCAGCCCCGGAGGCGGCTGGGTTCCACGTGCAGCCGGACGCAGAACACGGGGGATCCCGAGAGTCGGCACACACGGCCCGCAGCGAGCCCGGCCTGGTCACCCCTCCCCACACACGGGCTGGTGCTCAGACACCCGCCACCTGGCCCCAGCGCCCCCCACCCTGAGCCAGCCGGAGCGCTCACCCCGGGCTGCATGCCGCTGGCTCCCAGCCCTTTCCGCATGGCCCCCATGTAGGCACCTGCCGTGTGATCACCCCACGTTATAGAACAGGACCCCGAAACACAGAATGTTAGGCAACCTGCCCGAGGGGGCAGGCCAGTGGCCCAGGGCCTTGCTCTTCTCCACCACGAAGGGGCACCGGTCCCAGCACAAGCATGAGCCCCAAGGACCCAGCTCCCCGCTTTCTTCAGCCTCCCTGAGTCAGGCAAGGAGCAGATCTGACACCCGTGGGCGCTCAGCCTGACCAGCCCGCCCGGCCAGCCGGTGGCATCACGAGTCCCAAGCCCGTCACCCACTGACATGGCAGGATCTCCTGCAGGGGTGGAGGGGAGCCAAGACCTGGCCGTGCCGCTGTGGGGGCCCAGGGCAGACCCTCCGCTGCACCCCCCACCCCACCCAGCCCGAGACAGCAGGTGTCTCCAGCACGCCGGGGCCCCCCGGCCCACCCTGGAAGGTGGGAAAGGCTTCTGCGCACGTCTCTGGATAACCTCCCTGGACACGGGGGTATCGAGGACACGTTTGCGAAGGGTCTGGGGCCCCCCGGAGACCAGGTCCGGCCGTGTGCAAGCAGCGAGCCGGAGGAGGAGCTCGGCCGAGCACGGCATCCGGCGGGTAGGAGGGTGCGGGGGCTCCGCGGCCGGGGTCCCGGCCTTGTGCTGGAGACGGGCGGAGAGGGGCGCCAGAGCCCAGTTTCTTGGTCTACAGTGGGGAGAGCCGGACGGGCCAGCCGCAAAAGACCCCTCAGTGGCCGATCATTGAGCCAACCGGACAGGGAAGGAGGGAACAGGCCCCGCCAGGCTGGGAGTGTCGCCGGGGCCCCGATCAGCAGCAGTGACTGCCCCGGACACACAGGGCAGGGCCTGGGTGTCTTCCCGTCTTACAGCAGGGGACGCCGTCTGCTGGGAGGCAGGTCGGGCCTGTCGGGGCACGCTCCGCACAGAGGGAACCCTTCCCCGGCCCTCCCACGCCGCGAGATGTTGTCTTTTCCTCCGCCGGCATCTGCGGCAACACCGTTCAGGTGGCAAAGGCGGGGGTCTGGGGTGGGGACACCAGGAGGACTTCCTGGAGGAAGCGTGGCTGACGAGGCACAGGCTGGTGCTGTGGGACTGGAGGTGGCCTGGGCGCTCCGCTCGGGTGCGGTGCAAGAAAGGGGAGCCCCAAAGCAAGAGTGACCCTCGGGGACCGGGCAGGGGTCTGCTGCTCCGGCCGGGGACGGATGCAGCCCATGGTCTTGAGCGAGGCGTACAACTCGCCTTCTGAGGGGCTTGGAAGAAAGGGGGCGTCCTCTGTGCCCGAGACCCCAGAGCTGGCAAAGCCTGAGACCCTTCCCTCTGTGCCCTGTCCAGAGGGCATGGACCCAAACGAGGGGCCCTCCGTGGGTCAGTGTCCAACCTCCGCACCTGTGGGGCTCCAAGAGGGTGGTGCCTTGGCCAGGACCCCCAGCTGTCACCAGGCAGAACCTGGGCCAGGCTTCCCCGGGGCCAGGCCCCGCCTGCGATTCCGTCCTGTGCCCCCCCGTGACCACGAGATGAATCGGCACACCCTGACCCCAGCCTGGGGGGAGCACCCTTCCTTCCTTCTTTGCTGGGGTTTGGGGGGCGGTGGACAGGGGACCGAGAGGAGGCCTTTAGATCAGATGTGACACTCTCCTCTGCCCACACTCGGAGGCTGCACGCCACCGCTGTGCGTCGAGGGCTGACCCCGTTTGGGAAGACGGGCTTTGCAGACACCGTTACGTTAAGGGTGTTGAGATCAAAGACTATCCTGGGTTACGGGGTGGGTCGAAATGCCATCACGAGTGTCCTTATGGGGACAGAGGGGAAGGACGCACACGGCCACGGAGGCGAGGGTTGGAGGGAGGGGCCGGCAGCCACGAATGCCGGGGAGGGGCTGGATTTGGCACTCCGGCCCCTAGTGCCCTGCCGCGGGCCCAAGGGGACAGAGACGCTCATGCAGCTCTCACGGGCACCCACGGGCTGTCGCCAGGCCTCCTGGGCTCAGTCCCAGCCCCCTTGGCCTCCACTTCCCTATCTGCAGAACGGTGACGCGCTTCCTGCTTCCCCGGGGTCGCTGTGACAGGCAGGGGAGGGTCACCCCAGGGCAGGCTCTTCTGAATGGTGCACATGGGCGTCCTAGGGTTAGTCTGCCAGTTCCGCACCCACGCGGCAGGCGGCAAGGGGGGCCGCCCGGCAGCCGGGCCGGGCTCAGCTGTGTGATCCGACTTCCGAGGGGAGACCGGAGTCACGGGCACCCACGCTCCAGCTGGGGTCAGAACATTCTAGAGAACAAACGTGGCCGCATCCAAGGAGGGGACGCGGCCTCCCAGGTGCCAGCCGGGCTTGGGGGGACGAGGGGGAGCGGGACGCAGGGCAGACAGGAGGAGGGTGGCAGGGTTAGGGCCGGCCCAGCCGCAGGGACAGGCGCCCCGTGCCCGCCCCCAGCTCCTGCAGCCGGGACTCTCGGACCCCCGAGGACAGCACCGGTGGTGTGGGGCGGACCACACGATGCTGCAGGGGCTCACGGGAGACCGTGCCCAGGGCACGCCGGCCTCTGTGGGCTGCTGTGTCCCATGGGCCCCACCCTGGGACCGGCCTCTTGGGGAGACACCAAGCAAGGCCTCTGTCAGCCCCTTCTGGGTGGCCCCCTGAAGCCAGCCCCTGAGAGAAAAGAGCAGACCCCAGTCCCAACGCTCGGGCCCCTGGTGTCCACCCTGGGGAAGAGAGCTCTAATGGGGCACACGGCAGAGGGCTGGGCGGGCAGGGCTCGGGGCTGGGGAGCAGCGGGCGGCTAGCTCAGGGCCTCAGTTTCCCCGTGTGCCACGTGGACCATGACGCCCATCTCACTGGCATGAGGGGAGTGAGGGCGTGTGGCCGAGCCTGAGGCTCGACGGCGCTGGGGCCCTCGTGTCCTGCCGGCAGCCTCCCCGGGAGCCGCTCCCTCGGCGACCACCACGCATCCTCAAGGAGGCCCCCGAGGCACGGGCCCGTCCGGCGGCAGAGGCCGCGGCACCTGTGAACCACCTGCAGGACAGGGTCCCCCCGCCTTCACCAGGACGCTGGCTCCTCTGCTGTGCGTCCTCCGGGGGCGGCTCACGGCCGGACACCCGGGGGCCGGAGGGAAGGAGGCCCAGGCCTTGGGCTGCACACGTGCGCGTCTGTGTCCTCCTCCGAGGAGTGGGAAGGTAACGGCACAGAGCAGTGACAGCCGCGAGCCTCTGGGGACGGACAGCAGACGGGCGGGGGCTGCACAGCCAGGGCGGGGGGCGACCCGGCCCCAGGAGTGGATGCCGTGGGTGGACGCGGGTCTGTGCGGAGCGGGACCTGCCTGTGGGCGACCCTCTGCCAGGGCCGCCCTCCTGTCAGCACCGCGGAGCTGGGCCTGCACCCCTCAGAGTGGCCCGGGAAGCACCCGGAAATTTAAATATTTGTAAAAATGTTCCATTGTTACATGTATTAACGGAAACAGCAGAGTCCGCAGGAAATCAACAGGTCAGGAGAGACGACTGCTCTAAAGGGGTCCCCGGGAGAGGCCAGGCGTGTGGGGGTCTCCACACAGACGGCCCGAACCCCACTTTGGTTGGTCTCATGAGCCGCCCGGGGAGGCCCAGCTACGCCAGCAGCTCTGCGGGTGTGGGGGGACCGGGCGCCGTGGCCCTCTCCTCACCTCGCCAGCCCCCGACCCCTGCTGCTCCCCCAGATGCCCTCAGGGCTGCGGAGCAAGTGGGGTTCAGGCCCCCAGGGAGGCAACAGCTTGAAGCTCTAAATTTCGCGGCATTCCCTCCCGTAAACCCAGTGTGGTCAGCGCTAGGACACGGCTCACAGGTTCCTACAAATCACCCCCCACGCGGGATCCCAGGACACGAACCTCAGGGGCCGCGGGGAGACTCCAACACTCACCAGCGACGCGTCAGGACGGGAACCGACGGGACGGCAGCCGGCTTCGCCTGCGCTCGGGGCTCCAGCGTGTAAGGACTGCACTAGCTTGGCCCGGCTTGCCGGGATCACGGGGCACGTAGGGCAGGAGGGTGGCCGCCGCGTGGGGCTAAGGGGGGCGGCTCTCAGGCTCAGATGCGCCCTGTCCCCATGCAGGTCCGCGGATGCCTGTCTGCCTGTGTCTCTGGAGCAAACGTGGCGGCAGAACTTGCTACAATGACATCATCACGAAAGCCACCCGACCCAACACCTGGTCTGCCGACTGCATCACACCTCCCCGCGTGGTCCCCCATTCCCAGCGCACAATGTGTCCGCGAGGCCGTCAGCGCCGCCGTGAGCTGGGCCAGGAGCTCAGCGTGCCAGACTCCGCGGGGCCCTGATGTTGTTGCAAGGGGCCTGAGCTCGTCCTCTGCGGGCAGAGCCGAGCTGCCCCGGGTCACGGGGCAGGACTTCCAAGGGAGACCGGAGGAGGCCGTTGGGGCCTTGGGTGGCAGGTGATTAGGACCTGAGCAACACTTCTATTTAGGGCCAAATGAGGGAGAAGCAGCCAGCCAACCCTGGGAGACAGTGAGTCCCTCACCCCTTCAGCAAGACTCGGCAGACTCGCGGCCATGACCCAGGACTGACCGTGGAGGCTCCCTTTCTTCCTGCTCTGAGCACCTGATAAGATCCAGACCCGTAAAAGCCCAAACACAAGCTGGGACACCAGTGCCCACGTCCACCAAAACCAGCCACTACCCAGGCCTGTTAGCAGATGGTCCCAGGAGATCAGACACGAGCCCAGCAAAATCAGGAGACGGGGAGAATCCAGCTGACCTCTTGGTTTCAGGGCTGTCCAGCACCTGCTGCCGACAGAAACGACAGGCCTGCTGGTTCTTAGGCTCCCAGGCCAGGCACCGCCACGGCACACTCCTCCCAGCAGGGCTCTGCCGTCCCAGCGACGCGGGGAAGCTGGGCCAGCAGCTTCAGAGCCGCAGACTCAGCCGCAGCAGAGTTCCCTGTGCCCACAGGAGGCAGGCAAGGCCCGGGGCCCCTCTCAGGATGGTTGGTGATACCTGAGTCCAGCTTGTGCGGCCACTAACGAGACCGATTATTTGGAAGTGTTATTTACAGATCACATCTGAGAGCCAGGCACATGCCATGCTTCTCAGTGGACACGAGCCACGAGCCACCTTCGTGGCCCGTGCTGCCCCGGACTGTAGTGCTGCTTCATGGCCCGACGCTCCCACCACCGGGGCCAGAACGCCCGACTGGGAAAACCCCAAGTTTCATGGAGACTAGTGCAAAGGCAGAGGTGATCTCGTGCAACCCAGCTGCTCGCGAGCCCTGGACGCCGACCCTGCTCTGACCCCTGGCGGGCTGGGGCACTCTGGGGGTGAGGGACACATTCCCTAGCCCTTACCACAGCCTGCACCCTCAGAAGGCCAGGCCACGCTCGGGGCCGAGGCCTCGCTCCCTCCAACGAGGAGCTACCATCACCCACAGGTCCTGACGGCAGGCCCAGGCCCCAAGACGTCCTTGTCCTACTCCCTGGAACCTGGGGGTGTCCCCTCACACAGCGAAATGGTCCCTGCAGATGTGGTTTACTTTGGGATCCGGAGGTGGGAGGACTTTCTGGACTTCCCGGGGGGCTCCCTGTCTCCACAAGGTCCCCGGCGGACAAGAGTGAGAGGGGGGACCAGGGCAGCAGAGGTCAGAGAGCGAGCTGGGTGACCAAGCTGAGCTGTTTTTACCGCGAGGGCCACGCCAGGCCATGAGCCACGGGAGGCAGCACCTCCGGAAGCCAGGAAAGGCGGCGAAGGGACGTCCCCGGCAGCCCCAGAAGGAACCAGCCCGGCTCACGGCTGATTTAAGCTTCAGATCTCCGGAACCACAAGGTAACAAACGTGTTGTTTGAAGCCACTGACCTTTCCGTCTGTTGTGACAGCCATAGGCCGCCGTAGGGGGACCCAGAGTGCCCGGAGCTGCGGCCCCGCTGGGGGCGGGGCCCGAGGACGCCCCAGCTCCCATCTCCTGCTCCGTGCCTGGCGCTGTGCTAAGCCCTGCCAGGCCAGCGCTGCTGTTGCCCCATTTGACAGTTGGGAAAGCCGAGGCTCAGAGAAGCGAGGACGGGCTGCATGAGATCCCACAGATATGTCCCAGGAGGACACAGGAAGCCCGACACGTCCCCCCAGCTCCGTGTGGGCTCGTCATTCAGCACCCAGGACGCTGCATGGGGCGGGCGCTGCTGTCCCATCTCAGCTCAGGGAGGGACCGGGGAGAGCTGTGTGTCCTGGAAGAGGCTGCTGGCGGGAGGCCCGAGACCCGCCTGGGGCGGTGGCTTCCCTCTGAGGCTGAGGGCTGCCGTGGGGACCTGGGTGTAGACTGGTTCCGACATGCGTCGCCCGGGGCACCACGGGACAGCAGCTGGGGCCGCGATGTCTGGTTCTGCCTGAGGACAGGCTGGCGTCACAGACCCTGCGGGGCCCTGGGCCCGAGGGGGGAGCAGACCTGACCGGCCAGGACCCTCTGGCCCGGGGTCCCGGGCACCCCCAGCTCTGCCCCTGGCCCTGCACATCCCCCTCGGGCTCGCGCTCTGCCCGCCCCGCAGATGTCCATCCGCCAGTGGGAGCGTCACAGCCTGTGCTGGGGCAAGGGCTGCTGTCCGCTGCGGAGCTCTTCTGGGAGGGCTGTCACGCTCATGAGACAGTCACCGTCAGCAGGCCCCCGCAGCCTGGGGACAGGCCTGTCACCAGCTCCTGCGCACACAGGGAGGCCGTCTCAGACAGGTGATGGCACTCCGCTCACTCTCCGACCGCTGCTGCCCGGGTCCCATCTCCCTTGTCCCCACACTGACCCTCCCGCCTCCCTCCGACAAGGACCTCGTGGGGTTAATGGGTAGACGTCCAGGGTCCGAGCCCCCTCCCACCTACGAGGCCCAGGAAGGCTCCTCCTCCAAAGCAGAGAGCGGCAGCCCAGAGGGCGGACAGGTGGGGACCGGCACCCCGACTTCTCACCCAGCCCACACTGGTTCACAACTCCGGCGGGCGCTGGGCTTGGGGGGACACGGCGCTGTCCTTAAGACTGTTCACAGACCCGGTGGGGTCCGGAAGGGGTGGGCCTGGGCCCCGGTGAAGGCGGCAGGTGGGGGTCGCCGGGGGACGCCCAGCCAGAGGGCAGGGCGGCGGGAGGAACGCCAGAGCTCAGAGGGTCTTGCCGGTGGGAAGCGCGAAAGGCTCCGAGCTGGTCCCACAGTGATGTCTGGTCTCTGGGAACAGATTCTGGCCACGGAGAAGGGGAGGGATGAGGCTCCAGAGAAAATGGAACCAGGGCAGGTGGCCAGCGGGGGGGTCCAGCAGGGCCAGGTCAGGGGGTGCTGGGAGGGGGGCGCTGGGAGGGGGTTTCCTGGCCGGCCCACTGGGTGCATGGTCGGGCTGCTCATGGAGACTTAACGGAAGCCGGGCAAACTGCTCCTGGCGCACCCCGTTAGGACGGCGGCCATCAGAAAACCAGAACACAGTGGGTGTTGGCCACAACGCGGGGGAACTTGTTCAGCCAGAAGGAGAGGACGCCGGGGCTGCGGGGGCTGCGGGGGGCTGCGGGGGGCTGCGGGGGGCCGGCGCAGTGCCACAGACAGCGGCAGGTCCAGGCCCCCCAGCAGGCAGCGTGAACATGGACGAGGGTCCGCACCGCTCCCCATGGCAGGAGCACAGCCCTGTACCCCCTGCCGGCCGGCCCCATACAGGAGGTCACCTGCAGGCCTCCCTTGCCAGGCAGCCCTCGGGCCGGTCAGGACCCACAGGGGAGACACAGAGTCTCTGTCCGAACACTCCCGAGCCCGTCCCTGAAGGCAGAGGAGGACGACTTCTCCATCCAGACGCGCCGCACGTGGGTTCGAGTCCCGCCTGGGCACTCGGGGGCTCTGCGACCTCCGGGGTCAGGCACACTGTCCAGCTCTCGCGCACCTGTGTGGTGTTCGCTGGTCACAGGCCCGGGGCCGGGTTCACGCCAGGCCCCGGACACGGCTTCACGCGCAGACAGCGCCTCGGCACCCAGAAAAGGAGGGACGTCGGCAGGTGAGAGACGAATCTGGCCACGTGGCCTTGAGACGGGGCAGCACAGCCCCCACGTGCTTGAGAACGTGTGCAGAGCGAGGACACCGAGGTCCTCAGGGAGCCGCGTGCCCGTGAACAAGGAGGCCCCGGTCTGCAGTACCTCATGACAGCCAGACTGGACGGCACAGCAGGGGAAGGGGGACCCGACGGGCCGGGACCACGAGAGGCTGGCAGCAGGAGCGCGGGGTCCCACGCGGCCCCCGAGGAGGGACAGAGACCCCGGGACGCCTGACCTGCAGGGTCCAGCTGGAGGACGGAGGGCGCAGTCAGGGCACCTTGGCTGGTTGACCTCAAGGGGCACAGCTTGTCGGCGACCCTTGGAACCCACCATCGAGGCCCCACTGTGGCGGGGGGTGGTGACCTCAACACAGTTTTGCAGAAGCCACCGGGTGGGTAGGAAGGGGACCTTGTCTGGCAGTGGTGGCAGCCGAGGGGCACCCACGATCCCCAAGCCCGTGCTCGGTGGCAGGGGCGGCGTGTACACTTCCCGTCCCCCCGACTTCATCTGGAGCCTCCTGGGGGGCAAGCGCAGCAGACTGTTGACCCGGGATGGCCCCACGGTCCCTTCTACGGGGCGGGATGCCGGCCCGCGCTACGCCGCGGGGGCTCTTACGTACACCGTCACCCCAGGAAGTCACAGAATTGGAAGAGCAGGAACTGAAGGTCAAACGGGAGGGGGACGCCCGTTCCACGGGCAGGGACGTGGGGCCCAGCAGCCAAGTGCCTCGGCCGGGGGCCCGCGTGGGAGCCAGGTCCGGTGGCCTCCGTGTGACCAGACGGCCGCCGACCAAGGTCCCCACCCTGTGTGGAGCAACAGGGTCTTTAAGGATAAGGCGGAGCAGGGCCACCACGGTGCCTGAGCCCCGGCCAGCCCCAGAGGACCACTCCTCCGGTCCCCGAGGCCCCAGCAGGCACCAGCCACGGCCACGCTGAACGACAGTGACCTGCCAGGCACACCCTTCAGGTGCTGGCAGCGGACAGCGGCTCATCTGTGGGGACGTTTCCCAGGCTCGCTGGGGATCCACTGCGAGGCTCTGCCGGGCGTTGCCAGGTGAGCAGCGCACTGCGCGGTCCCCTGCGGGCTGGGCAGAGCCGCGCGATCAGAACCCAAGGGACCAGCGTCTGCATGTGGTGAGGCAGGACCCAGAGCCCGCTGGAGGGTTCTTCTGTAAGCTTGCCGCGGCTTTGCACCAGCCTGGAAGGCCCCAGGATGAGGACTACTGCAATCCCAGAGGGCTTTCCGGTGGCAGGGACAGACTGAATATTCCAAGAACATCCTCCTGTTCCATCCACCGCCCTGGGAGTAGTGCCCGGTGTACAGATCGGGAAACCGAGGCTCTGACCCTCTGGCCCGTGACGCGCCCTCTCAGATACGTCCGTCGGTGTCCGCAAGACTCCGCCCCTCCCCCTTCCTTCCTGTACCTGCTTCACAGAGAAGCCAAGCCCTGACGTCCGCGAGCCCGTGGTCCCAACAGATTAAAACTGCACCTCAAGGCAGATGTTGACACGGAGGGACCACAGAAAGAGAGCAGCCGACGCTCCTCCTCCGACCGGGGAGGAGTTCAGAGAGGGGCATCTGAACTGGGTCTTGAGGGTTGTGTAGGAGCTCACTGGACAGAAGGAAGGGCATTCCAAGCAGAGGGAACAGAATGTGCAAAAGGGAAGGCTGCCCAGAGGGTGTTGGGCCACCCGTGCTGGATGTCGGCCAGGGGCAGGGGGATCCAAGGCCAGAGGCCTGTATCCCAGAGACTCGGAAGCACTGAACAGAGACAGACTCCTCTTCACAGCTGCGGATGTGCCCGTCTGTTGTCTGCAGAGACGACCGGACAGGGGGCACTGAAGACGGGCAGGGGTGAGCTCTCCCAGAGGAGGGTCCCTGTCATCGCCTCGGCACCGGCGCAGACATTCCACACAGTGGGTCGGTCCCCCTCGCAGGTCCCAGCCCCTGAGGCAGGCCGCTCCGATGCTTCCACATCTGCTGGCCTCTTAGTCCTTCTGGACCTCCGTGGGCATCTGGAGGCTCGTCTGAGTCACAGAAAACGCCCAGCGGAGTGGGACCCTGACGGCCCGATCTCTCCTCTCCACTCCCTGAAATCCTCTTGTTTCCAAAGTGCCAGCCTTCGAGGACAGCAGGCCCCACAGTCCTTGCCTCTAAGCCGGCCCGGGGACTGGCCTCAGCTGTCATAGTCTCCAGCTCAGCCGGGCCCTGGGGTCCAGGAAGAGGACCGGGCGCCAACTCCAGGGGCTCACAGGTGCCGTACCAGACCCTCCCTGAGTTGAGGGCCTCTTGGGCTCGGACGGTGCCATGGAGAGGGCGGGGGGAGCAGGTCATGCGGCCCCATGGCAGGGACCCCGCCCCCCAAGGCCCTGCCCTGCTCCGCACACTCCGAGCCGACAGTGCCGTCCCGTCACGGCGAAGGCACGGGGGAGGCTGGGGCACTTGGGAAAGAGACGGGGATTCAGAAGCCGAGTTGGAGCACGTGAATAGCCACGCACACACACATCAGGATCCCATTGTACGCGGGACACAAGCTTTCCCTGCAGCCTCACAGCCGGAGCCTTGGGCGCAGGGTCCCACCTGCCAGCACGGCCCTCCTCTGCCTGTCTGGGTCACGGTGAGTGGACACGGCCACCGCCCAGGCCTCCAGAGTGACAGGCGGCGGTGTCTGCCGGGCTGGGTGTCGGCATGGGGAGGGGTCTGGACCTCCCTCGGGTGCCCTGGGGGAGCAGCCAGCAGCCTCGAGAGTGTCCAATGGCCTCCCTGAGTGCAGGGCCGGCTGCTCCAGGAGGGACTTCAGCTTCGGTGACCCGCGCATCTGTCAGGCGGGGCCAATCGCGTAACAAACAGGCCTGGCGGTCGGCGGCTCCGATGGAACAGACACAGACTTCTGGTCACGCCGGGTCAAAACCCGGAGTTCCTGAAACAACAGACCAGGCAGCGGCCACGGCCGACACGGACGGCTCCAAGAGGGACGCGTCCTCGTGGGAATGGGCAAACAGAACAGGGGTCTGATAAGGCCTCCTGGTCTACGGGTCTCAGGGAAACCATGGGATCAAGCCACAGGCTCAGCGCCCCCCGGGAAGCAGTCAGCCAGTCCCAGAGCGGGGAGGTCCTACCGCACAGCCTGGCTGGCTCGGCACGTGCACTGCCGGGAGTCGGGGGCCTGAGCCGGGGGAGAAGCTTCAGCGATACCCGAGGGACCGGTCAGCGCGGCAGCAGGAAGGCTTGGCTGGATTTTTAACGGTATTAGCTGTCGGGGCTCTTTCTTCGGGGGGATGGCGTGGAGCCCAGTGTTAATTGTTTTTGTCCTTAGAGGGTAGACGGCAACATGCCTAGAATTGGCTCCAAGAGCGGCCCTGGGGTGCAGCGGGGTCCGGGGTCCGGTGGACGAGAGCAGTCCCGAGCTCCCGAGGGCTCAAGCCGGGGCAGTGGCCCGCGGGGTCACAGACCCTCTGCACTTGCGTGTCCAGGAAATTCTCCCCAGTGCAAAGCAAAAATACAAGGACGCGCCCCTGTTGGCAGCTGGGTCACCTCACAACAGCCGAAAGGCGGGAGCGACCCGGGTGGCCGCTGCGGGGTGAACCCAGCAGGGTCCCCGCGGACGACGGGCAGGCGACGGTGACACCTGCTGCGGCACGGACGGACGGACAGACGGACCAGCGAGGCCGGCCTGTCACGAGGGCACGAACACCGTAGGTTCCGCTCATTCGAGGCCCCGGGGCAGTGGGACCCACAGAGGTGGGGAGTGGGAGGGGGGGCGGGGAGGGGAGGGGTGGGGGGTGCCACCCCCTCCGCGCACGGGAGGATGAGAAGGTTCTGGTGATCGCACTTCGTGCCGCTGAGCGTCCCCACGGAAACTCTGACAGTAATGCTGACCTTGTCCGTGTTTTGCCACAGTTAGGTTTTACGTGAACATGTTCCTAGCGGACCACGGCTCCCGTCCAGGTGGTGACCTGGGACCCAAGTGCCGGGATCCTCAACCCTGGCTCCGGAGGCTGCCGTGCGTGTGAAGCCACCGGCCCCCGGGGAGGGTCACTGCAGGCCGGCTCTCGCCCCACCCGCCCCTGCCCTGGGCACCCGGCCCCAGGGACTGCGGTGCGCGTGCCGTGGAGGGGGCCGGCTGGTGGCCGCGGGTCGGCCCGCATGGTCAGGCTGGGCGGAGCGCCTGCAGGCCAGGGAGCAGAACCGCCCTGTTTGAACTCTTCCTGTTGGCCCAGGACCAAGCCCGCTCAGGGCAGCTGGAAGCTGAGAGAGGAAGCGGTGGGTCTGTCCGGAGGACGGGCCGGGTGGCTGTGGGACCGGGGAGCGGGGCGGGCAGCCTCCCGTCCCCGCAGAGGAGACGAGGGGCCGAGAGCTGCAGCGGGGCATGGAGGAGTCGCGGGGAGAATCCCAGCACCTGAGCCCCCTGCCCTGGAGGGATGGGAACCTTGGGGCACGGCTCACCCCACCGCCAGCCCCTGTGAGAGACCCGCGGCCTCTCGGCTCCACAAGGAGCAGGTGCTCTGCGGACGGCGGAGGGAGGCCCGGGGGCAGAGCCGGCCGGTAACGTCTACACACCCAGAGGGAGGGCCCAGCGCTGGGGGTTCGGGGGTAGAGGCTGTGGGCGCCAGAGAGGCTGAGGTGAGACTGGGAGATGGCTGACGTCCCCCGGCCCCCCTGACACGCGGCCACTGGCTGGGTGCTTGGGGCCAGCCGAGGTGGGAAGGGGTGAGGGTGCCGAGCCGCTGCCGCGTCCTCCCCCGAGGGACCCACCCTGCGGAGGCCCCACAACTAAGTCTCCAGCAGGCGAGCTCAGCCGGGCCTCGGGGCAGGAGGGACCAGGTCTCCCTGGTGGCCACCGCAGAGACTCGGGTCGGTCCCCAGGCTGCACAGTGCCCCGAGGGCAGCACTGCAGGGTCGAGGGCTCAGAGCCGCCCGGGTCAGCGCTGGGTAGTCTCATGGTCAGCCCCAGGAGGGGTCCCTCCCTCGGCACCTCCCCAAGCTCCATCCCAGGACCCCCCCAGCCTGGCAGGAGCCCAGCCTCATGCGGGAGCCAGACTCCGACAACCGAGCGTGTCCGACGAGACCGAGAACACAACTGTTAGAGCCCAAGACTGCAGACGGTGTCCCCACACACCAGCAGCCGACAAGCGTGTCCTTATCCCGCCGTGGTTCGCCGTCGGGGAGAGGCCCCCCACACCCACGGGGCGGCGAGCCACGGACCCACCACGACGAGAGGCAGCGAGGAGGGAAGAAACCAGAATCCACTGCGCCACCGGCGGGAACGCAAGACAGGCGGACCGCGGCGGGGAACGGCATGGGCTCGTGCACCGGGCCTCCCCGGGCAGGCGCCGTGGCACCCCCACTCCCCGTGCCGCGGGGCGGCCGTCCGGGCACCGGTCCTCCGCCGCCCGCCTCACGCAGGAGGTGCTGGAGGTGCACGTACGTCCCGGGCCGGCTGCTCGGAGACCTTCCCAACCACTCCGGCGTGCGTGCGGGAGCCCGTGCGGTCTCCTTCCCTCCGGAGCCAGAGCTGCGAGGACTGCCGAGCGCGGACCTGCTGGTGGTTCCTGCCCCGTGCAGGGGAACCTGCGGGAAACGGACGTGAACACGCAGAGGGAAGCCAGCCTGGTCCCTTTCGTCCTGCACCGATTTGAGTTCTGACTCTGTTGCTTTTGCAAACGAGTCCTGAATAACACCGCCAGCTCCCAGTTTCCCCGGACCTAGGTTTGCAGAAAGCCACGAGGCATCAAACTGCCCTTCGAAACCCCGTGTGGCGTACGTGTAGGAGCTCGGTCTTGCCAACGGTAGGGATCTTTCCACAGCGGAGAATCAGCTCTGCGACGCGCTCCTGCGGTGAGGCCCCCCTCCCACCCCAACCCTGTCAGCCCCCCCGCCCCCCCGTTTTCCCGCTGGCCTCGAGGCTGGCGGGCTGGAAGCCGGGACTCCCACGCGGGGCCAGGCAGCTCACTGCCTGGCAGAGCCCATTGGTGGGACTTGTGAGAGGCAGGGGGAGTCCCTGGGGGTCACCGTCTGGGGGAGGCAGCGGAGCTCAGGCCGGAGAGTGGCCGGGGCGTTTTGGAGCCGTGGCCTCTGTAAGCCGTGGCAGATTCCGTCAGGGCTGAGATAACCCCGACCGTCTCGCCGTCGGTGAGTGTCTACCACACCGCGTGCCTGGGTGACGGTGCCTCATGGAAAACTCCAGGAAAGCTGAGGCAGGTCCCCGGGACCCCAAGAAACGGAGACACTTTGTGGGGTGGGGGAGGGTCTGAGCAGCCTAAGCAAGTGAGCGGCAACCTGGACCCCAGCTCCCCGGAGGGCAGCCGACTCCGCGGACAGGCGCTGGGACAGCAGGAGGGGAAGGAGCAGGAGACACGGCCTTCGAAGCGTGGGAACCGCCTGGCTGGGCGCAGAGTGCTGCGGGCTCAACCAGGGCCCCCCACCCCCACCCCCACCCCACCCCGCACCCGGATCCACACCCACCCAGAACCTCAGCGTGACCTTACCTGGGGTGGGTCTTTGTAGATGTAACTAAGAGGAGGTCAGATTGGGGTTACGCTGGCCCTTAGGCCAAGGATGTGTCCTTGGAAGACGAGGGGACACGGGTACCAGCACAGGGAGAGGGCGAGTGAGGACAGAGGCAGAGACGGGGGGCGGGGACGTGGCCACCAGCCGAGAAATCCCAGGACCCCTGGAGCAGGAGGAGGCAGAGAGGACCCTCCTGGCGCCTCCGGAGGGAGAGCAGACCCACCACACTAGTTTCCAGACCTCTGCCCCCAGAGCCGGGAGAGGACGGACACCTGCTGTGTCGGGCCCCCACCCCCCACCCCGCGGGCGGCACTTTGTCACGGCGGCCCCGGGACACGGATCACAGGGAAGGTCAGGAGGGTCCCCCCGAGGACCCACAGTGCGGCGTGGCTGGGACGCAGCAGGGACACTCGTCCTTCCAGAACCACGGCGATGCTCTGTCAGCCGGGGTCCCCACACCCAGCCCCCGCTGTCACGGTGCTGGAGCCCAACGGGGCGAACTGGGGGCCAGCCGCCACGTCCACCCCAGGCCACTGACCAAACAAAGCACACGGCCGAGCCTCTAACAGGAGGGACCCCAAAGTCCCATGGCAGAGGGCTCAGCCAGTGGGGGGGCAGGCGGAGTCGGGAACAGACGTGAAGCTTGCCGCCGTCGTCTGCTGGCTTCTGGCTGGACTGAAACCACACTCGCGGGTCTGACTGACATGGACGTGGCTTCCCCGGCTCCAAGGGTGTGGCTTACTCAGGGGGACACAGAGCCTTGGCGACCATCAAGGGGTCAAGGGCAGGGGGGTTCTTTGCTCTCTGCACCTCTCTCCCTGCCTGCTCTCACATGCCAGGGAAGGACAACCCAGTGTCCTGTCTGTCCCTGTGACCCCACCAGACCCCTGCTGCTTCCGACCCCTTATACGGAGCTGAAGACGTGGTCTGGGGAGCCTACGAGCCCTGCCGGAGCCTGGAGAGCAGCGCACAGCAGGGCCGCGTGCCACGTCTCTCCAGGAGGAGGAAGCACAATCCTGCTGCAACAGGACGGCAGGGTCCCACTGAGGGGGGTGTCCCATGGTCACCAAGTCCAGGGACAGATCGCTGACACCAATTTGCAGTCCCTCTCTCCAGGGCCCTGTAAGAGGCTCCAGCTTCTCCTGAGAGGCGGGGGGCTCAGGGAGGACAGGGAAGCGGCCCCCAGCCCCACTCTGGGCCCTGGAACCCGGGGTAGGGCTCTCCTGGATGTGGCCAGCCCAGGGCTGGCTTCCTGTTTCCTCGCCGTCCAAGGTGCCTGTCTGAGTGCCAGGTGGAGTCACTGCCTAGGGCTGAGTCACAGGCTCCGCGCCTTCTGCCTGACAAGTGGGCGCCGCGGAACCAAGCAGGCCACGAGCCTAATCACATCCGACAGCCCACATCCCCTGACCCCGCGTGCGAGGGGGAGGCCCCACGGGGTGCGGTGGAGGCCCGGGAAGGAGCCAGCCCTGCCACCAGAGGACACAGCACACAGGCCCACACTCGGAGCTCCTGGACTTCTAGGGCAGGAACTAAGGTTTGGGGGCACACACAGCCGGGAGGCAGCAGCCTCTCGCCCCTCAGCGAGCCCTGGGCCGGCCCCAGCCCCTTCCCAGGATCGAGCACCCTTGTCCTGAGCCTCTCCTCTGGTTTTCCTGTCCAGAGGCCAGAGCCAGAACAGATGGCTCTCGCCCACCAGAAGGCCTGTCCTAGCAGGTGGTCGGCCCGCCTCCGGAGGCAGGAAGCTCTCGTGCCCTGCACAGAGAGCCCAGCTCCGCAGGGCCTGGAGGAGCTGGCCGCCTAGCAGGCTGGGAAGGGGACAGGCTTGCCCATTCTAGAGAGGGGACGGGGGGTGACACACCCCGCCCTCGTCCAGGGCAGAGGACATGCCCTTCCCAACGCATGCGGCACACACAGAAGCTTCGGTCTCCGGATGGCTGAAGCCAGGGCCTTAGCAGGCCAGGGTCACAGGGTGGGTGGTGCTGGACCCTTCCAGAACCTGGGGGTGCAGGGCCGAGTTTCCTCCCCTCTCCCAGCGGCCACATCCTTGGCTCGTGGCCACATCACCACCCTTGCCTCGGCTGTGCGTCCTCTCGGAGCCGACGCGCACCTGCTCTGGGACCCTCGTAATCCCACCGCCCCGATCCTGCGTGAGCCCCTCCTCTCAAAACCCTTCACCACGTCGGCTAAGTCCCTTCTGCCGCGGAAGGTCACATACCCGCAGGGTCCGGCCATCAGGAGGACGGTGTCTCTGGGGTATCGCCGGCCTCTGCCGTGGACAAGCCTCAGTGGGGGAGCTGCCCCTCGAGGTCGCCCCCACGTCCTGCCGCAGCCCCCCTCCCCTCCCCAGCCACAGTAAACGGGGCAGCCCTCCCGCCTCAGCACAGACTACACGCACACATCTCTTTGCCAGCAGGGCCCGCTCCGGGAGGCTGCAGGCAGCATGGCCAGCCGGCAGCGAAGGGCGCAGACCCAGCCTCTGTGGCCTTGCCCCTAAGACCGAGTGACTGGGCGCACTCAGAACTCATTCAGAGAGTCAGGGCTGGACCCATGTGGTGCAGCACGAGGAACACGTGGGTCTGGAGAGAAGCAAGCCACGGGCGCCACGGTCCTGCCACGTAACAGGAGACCACAGAGTGTGAGACCTGTGCCCACCCGGACACGGAGAAAAGTCAGACAAGAGCGTGTGGTTGTCAGGGGCGCCTGGAGGGCTCGTCGGTGAAGCAACGGACTCTTCGTTTCAACTCAGGTCTTGATCTCAGGGTCGTGAGTTCAAGCCCTTGCTGGGCTCCATGCCAGGGCAAGAGCAGGAGGACCTGGCGGCCAGCACCGAGGGTGTATCCCATTGTGACCGGCCACAGCACCCTCAGCATCAGGGCCTTTCCTCGGCCACGCCGCCCACGTGACTCACCTCCCGCCCAGCCCTGGCCACGCTGGCAGGGACAACCCCCACCTCGAAAGGGCAGGCTGCCCGGCAGGAGGACCGTGAGCGCACGGAGGTCGGGGAGCCCCGTCCGCCCGAGTGTGGGAGGGGGATGGCCGCCCCGTGTCAGGAATGACCTCTCCTGTCATCACGCCTGGTCAAGGTCCCTCGCATCTCCTCCCCCCTGCAATGCTACGCACTCAGCCAAGCGTCCCAAGACACACACATCCAGCGAGGGCCGGCACGCGCACCTGTCTGCCTGCTGGCCGCCGCGAGGACCCAGCCAGCCTCGGCACACAGTGACAGGTGCCCGCAGCCGCCCAGCCAACTGTCAGCACAGAAGCACGGATGCCCGCCCTACCCTGGGGCCTTGGGGCACGGCACCCCTTCCTGCCTGCACATCCACCCCCACCTGGGGCTGCTCCCCCGGGACAAGAGCCCCCCCCGAACAGCTCAGCCGCCCCGGCACCTCCTCTTCCCTCGCCCTGATCACCACGGCCACTCCCCGGGGACCCTGGCTCCAAGCACCAGGCTGTGGTGTCGCGCCAGAGGGAAGCCAGCCCAGGGAGTAGGGGGCTGGGACAGAGGGCTCTCGGGTCACCATCCCTGCTCCCCTGCCCAGCATGTCCTGGCTCACTGTCCCCGACCAGCCCCGGTCCAATCGGGAGTGAGCCCAGAGGCGCGCCTGGCCCCTGTGGGGGTCTCAGGGGTGGGGGATGCCTGGGAGGGGGTGTGCCGCGAGCTGCGAGCTCCCTCCTCGTCTGCACGTGCCCACCACCCCTGGGCCCTGTGCTGAACACTGCAGACCGCGCCCCGTGCAACCCCCACAGTGCAGAATGCCGCCGGGACATCGGCCGCCACCCCTGTGGAGCTCGCTGACGGCCCACGGCCGCACGGTGAGCCCTGGCGGTGAGGACCCGGCCCCGCATGCGCGATGTCGGCCCCGGGAGCTGGGACACCAGAGGAACCATGTGGGAAAATGCTGTTCTTGCTTCTGAACTCTGCCAGGAGGCGCACCCTTGCTGGGCCTGGGATGGACGGCTCTCCTGCCTGAATCCTCGGGCACCAAGGAGCCAGAGCGTTCTCTCGGTCCCCACGGAAAGGACGGGTAGCTGGGGCGACTGGGAATCTGGCAACTCGTGTCCTGCCCCCCGAGGTCATGGCCACTGTCACACCTGCAGGCCCCCAGCTGCTGCCGGTGAGAGCAGGTGCGGCCCACGTAATCGGTCACTCACCCGTTCCCTTCTTCACTCGTTCAAAGCAAGCGCGCGGAGCAGATGCCGCGGTCCACGCTCTTCCAGCCCCCACGGCCTCGGCCGCGACCGGAACAGCCTTGGCCAGGAGTCCACACCCCAACAGAGCGACAGCAACAAACACCTCAGCCGTTCGGACAATGCCACATGTCTGCAGACAGCTAGCTCTCCATGGACGCGTCCGCGTGGCTCCACAGAGGGGCCAGACGGGGACCCTGCTCGCGACCACCACCGGGGGCCCCTGAACTGTCACAGGCCCTGACCGCCCTCGCCCTGCAGACACAGCGGGGGCCTCACCGCAATCTGCCGCCGCCCTCTCAGCAGCCCAGGGAGCTGCCCTGTGTCCCGGGGCTGCGCAGGGGGGGGGGCACGGACCGGGATGTCACCCCCAGCTCGGCACCCACCAGCGTTTTCCTCTACCGGGAGCCACAAGAGCTGCGTGACAGACAACAGCCTCTGCACACTCCAGTGGACAGCCTCTGGGCCAGGAGTGGACAAGTTTGCATCCTGACTTCCAACAGCCCCCGGCTGGTCCTCGGAAAGACCAGCGGCTCTGGTGAGACCGTCAGGTTCTGTCCACCGGGCCAGCGCACTGCCGGGAGTGCTGCGATCAGCTTGTCACATCTGCCGTCCGGTGAAGGACACTTTGCGGAAGGGCCGGAGCACGATACAATGGGAGGCGCCCACGCTGAGGTCCGCCGGAGTACTCGTGGTCTGGAACAGGCCCCTCCGGGGACTCAGGGTGTCTCCTGTCCGTGACAGGGCAGGTGGTGGCCGTCAGCCATGACAGGGGAAGACGACGTCACAGAAAGTCACATGGGAGGGACAGCGGCACCTTCTGCTCTGACCGCGGCCCCCTCAGACCGACCTTCCCCGCGGGCCCTGACCTCCTGTTGCCTGTCTCCCACAGCGCCTCCGCCCTGGGGAGCTGGCGGGTGCAGCCTCTCGGGGGCTCTGAGGAATGCAGGACCAGCCGCTCTGGGGTGGGGCCCCACCCAGCACGTTCCCACCTCTGGTGCCGTCAGCACTGATGATGGCCCAGAAAGCCGTAAGGAGCTCTGAGCCCAGGTGGCACCCAAGACAAACCCAGCATCTCTGCGGTGGGGGGGGGGGTGCGGGGCTCCACGTGCCTTAGAGCCCCGGGGTGCCCGTGCACAGACCGGGGACTGGGAACCGGGCTGCGGACACTCCCCCGACCCCCCCACCCCTTCAGCTGGGGGCCCACATAAGGGGCCCCCACTCAGAGCTCAAGGTCTACGTGCCCATGTTTTCCAGGAAAGCCCGTGTCCCCATCCACAGGGCAGCTGTCCCCACAGAGCTGCCCCCAGGGGAGGAGACCGTTTCTCGCAGACATGGCTCAGTAACCTGATCCAGCACCCGAGGAGGGATGGCGGTCCCCGCTGCGACCGCCCACACTGCCTGGCTGTCTCCTGGTTGTGAGAATGACCAGAGTCTGCCTGGGACCCCCCCCCCCCCGCAGCTGCCAAGGCCACTTCCACGCTCCAGTGGAGGGGGGCCTTGGGGTGTCTGGCCAGGCCCCCCCACAGGCTGCGGGCACTGTCCATTGCTTCATTCTGTCCTTCCACAGGGAACCCAGCCCAGAGAGGGAAGCACCTTCCCCACCCTGCTCAGCAGCGATGGGTCTGAGCCGGACCAGGGTCTGCAGCCCCTTGAGCTGACCCCAACACACGGAGAAACGTCGCCCGAGTTCTCCGACCTTCAGCAGGCAGGGGCCGTCACTCCCGGTTCACCGACTGAAGCCAGTCCCGGGCGGAGCCCGTCAGGTGTGCAGACTCTTATCTCGGGCCCCCACTTCTGTGGGATTTGTCAGAGAACTTCCCCGCTTCCCACATCCTCAGTCCCAAGGACGTTCTCCTGGTCTCTGGACTTTAACGTCACTGCTGCAGGAGAACTGGGGTCGAGAACAGATCCGTAGCCAGACGCGAGCTCCCACAAGGACCCCAGATCCCCGACCACGCCGTGCCCCAGCCCTGAAACGGCCTCTCATCTGTGGAGGTCAACAGGCCGCACGACACACAGCTGAACAGCGGGACACACAGCCAACGCCAGCCCGTGGCCGGGGCCCACCAGAGCTGCGGACGCCGTCCTCCTCCTACGCTCCGTGTTCGTACGAGCGAGTGTCCCGTTTAGGAAGGAAACAGTAACGATCACACCTAAGTTCATCTTCAGCTTCCGGGGGGTCGTCATCAACGCGGGCCCCGTTTGTTTCCGTGCCCGGACGCGTCTTGGGGAGAAGGGGGAGCGATTTGGGACTTTGGTGCGCAGGGAGGGGCTGATCCTTCTCCTGGCTTCTCAGAAGGGATCTCTTAGACGTCGGGAGCCGCGGATGTTCTGTCGACAAACCTGCTACTATTTCTGTTCCTCCACTGTGGATCAAAATTCACGGAAAACCAGAGCCCAACGAACTAAAACTTGAATTAGTGACAAGGTTGGGCCTTGTCCTGACCCTTGGTGGAGCCAGAGGTTTCCTGCCCCTGGCTGGGAACCCAGAATCACCCAGAAAGACGTGGTGGTCTGTCCTCCTAGACGCCTCTGGCCTGGGCAGGTGCGCCTTCTAACGCCGTCCCCAGGACCCCTGCCGACCGACCCCAGCAGCTCCGGGAGCCGGGCCCTGAGCCCCTCCTTCTAGCTCAGAGCCTGCACCATGCACCAACACCAAAATGCCCCGGAGAGCTGACACGGTGCCCCCCAACAGCCAGCTTGGGACTGCTGCCCACTGCCCGGCAGCCCTGAGGAACCCTAACTCAGGAAGGAGCGTACATCACACTGGCTGCCGGCCTACAGCGCCCAGGGTCAGGTGGGCCACTTGCCGGGCACCCCCAACCAGTCCCTCCCTGTGGGGCTATGTCTTGGAGCCCACGGACAACCAGGGTGGCTTCCTCCCTCCCCCACACGCCCGCAGCACCGGGAGCGCGACCATAGCGACATCACACCTCTGTGTCGCCGCAGAACGGGCCCCCCCTTTACCCATGGCGACCCCACGGGAAATGCCAGCACAGGGACAGCGGGCGGTCTTCTCAGCTGGAGGAACCGACCAGCAGCAGCCGCTGGACCAACCGCTGCCCGCCCCCGCCAAGAACCGCCGGGGAGCCCCCGGGTGCCCCAGGGCAGCAGTCCAGAAGCACCAGCGTCTCATCCTGCGGACGGCGGCGGCCCCAGCAGACTGCCGCGCCCCCGCCCGCCCCGCGCGCCTCCTACCTGGAGGCCGCGATCTCTGCCTTCTGCTTGGCGATGGTGGCGGCCCGCTCGGCGGCCTCCACGGCGCGGTCCACCTTCTCGCGGATCTTGCTGGCGCGCAGCGGGATGAGGTTCTTGCGCTTGCCGCTGACGAGCACGTTCTGCTTATACTTGCCCTCCTCCTTGGTGCCGTCGGGGAAGGTCATGCAGCCGTAGCCGTGCCGCCGGTTGCCGGCCCACTCGCCCTCGTACCGGAGCCCGTCGGAGCGCTGGCTGACGCCGAAGCCCGAGCGCTTGTCGCTCTTCCACTCGCCCACGTAGGTCTCGGTGGTGGTGGCGTCAATGTCGTCCTCGATGGCGGCCAGCTCGGCCTCGGCCTCGCCCAGGCTGATGGTGGAGTGGACGTCGCTGGCCGTGGAGCTGACCGTGCTCATGCCGGCCTCGCTGCGGAACGAGCTCTGCTTGCTGCGCTGGCTGGCCAGGCTGCTTTTGGACTCGGACTTGCGCAGCTTCAGCCCGCTCAGCAGCGAGCGCCGGAACAGCCCCTTCTTCTTGCTCTTGAGGATGTCGGAGTCGCTGTGGGCCACCAGCACAAAGCCCCCTCGGGACACGGCCGGGCTGCCGGCCACTGCCGGGGAGGCGTCGGGGTGCAGTGCCGCGCCATTGGTGTGCTCGCTGCGCAGAGAGTTGATGGACGTCCTCAGGGGCGAGCGGATGACCGCCGCCATGCCGTAGGGGACACTCTGCCGCACCCCGTAGCCTTGGCGCATGCCACCGACCCACTGGCCCTGGTAGGTCCCTGTGGAGAGAAAGGAGAGACGGGTGAGCCCAAGGGCAACGGTGGAAGGGGACAGGACACAGCAGATACAGCGCACCAGCCGCCGTGGTTCTGTCTTGGGACAACGTGGTGAAGTCTGCTTGGAGGCAGACAGACCGTAGTGTTTTCGTGATTATATCGCCGATGGTCTTTGGTGAAGACGCTTCCACCGTGCTCTGTACGGTGGCCTTCCATTGTCCTGGAAGTTGGAGAGGGGAAAGCCAGGGGTCTGACGTGGTCAGGGGTGAACTGGAGCTCCCCCCACACACGGGCAAAGGCCCAACCCGGGAAGTCAGGGAGGCACCCAGTGGAGGAGGGAGAAGCACGTGCTGCTGCGTGGCCCCCAGCAGTCGTGGGGCCTGGGAATCCAGCCACGGGGACACAGATTCGGCCTACAAACCGGGTGGGAAGAGGCTGGCCTGGGAGGTGGCAAGCGTCCAGTGGCTGGAGGTGTCCAAGAAGGGTTTGGAAGAGCAGTAAGTGGGACACCTCAGCATGCGGGACACGAGGGCACTGCTACCAGCAGACCTGGCACGCCCAGAAGAACCCAAGGCAGTGTTTGCACACCCGACTCACAGCGGCATCACTCAGAACAGCCAACAGGTGGAAACGGACCAGGTGTCCCTCTACGGACGAACGTGAAACCCAAACAGGGTCCATCCACACAGTGGAGTATCATTCAGCTACAAAACTGCCGCCCGCTACCGTGTGGGTGCCCTGGAGGACTCAGGGAAACAAGTCGGCCCAGGAAGGACACACGGCCCCCGAGAACCTGGACAGGAGGCCCTTCCAACAGTCAGGTTCAGAGACAAAAGGGCGGTGCCTGGGGTCGGGGGAGGGGGGAAACAGGTTTTGTTCTCTGATGGGGTCAGTTTCTATTTAGGGTGATGGAGAAGTTTGGAAAGTAGATAGGATGGCTGTGTGACCTGGGAATACACTGCCACTGAACCACACAACGAGTGGTTAAAACTCCAGATTTTCCCATATATGGAATATCCCACCACAGCAGAATAAGAAGGAAAAATAAACCAACAAACGCAGACTCGTCTCCTTTGCTCTACTTACTTGTTGTGTGATGGGAACCTCTCTGACCCTCAGTCTCCTCGTCCATAGAAGGAACCTGAAAGCCCTCATGCCGTAAGTCACTGGAGGAAGAGGGCGGCCCTCAGTGTGGAGTCCGTCCTGGGTTCCCAGACTAGGTCTCAACCCAGGTCCGCCAAGGGGCTCCCCACCCTGGAAGGGCTTTACACTCTTCCAACTCCCTGTCACAGGGTCTATAAACCAGAAACTCGCCAATATACAAGTTTATTTTGTCCAACAGTGTTCTTATAAAAAACTAGAATTATGGGTCCCCTGGGTGGCTCAGTGGATTAAGCATCTACCTTCGGCTCAGGTCATGATCCCGAGGTCCTGGGATGGAGCCCTGCATCGGGCTCCCTGGTCCTCAGAAGCCTGCTTCTCCTTCTCCCACTCCCCCACTTGTGTTCCCTCTCTTGCTGTGTGTCTCTCTCTCAAATAAATAAAATCTTAAAAAACAAAACAAAACTGGAATGCCAACATTTCAAAACCAAGACGTTTCACACAAAGGTTTAGCTCTTCGTTCTCCTACAATTACAGGATCCGGCAACCCTAAATCCTTGTTCCCAGACGGCAAATGCAGTCCAGTTTAGCAGTGGCCACCTCCTCTAGACAGAGTGTGCCCTCCGGTTTGCCCCACGCCCCACTGCTCCCTACTGTCTCTCGCGCAGGCCCTCCCCTTCACATGCCCGCCCCACAGCAGAGGTAAGACACAGTCCAGGTGTGGAATCCAAAGCTTTGCAGCGCGGCCCCAAAAGACTTCAATCAGGGGTCTGTTACCCCCATCACTGTCCCCCACAACCCCAAGGCAGAACAAGTCCTGACACCTCAAGGGCTTGTGTAACACGTGTCCACACAGCCTGCCCTGACTCAACCCCCACCGTGCCTTTCGAATCTCACCCAACCCAACCCAGCTGCCCGCCCCCCGCAGTAACACCGTGGGGTACCCCCATCCATGGAGCTGACCACACTCCCACACAGGACCCGTGGCCTCCAGGCCAGCATCGGGCACTCCACAGCAGGGGGGATGCCCGGCTTTGGGGGACACGTCTCCCTGCCTACGCAGCTTGCAAGCTGCCCAGAGGGGATGGGCCTTGGGCTCTGACTCCTTCTCCTCATGGCTGGTGCATGGCCTCGATGGGGAGAGACGTGGCCGGGGCAAGGGGCCAGGACAAGGGACCCGGAAGCCCTCTGCTCCAGCACACAGCAGCCTGTCCGTCTAAACAGTGACTCACACGCAGGTGCTGTCTAGGAGCAGAGCCGGAGACCAGTGTCCCCTGCAGGGACGGGTGGAGGAGGGAGGGCCGAGGCGACGGGGGTCTCCGCCGTGTGTGTCCTTCAGCTCAACCCCACAGACTCACCCCACCCCGAAGGGCGAGCTTCTGCGCCCCCACACTGCTCGGTCATTTGGCAGCCCCAAAGCTGGTGGGGGTGTGCCCTGCTCGGGGAGGCTGCCCTGGGCCCACTGCCCCAAGTGGAGGGGCAAACGTGGAGCAGCAGGGGTGCTCCCCACCCTCTGCCCTCCTCCCACCCCTGCCCTGACCATGAGCTCTTCCTGCCTTGGGCTGCCTGTCCCGGGAGTGGACACCTTCCCCCCGAGGGGACCCCACCAGCCCCACAGCGTCTGCTGCACCTTCCCGGAGTCAAGCTGGCTGTAAGCGGGGGACGGTCATGGGGGACGCTTCTGTGTCACTCCACAGGCTCCGTGTGGCCCACGCTGGCACAGAGACCCCGTCCATGGCCGGCACCCACGAGGGCTGTGAGGAGGAACCCCGGACCGGGCGCCATGGGGGTGGGGAGGCCTGGGGGTAGCGGGCCCGTTTGGGTGGGCAGACCTCCTGTCCTAGTTCAGGCTGCGAGCAAGCTGCCATCGCTGCGACTCTCTCCCCGACGCCCGGAGGCTCCTTCTACTTGTGGCTCGGGGACAGAGCTGTCAGATGCGGCCCAGGGCGCTGAGTTAAAGCCGAGGCTCTGGGACGCACTTACACGAGACGAGCTTTTGGTGATGATATGAAATCCGAGTTCAGCGGGGACCTTCCACCAGGACACCTCGGGCTCTGCAGATGCGGGCGCGGGGGATGGCAGGCCACTCCCCAGGAGCTTTCATCCTCCACGTCACACTCGTGCCCCCCGGTACCTCAGGACCAGCCGTACCTGGCGACACGGCCTTTGCAGACGGGGCTGCGGTGGAAGGAAGTGAGGCGACAGGCGCTCGGGCAGATTCTTGACGCCGCTCGCCGTCCGGGAAACACGTCAAACCCACAGCGGGACCCCACCTCACGCCCACCAGGACGGCCACGGTCACAGCCACGGAAGGTGGTGTTGGTGAGAGCAGGGAGAGCCGCCGGCGGGCACGCGGGACAGCGCCGCTGCCGTGGGAGACAGCACGCGGCTCCCCCAGAAAATAAACCCAGAATGACCGGAGGAGCCTGGGGCCCCGACCTGGTGGGTGGGGTGCACGGCAGGGGCTCTGCACGCCGCGTTCTCAGCAGCCAAGAAGCACAAGCAAGCCAAGGGTCCACGGACCGATAGGGTGAGGAAAGTGGGGTCGACCCACGCCCCGGCACATCACTCAGCCCGAAGAGGAGGGAGTCGGACTCGTGCCAGGACACGGGTGAACGTGCAGGACACGAGGTTAGGGAAGAGATAACTGCTGCACAGTTCCACTCGGAGGAGACACTGAAAGCAGGTCAAACAGGACAGAAAGTCGGACGGTGGGTGCGCGCCCCGAGGGGAGGCGTGAACGTGAGCAGGGGGCCTACGGGAACAGACTGCTGGACGTGGACGGTGGGGACAGCTGCCCGACAGGCTGCGTCAGCCCCAGGGAACTGCGGCCCTGAAACCAGGGAAGACGGTGAACTCCGTGTGCTCTTTGAGCACAGCAAGAAAGAGGAAGCTGTTAGCCTGGGCCCCGACCCAGCTGTTCCTGCGAGAAAGGGGTGAAAGCAGGGGTGTGTGCAGAAGGGAGCACACGCATGAAGACGGGCGAGCGGCCTCGGGAGAGCCCCACCCGCGGCACCTCGACCTGGGCCTCCAGACTGGGACCCGACACACGCCGAGGGGTTATGGGAGCCCCGGCAAACCCGTATAAGACCCAGGGTGCAGAGAACACACACCCGTTCCGTCCTGTAGCACGCAGAAAGAAGGTTCCGGAGACACAGACCCAGAAGATCGCACCTGGGGGTCCCCAGGAGAGAGAAGCCAGACATCGACTCCCGAGAGGCAGGCCCTGTTCTGAACAGAGACCCTGCTGGCCTTCCCAGGCGACCCAGGGGTAGGCGTCTAGGACCGCCCCTAGGCTGGGGCGGAGAGCCTCGGGAGGGGCTGAACGGGGCCGGCCGGCTGCTCGGCCTCTCACTTTAATAACTGGACTGTGAGGGCGGCTGCGAGGCCCAGTTGGTTAAGGGTCTGACGTCGGTTCAGGTCAGCATCTTGGGGTCCTGGGAAGGAGCCCCAAAGTCAGCGAGTCTCTCTCCCTCTGCCCTCACCCGCTTGTGCTCCCGCTCAAATAAAATATTGAAACGACCATAACAACAGCCCGCCAGGGGCCATCCGACGTTTGGGGAAAGCCTCCGGCAGGAAGAAAGAGCCAAACATACCAAAAATGCAGGGGGGAGAGGGTGGGACCGGAGAGGATCATGAGACACGGAACGGAAGACGGCAGGAGCCCGGAAGTCACCTCCGCGAAGAGAAGGTCCCGCATCGGCAAGGAGCAAAGAACCCGACAGCGACAAAAAGGGAAAGTCAGGGACAAAGAGCGAGTGCCCGGAAATGCAAAGCATGAGCTGGAGGATGAATTCGGGAAAACTCTAGAACCTGCGACAAAAAGAAGAAGCAGGCACCATAGTGAGAGGCAAACCAGAGCCGGCGCGCGCCCGCCGGGGCCAAGGCCCGTGCAGCAGGGGTTCCGGGGCGTTACCGACGGTGTTCGACAGGGGCCGGGCCGGAGGGGCTCACGGACGCCAGCACGACGGGGGAAAGGGTCCCACCAAATCGCGGCGTTGCGGGTTTCAGGAACGGCCCCCGACCCCGGCCCCAAGAATGAAGCTACTAAACACCGCGGGGACCTGGGGCGACCGTGCGTGAAGGACGGAGAACCGGATGCGTAGAGGCCTCCTCCGCAGCCGTGAAACTAAGCCGTCCGGGGCAGCTGCCCCCGCCCCAAGGTCGGGGCAATGCTGGCCTAGAATTCTGTAAGGGACCCGTTCAGCAGCGAAGCCACTGAAACGACTCGCAGAGCTGCTGCAGGACGGCGGCCAGCCACGGGAGGGAGTGAACCACGAGAAAGCAAGAGGCAGGGAGAGGCGCAGGGGAGGTCCAGGAAGCAGGGGGGGAGCCGGGGACAGACAGGGGACTTGGAGACAGCGAAGGAAAATCCAGAAAACGTGTGATCCACAGAACGTGTGTGCACATACGGGTAGACGGCGGGGAGCCTCTGGAGCGTGCGTCCACGGAAGAGCCGCCCGGAGAAGCTCCGGAGCCTTCGGAAGGCGGGGAGAAGGCGGGGAGGGGTCGGGGCACCGCAGGCGCCGCGCCGCTGGGAGAGGGCGCCAGTCCGGCAAACGGGTGCAGCTGCGCGCGGTGGCGTGGCGAGGCGCGCAGGGGGTGGGCCAGGGCTGGACGCCCCCGGACGCGTCCGCCTCGCAGTTACGACCGAAAATCCTCCACGGAACACACGTCCACACCCGACAGCGAGGCACAAAGTTAGCCGCTCGACGTTCTGGGCAGGTGGGGCCGGGCAGGGGTGTGTCTGGGCCCTGACGGAACCTGCAGCTCGGGGCACACGTGATCTTGGTGCAGGTCGAACGCCGTGAGCGGGGAAGGGAAGGGAGGGACATGGGCAAGAGGGTCCCTCAGCCGCCATCCTGTCCTCACCGCTCTGGCTGCGGAGGCCGAGGCTCGGGTAGGATTCAGACCTCATGGGGGTGCCGCCACGGGGCCCCGCTGCCCGCAGAGGACGCCAGCCTGCTGAGGGCTCGGCCCGGGGCCGGAGCAGGCTGCTGGGGAAAGCTGGAGAAAAGAGCCAAGCCTCACCGAGGTCAGTGGTCTCCGGGGACGGAGGGCGCCCTGGGGTCCGAGGGCGCAGAGTTAAAGCAGATTCCAGCGGAGAGCAGCAAGCCCAGCCTTCTCGCTCACACTCACCCTCCTCCCAGCCAGCAGAGGTGTGGGCGGTGCACCCGGCCTCCTGGGGGCAGGGGGCGGGCACGAGGAGCCACGCAGGTGGGAGGCCGCACCTGAGTGTGCTGGGGGCTCGAAGGCCCGGAACTAGGCTCGAGACCAGCCTCTCCCCGTTCTCGACGTGGGGGTCCGCGGCAGGCGTCCACGCTGACCCTCTACTCCCCACACAGGTCCATTACGGGAAGAGGTTTGGTTTTGTTTTGTTTCTAAATTTAAGCGCAGTTTCAGGGTTACAGAAAGATTGAGTGGGAAGCACACAGGCCTTCCAGATGCCCCCGGGCCACCATTTTGTTCCCCTGCATTCATTAGTCCCAGTCAATGGTCCAGTATCGATGCTGGCCGAAGTGCAGGGTTGACAGCAGGAGACACGCGGGCCCTTCTGTGGGTCTGCACAAACGCACGTACCCCCACAGAGTCACCCCGCTGCCCTACAAGTCCTGTGTTCCGCCCGGTCCTCTCTCCCTGCAACCCCAGGCAGCCACGGACCCTGGCGCTGTCCCCAGTGCGTTGCCCCGTCCAGCGTCCCAGAGCAGGGACGGTGCACGGTGAAGCCTTCCGGGCTGGCCTCATGCGTGCGGCCCCAGCCCCAGGGGCGTCCGGCTCCCGGGGGCTTGCGCCGTGCATGGTCGCCCACCCCCGCGGGAGAGCAGTCTGCTCCTCCAAGTCTGGGCAGTTGTCAGGTCCGGGGAAGTACTTTTCCAAAATCTCATTTCCGAATAAGGACGGTTCCTTCAAGGATTCTGGTCGCCTCGAAGACGCCCCTCTACCCGTTCCCATCAGCAGGGACGCACCTGGAAACCCCTGCTCGGGAGCCGGCGGTCAAGAACCACGAGCGCCGTGTCTGAAGGGCACGGGCCGCGGCGGCTTGCTGAGCCGTCATGGTCGAGCGCCACGTGCGGTCGTTCCACATGGGCCCACGGGGTGCGGAGAGACGAGGGCACTTTCCCAAGATCACAGAGCAGGGAGAGCGCGGAGATAGGACTCCCCCACTTGGCTCCCCGCAGAGCGGACAGGAACCTCTGACCCCTGACGGCCCCCATCCTCGGGGGAGGCCCACGCTCCGTGAGGTCAGCCGTGCGGTGCAAGTCTGAAGTCGCAGCGGGTCTGCGGACCCCAGCCAGGGCTCCCCATGTCCCTTCCAAGCCGCTCTCCCCAGGGAGACGGACTCTGCTCGCCTCGTCACCCTGACCTCACAGGGGAGGGCGGAGGCTCCTTTCCCCGCCGACAGGAACAGCACAGCCCACACAGCTCAGGGCACACAGTGTGTCTGCACCACGCCAAGGACTTCTCCGGCTGGGTGCCCAGACTTACTGGGCCAAACTTCTGGCACGGAGGACACAGCTGGGCTAGGACCGTAACCAGGTGTGCCTGATAGAGACCCAGGCCCGGGTTCTGGACAGTTGCCTCCACCACCGTCCGAAAGGTAGGGGAGAAGTCAGCAAGGAGGAACGCGGGCCCCAGCTCCAGCCACACACGTGCCCCCAGGCCTGCTGGTTCTCACACCCCCGTGCGCAGAGCCGCTCGCGCAGAGAGGGCTCGTTCTGAGGGCCGGGAATGGTTCGACAGGCTGAGAAGACCTGGCTGTCTCCCCCACCAGCTTCCAGACTGCCATCCTGCCAGGCCTCAGGGAGCGGGGACCACCCGTGCCCCCAGCCCTGACTCCTCCACCCCCCGGAACCGAAGGCCGCACAGAGACGGTGTTACTCCGAATCCCGCCATCCGGGGAACACCTTTCCTGGGTCCGTGTTCCCCCTCGGGTCACCTAGTGGGCACGGAGGCTCCACAGCCGCCCGAGGCCTGCAAGGCTAGTCCCTCTGAGGTCAGGGGTTAATGGGAACACGGGCAGGAAATGAGGGATCAGCCCGTCTCAAAAAGGGCCCCTCCACCAGAGTGGTCAGAAGTCGGGCAGGTCTGAGCGTGGCCACACGACCCTGGGAAGATTCCTTGACCCCTGAGCCTCACCTGTCTCCATCTGTGAAATGGACACAATGACAAGAGGGCCCCCCCGTCCCGCCGTGTGTTTCTTCTGGGAAAATTATCGATTGACACTTGGAAAGCGCTTGAGGATGGTGCTGGTCCAAGGCAATCACCGTGTTTAAGTAAAATTCATTAGGAGGCCGTGGTGGTCTGAGAAGTAGGCCAGCGAGGGTCCGCTGGAGGGCTGTCCGTGCATCACGGCTGCTGGGTCTGCCCTGGGTCTCTTGGGCAGCATCTGCGCCACCTAGGACTTGCTGAAATGCAGATTCCCAGGGCCCCAGCCCCAGTGAGGCAGAGCCCCTGTAGGGGGGCCGGCACCCAGGTGACCCTCCAGGTGACCAGTGCCCCTTGGGGCCGAGAACCCATGTTCTCCCATGAGAAGCACCCGGAGAGTCTGGGAACCGATCGGACTCTCGGCCTGCGCAGAGCACGGACCCGGGGGAGGGGAGGCATCTGGGAGGAGGCTGGGCAGGAGCAGCCCCCCATCACTTTCCTGTTTACACCATGTCCTGTGAGAACCAACAATCTTGTTGCTGGAAAGCCGCTTGCTGGCCAAGCTTCCATCTGGCCTTCAGACGGAAGCCCCTGCCGCTCCCTGTGTCGCACACACACCGGAGGTACACCAGGAGCCCGGCTGAGCGCCCCGCCTTGGGGCCACGAGGTTCTCAACGTGGCTTGCGGTCCATCACCCCATACACGCACCCACGGCCACAGCGGGACACAGGGGCTCCAAACCCCTCAAGGCTGTCACTAAGCCCCCGTAAGACCTTGAGGCCTCAGTTTCCCGAGTTCTGGGCCAGTTCCCAGGGGCAGACCTCCCACAAGGCCACTTGGACACAAGTCAAGCTCCACCACCAGCCATGAGGCTGGACGGGTTACTAACCCTCAGACTCCATGTCCATAAAAGGGGGACCATGGTACCCAACCCCCAGATCTGCAGCGAGACAGGGACTGAACATGGGGACCTGGGGCGACTCAGCCAGAGAGTGAAGGATGGAGCCGCTGAAAGGCCCCACTTCTGGCCACGGCCCCCAGAGGCCCCTGTATCTGCCACAGCCCCACGGAGCCCCCGATTGGCCATGGCCCCACAGAGGCCCCCTGTGCCTGTTATCATCCCAGGGTGAACCCCCAGGTCCCTGCCATCTTCTTGGGGGTGCCCCAGAACTCTGTCACCTTTATGCGGGTTCCCAGAGTCTGCCATCCCAGAGGACAACAGAGGGCTCCTCGGAGGTCGGTGGTCTGGTCACAGGGACTAGCTTGCACGTCAATGTCATTTCCTCTCCCCAGACCTCTCCGTGGAGAGCGGGATCACGCTCACTGCTTAGCTAGGGGGCTTCCTCTGCCCCCCTCCCCACACCGAAGCCTCCATCTTCTGCAGCGCGGGGAGAAGACCCCCACTCCACGTGACCACACATTCACCTCCGCCTGCGGAGAACCGTCCAGGAGCTGGGCAGAGACCACGCAGAGAGCAAAGAACCTCTTGGATCTGGGATTTAGAGGGACAGAGACATATGACGGGAACACGACCGGCAGGAGGAGGCGGAGAGCAGGGCTTCGGGTGGGGGCCGAGGGGCAGGACTGTGGTGGGGACCACGTGCGGGGGACGGCGAGTGCCCCCCGTGTCCTGCACAGCCGCCATCTCCAGCCCTGTTAGGGTTTTCTCCAAACACAGACTTCGCCACGTCCAGAAAGAAATCCAATCCTCACCGCCTGGAGTGGGGGGAGCCGGTAAGGACTTCTGATCTTCCAGAACATTCTTTTTAAAACTAAGCTGAGTGGAAAGGTACCGTGGTACAGACACTTTGGGAAACAGTCTGGCAGTCCCCCCAACAATGAAACCCGGAGTCACCCATGACCCGGCAGCTCCGTGCTTCGGGGCACCCCCGAGAGAGAAGAAAACGCCCGTCCCAAGACACCTGCGCCCTTCAGCCCGCGGCGGACGGTGGGAGCCGGTGGCGGCCTGTCCGTGCCTGGGACGCCGGCAAGTCGTAGAGGGAACAGAGCTCTGGCATGTGTGGCCGCACGGACGGACCGAGGGGGCTGTCAGGGGTCGTGGCGCCCGTACATGAAAGGTCCAGGACTGGCAAACCCAGGGACAGAGAGAAGATCCGGTGGCTGTGGAGGGGCAGTGGGGGGCTAGGGAGAGGACAGCTGGGTACAGGGTTTCCCTTCTGCGGCCACGAAAGGCCCTAAAGCCGACGGTGGCGAGGTGTGCGACTCTTGACCCACCAGGAATCCCCAACTTGTGCGTCCACAGCGGGTGTGGCGTGTGCCCGGTGGGGTCTGTCTGCACCGACTCTGCACCCGGCAAAGAGTGGCCCCAGTGTGAGGTGGAGGCAGCCTTCCTGGGGGGCCATCCTTGCCCGTGGGAACGCACCTCCACGTCCCAGAACCGTCAAGTAACAAACCTCCCCAATCTCGATTCCTGGGCACCCGGGGGGGCTCCCGCTCCGCAGCCCAGGGACCCCCACGGCCTGTGCAGTGTCGAGCGCCCGGGTCAGGATCCCCGTTGGGACACAGAGGGGGACAGTCGGATCTCAGACATGAGATCCGTTCCCGAGGGACGGTGGGAGGTGGGAGCGGAGGCCCCCAGTCTGGGGTGTGCAGACCCTCAGGGGCTCCATGGATGGACCCAGGGGGTGTGCAGAAGGAACGCACATCCTTTCTTCGCTAGCCTCGACCCGAGGTGTAGACGGGCAGCAAAGCATGGCAGTTGGTCGCCAAAGCTGTGCTTCTGTCAGCGACGGAAACAGCACCGAGAGCAGCTGCCAACATCCTGGGGTAGCGCTACCCCCCGGCCAGCCCCCCAGAGCAGGGCCCGACAGTTCGGGACGAACCTCACACCTATCCTGCTGGATGCTAGCGTGGCCGGCCAAGGGTGGCCCAGGCCAAGGACACACAGGGCTCTGGTCCCTGCCTGCCCCTGCAACCCCCATGAACACCAGCTCCAAGTCCGTGCCGGGCCGGGGAGGCGCAGCCAGCAGTGTGTCCTTGTGCCCCCGGGACGCTGCTGCTCAGAGCAAGGAGGGGTACGGGGGGCTGCACAGGCGTCTCCGGACAGAGCAGCTCCGAGGGGAGACCGGGAGAGCAGAGGGAGGGGCAGCAGGGGCCCGGCCGGCCGGCGGCCAGCACACAGCCCTTCACCTAAACCCCCGTGATGACTCCTTCCGGACGCCTGTCCCAGTCCAGGAGGACAGGCCCTGGACGTGGGGTTTTCCTGAAACTCCTTCCTCAGCCACCAGCCAGAGTCCCTGAGGCTACCAGAGGAAGAGCAGAGTGAACCCCACAAAGCCCGGCCCCACGCTCAGACCCGCACCGATCCACCCCTGCAAAGCCCGGCCCCACCACAGGCTAGACGCCTCCCCCCTCCAGGGTTCCCGCAGGAATTCCTGCATCGAGGAATAAACCAGACCTTCCCACCTCAGGGCGGACGCACTCCTGGGTGCCCCGGCTGGAGGGCCTCGACACCCCCGAGGGGGTTCTGGATGTTTCTACAGGAGCTCCTCCGGCCGCCGTGGGTGGAGGCCAAGGCCTGCAGGCAGGGGTCTGCCGGCCCTCCTGAGGGGCGGCGGCGCAGGAGGGCACTTGGATGCCCCGGTGCTGACCCCTGCGGCCTCTCGGTCTCCCTCCCCATCTCTGTCTCTGTCTCCCCATCTCTGTCTCTCTCCCCCTCTCCTGGTCTCTCCTGCCTTCCCTTCCTCCTCCCTGTCTGTCCGCTAACGTCTGCCGCACCCCCGACCGGCGCACTCCTGCCCGCCTCTCGCCCCAGCCCCGGCCTCCGGCTGACAGGACACTCCGCGCTGGTGGACACTTCATGGCCACGGTCTCCAGGGCCGCGTCCAGTCCCAAGGAAACCTTGACCTCCGCTCTCTTCCTGCCGCACTCTCTCGGGGATCCACAGCTCACTTCCTCCCGACGGAGCCCTGCCCCGCAGACGCAGCCGCTCGGCCCCACGCTGTCCGGGTGGCGTGGCATGCAGGAGAGCAACCAGGCCAGGCCCTCCGTCCCCAGCGGGATTACAGGTTTCCAGGGTTTGGGCTCTGGGCAGACCCAAAGGGTTAGGCTGCAGCCTCCATGGCCAGGGACGGCCCAAAGCCTCGACACGGGGCTGCAGGACACAGCCACGCTGGCTCCCCGCACTCCTCGCCCGCGCACGCTTACAAACCCTCCTCCTGGAGCACCGGGGACCCCCCAGCCTGCCCTCCTCCCCCCACCATCTCCGGGGGAAAGCCCTTCCTCCGCAGGCTGTCTCACACCTGCTGTCTCTCCTGTCTCCCCTGGCCCCGTTCCTTCCATCCCGTCAGCAGGAACGGGGAGTCATGGAACACATGTACGGGCACGGTCCCCTCGTGCCGGGGCCGGCCCATGGCCAGGCACACAGTCAGCGCTCACTAAACACCCGTGGGCAGACACCGCGGCTGTTCTCCCCGGCGGGGGAAGCAGACCCCTCCGAGCCCCCACGGCACGGCCCGCACAGCATCCTGACCGCCTCGCCCGTGGGCGGTGGTCCTGCGTCCGTCAAGTCAACATCAGCTGAAGCCCTACTGTGTGCCTGGTGCCATGCTCGGTGTTCTGGGGCAAGACAAAGGCATCGAGCTTATTTCAAGGAATCCACTGTGCCCTGGGGCAGGCAGCGGCCACACGGGATCCCGGCGGAGGGGTCAAGCGCTGGACATCAAGTCACTATTTACAATGTATTTTTAAAAAATTGACAACTCAACAACAGAAAAACAAATAACCCAACTTTAAAGCGGGCAAGGATCTGAACAGATACGTCTCCAAAGACATGCGCGCGGCCCACGGACACGTGGACAGACCGGCCTGGCCGGTCCTCAGGGAGACGCCCGTCCACACCAAGTGTCCAGGCCCAGCCGCTCCCGAGACAGAAAGCAGGTCAGGGTGGCTCAGGGCGGGGCTCAGCGCAGGCGGGGTCTCTTTCTCAGGGGAGAAAAATGTTCTAAAATTAGGGGGTGACAGACTAGACACCGCTGAAGTGTATACTTCCGCAGGCAACCTTTGTGACCGGTCACTTGTACCTGCACAAGGATGGTAGCAAATCCATGTCACTGCACGACTGTCTGTCCCCTCCTGGTGCCGGCGCGACACGGAACCACCTGTCTGGGACAGGAAGCCCAAGGGGGCGACCAGGGGACGCGCAGAAACCTTTGCCTGCGGGACCCTCCCGCGGGGCTCGGGACCTATGTCCTGCAATTCCCTTGCTGCTGTCCAAGGGGCGTGGGCAGGTCCCCGCGTCCCCCAACCGTGGCTTCCTCGTCTTCGAAAGGGCACAGCCGCCTGCTCCTGGCCTCGTGGCGTGCAGGGATGGTCAGGAGGCCTCCCGGACGAGAAGGGGGGACCCGGGGCCGAATCCCGGGCCGTCTTTGTCTCTGCTGTCTTCCCTGCCCCAGCCCCAGGAGCGCCCTCCCCCTCCGCCTGCCCGACTGCGTCCACCGCCCGGTCACTCTCCCTCTCCCCCCCAGTTCTGAGTCCTGGAGCTTCTTCCCTTCAGTCTGGTCCCTCCCGACTTCATGCCGCCTCCCCGTGGACGGTGCCCCCACCTCGATCAGAGCCGCCTTCTCCCTGCGCGCTCCACCCTCACGCTCCAGGCTCTCCCACCGCACACCCCTGCCCTCGGAGCCCCCTCTGAAACAGGAGGTCGGCCCTGACCTGGGAGCTGGCTGTCGCGGCTCCGCCCGCCTGCGCAGCCCACCGCCAACCCTCAGGGCGCTGTGTCTCCCCGACGCACTGCCCCCGCCCAGACCCGGGCCATCATCTCCCCTCCCCCGACACCTGCGCCCTCCCAGGGGTCCCCAGCTTCCACCCTGGCCCCCAATTCCATCCCCACCCAACAACCAACGTGATGACCCAAACACCCACACACACGGCAACGGTTCAACAGCCACGCTCCTCGGCGTGTCTCCCAGGGACACGAAGGCTCACGTTCACCTAACGGCCTCTCCGTGCAAGTCTGCAGGGGTGGGACTCATCGCGGCCTCTCGACGGCTCGTGGTTTTTGATGGCACGTGGTCACACAGGCCGCGGTCCATGCACACGCACACCGCAGGACCCTGGTCTGCAGCAGGAAAAAGGGACGAAGTGTGGAAGCACACACGACCTGGGTGGCTCTCCAGAGAACCAGAGGGAGCGAAAAAAGCCCGTCCCGAAAGGTGGCACCCCGTACGATCCCATGGATAGAACATTCTGGAAATGAGAGAGCGCCAGGAGGGAGAGCAGCGGAGCGGGTGTGGGGGAGGGGAGCGAGCGCGTGTGGCTGGGCAGGGCGGCTGGGGCTCCCCGCTGATGGAACGCTCTGTGTCTCCGCGGACAGCCCGGCCGGCCGCAGCCCGTGCGGTCCTTACGTCAGGGCTTCCTGCGGGGAGACTGCCTGGAGGGCACAGGGGAGGCCTCCGCGCGTGTCACCACCGCGGGTGAGTCTACAAGCAGCTCGGAATTCAAACTCAATCACAAAAACACGAACACCAGCTGACGAGGCTGCCGCGCTTGAATCCTTCTGTGCCTGCCCTCCGGGGGCCGGGAAGCTGCGCTCAGACCCACACCCCCTCGAGCTCACCCTCTGGCCTCTAACGAGCCACACCGGCTCCGGCCTCCTCGGGGCCTCCGCGCGCCCTTTCTCCCGCTCTCCGCGCCGCTGGCCGTCCTCTCGTCCACGCATCGGCCAACCAGGATCTCTGCAGCTCTCCATGCTGCGGGTCCCAGGCAGGGACCACCAGTCTCTGCCACGCACACCACCGCCCCCCTCCCCAGCCTCCAATCCACCTCGAAGGGACCCTCCCAGGAGCAGGTGTGCCCAGAGGGCTCGGAGGCTCCGAGGGTCCGGTCTCCCCACACTAGCCTCATGGAAATGCATCCAGCTCTTGCCTTTGCTCCCCAGAGCTAGCCACAGACAGCCGGGCCTTTGAACTCACCAGGAAGCAAGCAAACAGCTGGGCAGGTGGGGGGGGCACAGAAATGTCGTGCACGGCCCCCAGGGGGGCAGCGGGGCACCAGCTCACAGCCCCTCACCTTGGCATCTGCAACCAGCCTCCGAGAGAGCCGGCACTGGTCTGCAGTGTGTGCCTCCCATGGAGGCCCCTGCCCGAGCCTCCCTTAGGACTTGAAACTCTCCCCACAGGAAATCCCTCCCGGGCTCCCTACAGTGAGACCACCCCTCTGCCACCTTTGGGGGTCTCCGAAGGGGTCTCTTTTCCCCTTAATGGTCCTCACCCGAGGCAGAGGCCAAGAGGGAGGGACAGGAGCTTCTCAGGTGTGGGCCCCAGGGTCCCTGCCCCAGACAGCCCCAGAGGCGTGCCCTCTGCTAGATTCCCTGGGGAGCCTGTCCCGCAAGCCCACGGTGGGAGGTCAGGAGCAGACCACGAGCAGAACACAGGGACCCTCAACCAGCATCCCCGTGTCCTTGGCCTCCCTGGGCCTCAGTTTTCCCCTCCAGAATGGGGGAGACCTGCCTTCCGCCCAGGCCGACAGAATGGAAGAAGGCACAGGCAGCCCCCAGCTCGTGGCCAGATGCTCGCTGAGGCTCGAGTGTTGCTGGACTGGTGGGGAGCACGAGGATGAAGAAGTTTTGAGGGTCAAATGCGGTCTGGGGGGCCAGACCGGGGAGTCCTGTCGGAGCAGCTGAGGGCCCTGGGGCCTCGACGCGGGGAGGGCTACGTTCATGGCAGAGGAGGAAGGGAAGGCCGGGCCCTTGCTCCGGACACACGGGCTGTAGGAGGCCGCTGGCTCCGGCCTCCTCTCGTTTCCCACTTGCTGCGCACCGCGAGCCTGGGCTGCCATGGAGAATGGGACGGTTCCTATCCTGGGGTCCACGGACAAGTCTTGGGGAGTCTGTGAACACTCACAGGTTCCCACAAAATGTCTCACGTGTGCAGGAACCTGCATATTCCTGGGAGAGGACCCGCGGCTCCCCTACACTCTCGGAGGAGCCTGGAAGAAACCATGAGTTTACGCACTGCCACGGAAAGCCCGGCTTCAGGAGGCCAGGCCCCCCTCCCCTGCCTCTCTGTTACTACCAGACCTGGGCACCTCCCTGGTCCTCTGCTGCCTCAACTGTACAGCAAGGGGGTGGCCAAGACCAGTGTCCACCAGGCGGAGCCCCTGCCCCGCCCCCCGGGTGCTGCAGACGGCACTAGGCCGGCCCCACAGCCCAGCAGCCCCGTGGCCTCGCCAAGCCGCCCCAGGCTGTGAGCACAAGCCTCAGACGCGGGAGAGCGTGCCTCCCCCAAGCACAGCTTTAAGGACCCAAAGGAACAAGGTCCACGGCATAGCGCGCCGGCCAGAACCCGGAACGAGGCAGACGTTCGTTCGCACGCGGTCGTGTCCTCGTCCTGACCCCAGGGCCCTCACACAGACACAGGCCTTGTGGGATCCCGAGAGACTGCTCTGGATCTTGGTGGGGCCGTAAACCCGGGGGCCGGCGCCCTGTAAGGAAGGCGGAGGCAGAGGCAGAGGCAAGGAGGCGCCGCGCACACAGCGGCTCTCCCTGCTGGGCATCGGCACGTGCTGGGGAATCGGCAAGGCTGCCGGACTCTAAATGAAGCCCAGCACCTCCTCCAGGAGCCACCAGACCCGGCGTTTGAAGAACCGTCCAGAGCAGCGGCTCAGCCCCGTCGGCTTGTATCGGGGACCCGGGTCAGGGGCCGCCCTGCCTTCCAGCCGTGTCTTCCGAGCCAGTCTCCCAGCGACGCCCCCGGAGAGTCGCCCTCCGCCTCAGCTCTACATCAGGATCACCGGGACAGTTGCTGAAGAATCCCGATGCCCAGGCTGCACCCAGACCAGCTCAGTCAGCGTCTCCGGGTGGGACCCGGGCATCAGCATTTCCCAACGCAGCCAGACGACTCCACGTGCTGCCGAGGTTGGGACTAGTGCACTAGGTCCTCCATTCGAGCCACCCGGACATCTCGCAAACGTGGGCTTCCGGCCCTGGAGGCCCCTGCGCTGGGGCTGAGGGGACGGTGCTGGGATTCTGCACGTCTAACGGTCTCCCCGGGGAACCAGCCTCAGTGGCTCTGCTGTACGGCTGGCGTTAAGAAGCCCCACACTTGGGCGCCCGGGTGGCTCAGTTTGTTGGACGACTGCCTTCTGCTCAGGTCATGATCCCGGAGTCCCGGGATCGAGTCCCGTCGGGTTCCCGGCTCCATGGGGAGTCTGCTTCTCCCTCTGACCTCCTCCCCTCTCATGCTTTCTCGTGCTCTCTCTCAAAGATATAAATAAAATCTTAAAAAAAAAAAAAAAAAAAGAAAGCACCAGCCTTATAGCCACTCTGGAAGACAGTATGGAGGTTCCTTAGAAAGTTGAAAATAGAGCTACCCTACGGCCCAGCAATTGTGCTACAAGACACTTAACCCAAAGGATACAAACACAGTGACCCGAAGGGGCACGTGCACCCCAGTGTTTACAGCAGCGATGTCCACAGCAGCCAAACTGTGCAAAGAGCCCAGATGTCCATCAGCAGACGGATGGCTCAAGAAGATGTGGCCCATATAGACCATGGAAAACCACTCAGCCATCAGAAAGGAAGAAATCTTGCCATTTGCAAGGACGTGGTTGGAACTAGAGGCTATTATGCTGCGCGAAGTCAATCCTCATGATCTCACTCATGTGTGCAATTTAAGAGACAAGACAGACGAACACAGGGGAAGGGAGGGAAAAATAAGAGGAAATCATAAGAGACTCTTAACTCCAGGAATAGGAGACTCTTAACTCCAGGAAACTAACCGAGGGCAGGTGGGGGGGGCGGGCACGCGGGACGCATGAGCACTGGGCCTTCCACGCAGCTGATGAGTCACGAAACTCTAACTCTGAAACTAATAAAACACCCTGTGTTAATTAACCGAATTTGAAAAAAAAGAAAAAAAGAAGCCGCAGCCCAGAGCCATGCTTCTAGAGGGGGGGTCCCCAGGCCAGCCGCAGCGGCGCCAACTGAAACGTGTTGGAAACGCACATTATCAGGCAGGATCTCAGGCCAGAAACTCAAGGGAGAGACCAGCAAATGTGCTTTCGGCACCTTCCCGGCGATTCTGACGCGCAGTCAAGTTTGCGAAGCACTCACCTCGAGGAACGACAGCGGGGGCCAGCATCCTGCCCCACCCAGCTCCAGGAGCACCAGGGAGACCTCCGGACACCCAGGAAGGTGGGGGCCGGCCCACGGAAAGAGTATTATGACTCCACTACGAGGACACGCCTCCTGCAGAGTCAGCACCCCAGTCTCAGAGCCTAGACCCCAACCCGCCATGATTTAGCCTGAGCCCAGTGGTCCCCCTCCCCTGGGATGCCCTTCTGTGGCTCTCAAGGACACACGCAACCCCCTTCCTTTCTCAGACCCCTCCCTCCCCTGCGGTGGTTCCCCCAGAGTCTCCAAACTCTGGCGTGAGAAACCCCTTGGTTATTTTACACATTTTAGTTACACTTCCAGACTTTTTGGTAGAAGTCACGTCATCTCGTGTCTTCGACATCGCTGCTAACTACATACCGTATTCCTCGTGCTAGCAACTGAATGTCTGTGAGGGTCGGGCCCTAGGCATGGGATTAGTGCCCGATAAAGGAGACCCCGAGGGCTCCTCCGGCCCTTTTCCCCACGTGAGGACACAGGGAGGTTGGCAGTCTGCACCCCAGAAACAGGCCCTCACCAAACACCAACCTGCCCACCCCTTGATCTCGAATTTCCCAGCCCCCAGAGCTTGGAGAGATACACACGGCTGGTTAGAAGCCTCCCGTCTCTAGGGTTCTGGGACAGCAGCCTCAACGGGTGAAGGCGCAGGAGGGTCAGCAAGTAATCCCAGGTCGACTTCCTAAAGGCCGCCCTGGGCTCTGTGGCTTTCCCCCTCCAGCCTAGCAGAGGGTTCAGGAAATGCATCTCGGCGACTGGACTAGTCAAGCCAGAGCAGCCGTAAGAGCAAGGAGAGTTACAAAGCCGGTAGAGGAACAGCCGCTTGTTTTTCGGCTTCTTCCCAGCGCTTTGCCGCGAACGCTTCCCACAGTGCTCCTGCCACGTCCTCTGGCCACAACGGCACCACGCGCTCGGGACGTCAGCACACCGTCGGAACAGGTCCCCTTTGTTCTATGCCATCCACCTCGCTCACGGGAACGAAGGCAGAGCGTCTTATGAGTAAGGACGGAGCCAGGAGCAAAGCAAAACCCACTGGGGACCTGTCACCGCGATGCTGTCAGAGAAGAGGGAGCGAGGCTGACCCCACTGCAGGACAGTCTCAGGGAAAACTCTCCTTTGAGCTCCCCATGCCCGCTGCAGGGGCTTGCAGTGAGGTGACATGCGGCGAGATGGTGGGGAGGCACGGCCTTGGTTCATTCCACAAACAGCATGCCGGCGCCACCACAGGCCCTGCACACCCGGCAGGGACCAGCATAGACCCGTGCCTCCCCGCAAGAGGCTCACGCTCCAGCAGAGCCTTCTGTGATGGGGGACGTGTTCTATCTCTACACCGTCCACGCGTCCCATGTGGCCATCGAGCCCCTGAAATACGGCTAGTGAGAGGCAAACTCTGATTATCTATGTTTTATTTCCTCGAAATTCATTCAGATTCAAATTGGAAAGGCCACGTGTGGCCAGCAGCCACGGGTGGGTCTAGAGGAGGAACCCACGGGTTCTGACTTGAGGAGGAAGGTGGCCTCTCATTGGCTGTCACAGGCAGCGTCATTCCCTCGCCAGCCTCGGCATAGCCCCTGCACGCCCCGCGAGCACAGAGGCGCACCCAACCTGAGACGGGCAGGGACAGAAAAACTTCTCATGGCCGAGGGTACTGGATGGGTCAGAGCCAGGTGGGGGTCACTGGCCAGGAAGGTCTTGGCTGCAAGGGGTTGTCCCGAGAGAAGGAAGCGGAGCCAGCTGGGGGTGTGGCGCTCTCCACGGTGCTGAAGGGACCCGCCGCTCCTCTGTCCTAAAGGAAGACACAGAGAGTCCAAGAGAACCCCTGGTGGGACGCACAGAGCCAGTCGGAGGCAAAGCCAGGACCCAGGGCGGCGCTCACCCACCCACCGTGTGCCCCGCAGGAGGCAGGAAACCCTAAACTGGGGCAGTGGCTGATCTAAGAGGGGTGACCACGGTGGGAAGTCCAAACAAACATCGTCCCCTCGAGATCCCACGGACCCACACGTCTTTTGTCACTGTGACGCTGGGCTGGTGACCCTGTCAGCTCAGAGACCACGGCCACCTGACTGTGGAGTTGTGCAGGCCTGGGGCAAAGCGAAGAGGCCAGTGAGCCTCCAGGAACAGCAGCAGAGCTTCCTGGCTTTCCCCCAGCAGCCACCGGCACTCTCTGTCTTCTGGGCCGTGCCCCCTCTTCCCTCGGTCAGCTGGGAGGACTGTCGCCGTCAGCCAGGGCTTCTCGCGAACTCCGCGGCGGCGGCGGGGCTATTTCCGGAGGGTGCTGACCCTCCTCCTCACCAGCGTGCGGTGGGGCTCCTGATCTAAAGCACCCACTTCGCTCCAGGGCTGTGTTGGGTGAGGGGCGCGTGCGGTAACACTCTTTCTCAGCTATTATTGGCAACAAAGAACTAGTTATGTGCTTTTTCTTCTTCCTTTCACCTCCCGGAGCCTCTTCCCTTGCCAAAGTGGCTGAACCAGAATCTGTGAGGACAGGCTTTTATCTCTGGCGGCTGAGAGCTGCTTTTGTTTCTGAAACGAATCCCCAGTGGCCTACGTCGTCCGTGGCCCGTGTCCGTGAACCTGCTTCCTTCCTTCCGAACCTGGGCATTTGGATTTCTTTCTTTCTTTTTTTTAAGTTTGTTTTCGCATATTCATGGTCTAGTATCAAAAATAAGCCGCCTGGCCCTTTATTTTGTTTGGATGAGGGCTGCTTCCCCAGCAACAGGGGCACGGAGGGTATAAACGCCTGTTTAAAGTGGAAACAGCGCATCACTGCCCCTCTGCAACCTGAGCCCTCCTGGAAGGCCGGCGCTCTCCCTTCCCAGGGATTCCTGCTTCTGGGGAGCAGGCGCACTGGGAGGGATCTGGAGGGTACACGTGGCTGTGTTTTGGGGGACGGGGTGGAAACATCTCTGGGTGACAGGTGTATTGTGCGTGTGTGTGCGCACAGGCGCAGAGGGCCTGGAATTTTAACCGTGGGCGTGTGTGATTTGTGTGGGCCGAGGGATCTGGGCCAGTGAACGGAATCTGCATTTGAGGGGGGAGGCCTGGTGTGTGAGATGACTCACATCTCTCAGGCTGTGGGAGGGTTTATTCGTGGGGGGAACGCTGGTCCCAGGGGGTCCTGCAGACATGGCCACAGGAGGAACTGTTTACCTGTCTGGCCGAGCTCAGGGCTCCGGCGCACGCAGAAGGGGACGCGCGCACCCGGGCGGGACGGAGGAGACACCTGGGCGCTCAGCTGTGCCTCTGCCGACAGCTCCCGGCTGCTGCACCCGGAGGGGAAGCGGGGTGCGGAGGAAGAGGAAGGAACGAGGAGGTAGTTTTGCACAAGGGAGTTTGAGAACGTGTGCCACACAAAAGCAGGGGTTCTGGAATCACTGTCCTGAGCGGGAATCCTGGTGCTGCCCAACAACCCACCAGCTGAGCTGTCTGCCCTCTCCGAGCCTCTGCTGCCCAGTGTGGGGACAGGAGGGAAGGAGGAAACCAACCCCGCAGAGGAATTACAGCTAGAATGCATGCAAACACTTGCCCCACGTCCGGCACGCGTTCAGCATTTAACGTTGCCCTTTAGCATCATTATGACCGCGACCACACCTGGCTATTGGTTCAGCAATGACCATGATAAGTGGCACTCGCTCCAGGTGTCGTGTGAGAGCATTAGAGCGATACGTGGCCACAAGAGCTTACTGTAAGCCCAGCACAGCCGTGCACACACCTCAATCAATCTCCACTTACTTTACAGATCTTATCAGCCCTTTGTAGGCACCAAGAGACAAAAGCTCAGAGATGTTAAGGAACTCGCCCAAGGTCACACAGCAGAACAGTTGCAACTACAGCATGTGCTCCACCCGCCCCGCACCCCAAGGGCCTCACCATCTCCAAGGGGTCCCCCGGCAGACCGACCAACTGTGGAAATCACTTGGCTCACTTCGGTAGAAAACACCTGCCTTGCACTTGGGGGAGGATGAACCCCGGAGGAGGAGGGGTTGGCAGAAGGGGCCCCAGTTGAAATGGAGTCCATTCCAATTCCAGCCAAATGTAGGATACATTTGCCGTTTGTGCATTATTCATGAAAATCGCTGTTTCCCAAAGTCAGCAGTGGGAGCTGGGCTGGAGTTCAGGAGCTGTGCTGATGTCGGCCCCATCTTCCCATCCCTCGTGCAAAGGAAAAGTCGGACTGGAGTCGGGACGACGAACTTGTTAAGGCTCCGCCTGCCCTTCCTGGGCATGAGGTGCCACGCCCACCCGCCAACCGGGGAGAAGGCAGCCAGACCCACGCCGCAACACCCCCCTTGGGCTCTGCTTGCCTGATGCACTGCCGGAGGGCAAGTCACTTCCTTCCTGGTGAGAAGCATGGACCATGCTGCAGAAAGGTGGCCCCTTTCTGACCAGATGTCTGGTCTGATCATCCCAATTTTCCGTCATGCCACGTGGCCAACCAAGAGGGAGCCGCCGGCCCGGGCGCCCTGCTACCTGGCTGGCCTACAGGTGCTGTGATGTGGGAAATCGGGGCCGCACCCGGGACAAACCAACGTTCCCACCTGGACTCTGCCACTACAGGCTGGGGGCTCTGGCCTCCTCTGCACACTGGACCTGACCCCCGCCCGCACCATGGGAGGACCTAAGTGAGGAGCTTTAGGGAGCAGAACCCTATGCAGCCACTTGGATGGGAGACAGAGACCCAAGAACACTGATCCACGTCAGGAAGCATCAGACCCTAAACTCATGGGCAGCTGCCGAATCAGAGCCTGTCTTCCCCCAGTGAGCACAGAGGAGATTACCACCCTTCCCTCTGAAATGAAGCTGAGGACCAGGACTTCTGTCTGCTCTGCTCACCGCTGGTTTCCAGAGCCCAGAGCACCTGCCCATAGCAGTATCTGTTGAATGAAGGACGGATTTCTGCAGGCCGCCCAAGATGTTCGGGGAAAGTGGGCAGCCTGGAGGGCTAGCTCGCACTCTTAGCTATTCTGGGGAGATCCACAGAGACGGGCCTGGCTCCTCTCCTCAGGCTCCCACAGGAGGCCGCAAAGCTGCTTTCCTGGCTCAGGCACAGCTGGGAACACCTCTGGAGAGACAGATCCTCAGAGTCGCACGGCCAGAGCCCCCAGGGGGACAACTACCCCTAGGCTCCCAAAAAGCCCAGCTGGGAGCGCCCGGCTGCCGAGCCACCCACCTCGGCCACCCACATCTGCTGCCCGAGCCTCGCCGCGCGCGCGCACACACTCCTGCACGCACACACGGCCTGAAACCCAGAGAGGGCTGTCTGCTCAGTCCAGCCCCTGCGCCCCAGGGTCACGGATGCTCTCCAACCTGCTCCATGAAAACAACGAGAGCACAGAAGAGGCCGCCTGGGACGAGGCTGGGCACGGCTTTGACAGGCAGGAGCATTATATAATTAACTGCCCCCCCCCACGCCTCCTCCCCTTTGAGTAGTAATGAACCCTGCCTCTTGGTTGCATAAGCCAAAATAATAATTACTCTCCAGCCCTCCGTCAGTCCTGGATGTGGCCGGGGAGCAGGTGTTCGGTGCCTGCTTCATGAGACGCTAAGGCGGCAGGCAGGGAGAAGACCACACGTACGTTCACGATTTCCATGCCCGGCAGAAGCACACGAGTCAGCTCCGTGCCCCACGCCTTCCCCAGGCATCCATGCCTGAGAAATTACCCAGAGGGAAGCACGGAGCCACTCTGGGGATGAGCTCCCGGATGGGGGAAGGGGGCATCTGGAGAGCCGGCTTGTTTGGGGTCTAGCGTCCAGGAACAGTAAACACTCCACGCCTCGGACACTGGCGTGTCCGGGACAAGGGGGAAGCTGCACAGCCGGCCAGGGCTCTGTGCACAGAACCCATCTTGCAGCCAGGGCAGGCGGACAGGCTCAGCCCTGGATGTGGTGGCTGGAACGGAGGCATAGAGCATTCCCTGAACTACCGTGAAAATGATTCAGCCACTGGAAGGCAAGATTCCTGGGCTCTCGCTAACAGATGGGCCTCCCCTCCCTCCAGCAGCCTCTCTGGCTGTGCTAGCCGCGTCCAACCACCTAGAAGTTTATTGCCGTGTTGTGTTGCTCTGGGTTTGTGTCCCTCTCCCAATCGCTCCCTTTCCATTGGCTTGGGTTGATCAGGACTAAGGGAGGCCTTTCGGCACGGCAGCAAAACAAGGAACAGAGCTGGGGCCTGACTCCTGGCGGCCTGGCACCACGGAGCTCTACCAACAAGGGCAAGGGGCCGTCTCCCCGCTCCCCTCTGCCCTTGGTGGGTCCCAGATGAGGCCCTGGGCGCAGGGCCCAGTCTGGCCTTTCCAGCAGGTCTCTGGCCTGCGCTCGGCTCATGCACTAACAGTCTCTGGTCTCAGCCCTGTGGTTCTGGGCCTGGTTCTGTGCCTGGAAAGCCCCCAACACCCTTCAGCTGGTACGGGGGTGCTGTCCCCCACCAGGCAGTGGGGCAACCTGTAGCCAGGGCAACTATGGCTTCCAGGAAGCCCCAGGAGATGCTCCAGGTGCACAGGGCCCCACTGAAGGGAGAAGCTCAACTTCCCCAGAGGTAAACAGAAGAGGCAAGAGAAGCCGGCTCCCCCGCCGCGCGGCCCCGGCCCCAGCCCGCCCCGCGGGGCACCTACCTCCATCGGAGTAGGTCTCCGTGCCGTAGCCGTCCTGCAGCCCGTTGCTCCAGGTGCCTTCGTACTTGGCCCCGTTGCCCGTGCACTCCCGCACCCCGTAGCGCCCCTTAAATCCGTGCGTCCACTCGCCCTTGTACACCCACTTCCCCTTGCTCTCCAGGCCGATGCCGTGGCGCTTGCCCTGCGCCCAAGTGCCCTGGTACGTGTTGCCGCTGGGCCAGGTGTAGACGCCCAGCACCTCGAAGCCGTGGCTCCACGAGCCGGTGTATTCGCCCTGGCCCTTGGGGCCGGTGCAGACGCCATGGCCGTGCGCCTTGCCCTCGGCCCAGCCGCCACAGTAGGACCCTCCGTCGTCAAAATTAAACCTACCCCCACTGGACATGCATGTAACTCGGTTTGCAAATCCCGCAAACGGTGAAAAAAAAAAAAAAAAAAAACCAAGGCGATCAACAAACCGGGTTCTTGGTTGGCTGGCTGGCTGGTTTGGTTTTGCCTTTTTTTTTTTTTTTTTTTAAGGAAGAATGGAGAAAGCGAAAAACACGGCGAGCGGGTCCCGGGCGGCGGCGGCCGCGGCGCCGGCTCCGGCGGAATCCAAGTCAACCGGGGGCGATTATTCGTTCCGAGCTGCGCCGCGGAGCCTGACCAGCGTCTCGCGCTCCCGCTGGAGACAGGACCGGAGGGGAGGAGGGAGGGGGAGGGGAGGGGAGGGGGAGGGAGGGGGCAGGAGCAGGAGCGTCTGGTGCAAACGCTCCACCTCAGCGGCAAGTGCCCCTCGGAGGCGAGCCCGCCGGGCTTGGCCGCGCAGGCCGGGGCGGGGACGGCGGGCGGCTCAGGCCCGGGGCGCAGCCCCCCACCTGCGGCTGCCGCGCTGCGGGCGCCCGAGGGCGGCGGCGGGGCCCGCGGGCGGCGGCGGCACGGGCGGCGGCGCGGGCGGCTGCACCATATTGGGGGCCGCGGGCCGGGCCGGGCGGCGGCGGCAGCAGCAATGCGGCGGGGCGGGCGGGCGGGCGGCGGCGGCGGCGGCGGCGTGCGCTCGGGGCCCGGCTCGCGCGCTCGGGCCGGCGCGGCGCGCGCCCGCACCCCACCCGCGCCCCCGACCCGCGCGCCCCCGACCCGCGCCCCGCCCGCGCCCCCCTCCCCGATCCGCTCCCCGCCAGCGCCCGCGCGCCCCCGACCCGGGCCCCGGCCTCGCGCGTCCCCCTGCGCGCCCCCGACCCGACCCTCCGCTCGCGCACCGCCCCACCCGCCCCCGACCCGGTCCTCTGCGTGCGCGACTCCCACCCGCTCGCCCCCGCACGGGCTTCCCGCACGCCCGCCCCACCTCGACCCGCGCGCGCCTGAGCCGGCCCCCCGCCCAGGGCGCGCGGGCAGTCTGGAGAGGGGCGCTGCCCCGCGGGGCGGAGGGCGCAGGACAGCGGCGGGGACCCCGGGCGCCCGCCCTCCCGCACCCCTCGCTGGGCTCCCCTCGCCGGGCTCCCCCCTCAATGGGGCAGGCCTGGAAATAGGGGTCCAGACAGGTCGCCCCAGCCCCCCCTTTCCCGGGACTTGGATTTAAAGGGACAGGAACTGCGTAACGGGAAGGCGCCCAGCACCCAAGGCGCTCTCCTCCCCCTCCCGGGAGCGAGCCTCGAGGTGAAGCCTGGCAGAGCAGGCCCCAGGCGTTCGGGGCACCCCTCTCTCCCACCCTGCGCCTCGCCCCTGGCTCCTGGCTCCTGTCTGCGACACCTGTCCCTGGCTGGACTGGAGAGGCTCTTGGCAGACCACAGGTGGTTTTCCCTAAGACAAATAATCCATCCATCTTCCTTATGGGCAGCTTTGGCTCCACATGCTGCAGGAAGGGGGACAATCGCCCCAGAAAACATGTAGTTGGTGAATGTCCCCTCCCCATAAATTAATAGAAAGTCCGGCCACATGTACATGTCCTGGCATAAAGATACCCAAATGCCATCCCTTCCCTGCGCCCTGACCAACAGGTAGCCCCCAACTCCGGGAGCGGTTGCGCTTTGGGGGAGCAAAGTGGGATGGTCACCAGGGCGTTACTAGGTCTTTCTCCATATACTCCCCCTACCCCACCTCCAAGTGATGATGTCTGGTTCCTGGATCCAAGTATCCTGGGACCAATTTAAAATGCATTTCCTGGGCCATAAATCCACAGACAGGAGCCTGGTTCTCAGCTCTCCCGGAAAGGCCCGTGCTGCAGGGGGAGGGGCGAGACTGCACAGGGGTCCCGGCTGATTGCAGTGCCAGCCTGGGACTCCGCGGTCAGGGAGACAGGAATTGCAAGCCAGGTAGACAGCCTGACATTTAACCCCAATTAACCGGAAGCTCACACCTTCTCCTGCTTCCCAAATATGGGAAGACCGATCCCATCTTTGGCTGAACAGGCTCTCCCGGGAAAACCAGTCCCTCCAGGAGTCCCAGAGTTCAAGCTCAACTTTCTCTCTTGCTTGGGGCTCCAAAGACCCCTCCCTCCCTAAACCTCCACCTGCTGGAGAGCAGTTACCACCCTACCCCCCCACCCTACCCCATCTGTGAAGGCATATTTAGGGAGTTTGGCCTAGGGGTAGAATTGCTGGGTCAAGCAGATCTGATCTGGGAGTTAACGGAGCTGAGAGCAGTTTCCTTCTCGCCCCGCAGTGCTGTGTCCTCCTGGGTCTCGGCGTCCTCCTGGCTGCGCCTAGGAATTATCAGACTTCCTACTATGTTTCCATTTTTTTTCTTTTGTTTATCTGTAGGAAGTACTGTCTTGGGGCTGTCCGGTGTAAAGGAAAAATTGCATATTGTGAATGTGCGCACAGACCCGCTCTTCTTCACCAGCTTCCGGCTCGTGCTCTGCCTCCGGAGCGGGCCAGCTGTGCGGTTTGGGCCGTCACTTACTACCTCTGAGCTCAGTTTTCTCATCTGTAAAACGGGCAGATACTAGTTCCCACAAATTGCCCTGGGGATTCAAGGAGCTGGCGTCTGGGGCATGGGAGGCACGGGAGAAGGGGAAACAGTGGTGTTATCAGGAGTCCAGCCCCTCCTGGAAGGTCGTGGATTCCTACGTGGGACTCCCGACTGTCGGCCTGCTCCCCCCAAACCTCACTGACATAAAATTGCTGTTGCCTTTACACTCTGCACGTAATTTCTTCCATTTTACTCCCCATCCAGGCTTTTTGCTGATTCAGCAGCCTTTCCTCACCCAGCGGTGGATCACAACCAAGATCTTGTTGGAAAATGAGGACTTGAGGCTTCAAGCAATTTCTGGTCAGCACCTTCTACCTCTGCTGATACACACCCTTCCCCCGGCAATTCCGAGGGACCTGTGCCCCCACCTCCCCCAGCCCCTGTCCCTCCTCTCCCACGCATGGTCCTGGTCATGCTGGCTTCAGCCCTGACGGACTTCAGTCTCTGAAATGCAGTCATGAGAGGCGTTCGTTCTGTCCCGTCTGGAAATCATTCTTCCGTCATGGATGGCGGGTGGTTTTGATTTCATTTTGGAGGAAACTCTGTAGGTCGACAAACACAGGACCCACCCCCAGCAATTTCAAAAAAGAAACCAGAAGGGAAAACAAAAAGCCATAGCACCACGCAGAATTTCATGGCTCTGGGCACCAGGCTCTGCGACGGGAACCCTACCTTAGCGACCTCATCGGCGCTCCTCAGGTGACCCGCACTGCCGTACTCACCTGTCTAAAAGACCAGCGTGGGGGCTGCCTCTGTGCCGTGCCCGACGGAAGGGAAGGGAAAGGGACGACAGACGGCCAGAGCGGGACAGCCGTCCAAGCGGGCTGGTCTCCCAGTGGCAAGCTCTCTGGCCTCCACGCCCGGGCACTTTCTCCCTCACCTGCTCCCTCTCCCCGTGGTCCAGAAATTTTCCAGTCTCCGTGGCAGAAAGTCTCCCGGGTGCCCCAGATGAGGGACGCCCCCCACCCGCTACTGAGTTTTGGACACGCCTCCTGCTGCTGCGTCTCACCCCGGTGATGCAATGTGACTTTGAAGGTCACGTAAATGGCCACACGGCTTCTGCACGTGCCCACGGACGCTCGGAGACCCCACCCACAGAGTTTTCCTCCTGTGCCTCGTCATGGTTTCAACGTGTAAAAGTGGCGTTATAATGCCAGAGCTTCGGGGGGCAACATAGGGGATCCGTGTGTGCATTGCAACGTGACCAAGCCGGAAGTCTAGCCAACACCCGTCACCCCACGTTGTCACATGGTGTGTCTCCTCCAGGGAGAACTTTCCAGGTCTACGCACTTGGCGACTTTCAGATGGGCACCGCAGTGTTCATTAGATCTCTGTGATCTGTTTCTTTTACGGCGGGAAGTTTGTGCCTTTCGACCCCCCTTCATCCATTCAGCCCACCCCCTCTGGCAGCCATCGGTCAGTTCTCTGCACCCGTGAGTTTAGTTTGCTTTGTTTTCTCTAGATTCCGCGTATAGGCGAGATCGTATGGTGTTTGTTTTTCTCTGTCTGACTCATTTCACTTAGCGTAATGTCCCCGAGGTCCATCCATGCTGGTGCAAATGACGAGATTTCCTTTTGTATGGCTTCATAATATTTCATGACATTATATACACACGCATTTTTCTCATCCATTCATCCATCATAATTTCTGTATCTGAACCAAATAAATGTTATGAAGCCAGGCAGAGGTCATGCAAACTACTAGGTCAGGGGCCAAATGCTTGTTTTAGGGACAAAGCTTGACTGGAACACAGCCATGCCCGCCCACGTACACACAGCTACAGTCGCTTTCACACCACAGCGTCTGGGTTGAAGAGTTTCCATGGAAACCATGTGGCCCATAAACAACTCAATACCTTGCCCTTTACAGAAAAAGCACGCGAAGCCCCGTGTCAGTCTGCTCAGGCTGCCGAAACAGAACACCACACACTGAGTGCTTCCCGTCCTGGGAATTTATTTCTACGATACTGGAGGTTGGAAATCGAGCTCAGAGTGCCAATAGGGTCAGGTTCTGGGGAGAGCTGTGCTCCTGGCTGGCAGATGGCCACTTTCTCACTGTGACCTCATGTGGCAGGGGGTTGAGGGTGGGTGGGAAGGGAGAGAATGAGAAAACCCTCTGGCGACTCTTCTTCAAAGGACACTAATCCAGTGGGATCCGCACCCCACCCTTATGACCTCATTGAACCGTAATTACTTCTTACTCCAAATACAGCCACATTGGAGGTTGAAGGACACTTACGCTCAGTCTGTAACACCCTGGTTTAAGTCACTAAGTCTTGGGGTGGCTTGGTACAGAGCAGTAGCCACCAGAAGAGACCATATGCTTCATGAGGATGGCTCGACGTCCCTTTCTCCTCCTCTGTAAAATGTCACCAACACTGATTCCTACTTTCCAGGGCTGGGGCAAAGGCGAGGAAGGAGTTTGGGGGTCCCTATTGCCTCACGAGACCCCAGCAACTCACAGCTATAGCTCCTCGCCCTCTCTGGGGGTGGTCGTTCCCAAGGATGAAGATCACCCCAAGGTTGCCAGAGGTGTCGCCTGTCCTCTTCCAACCACCACAGATCATCCTCCGGTTTTAACGCTCCTCCACGCCGTACGTGCGTGGACAAGTAAACCGTACCACACAAGATGGCCGTTAACATGGGGGTGCCTCGAGATTGTGCGAGGGCTCTTGATTCTCCCCAAACCAGAGGTAGAAAAAGATGCCAGCCCTGGGTGGGAGCAAAATCAGGGGCCGTCAGGATCACTGGCTGTCGTTGGCCAGTTTCTCTGTGCAGACCTTGAATGTCATTTCATCTAAGTCTTGGCATGGCCCTTTGGGGTGCAGACTGTAACCATCTCTACCTTCTTAAAGATGGGGAAGCTGAGGCTCAGGCAGCTAAAGCAAGTGGCCCCAAGCCGCATACAGCTCGCAAGTGCCAGCTCCAGGGCTTGTCCTTCAAAAGGTCAGGTGAACTTTGAGGGGAATGTCCTCCTGGGACTCTGGCTGCCAGACCCTGGCCTTCAGGCAGGGAGGCCATCCCCAGGGACTGACCCACGGGGACAGGAGACAGGGGAATCCTTTGTACTTGACGAGCAGCTGGTCAGCTCCAGGGTCGAAAGTCTGCCGAGGAGAAAGGTTGAGACGCCTGGTCTGAGCTTTGAAATCCCACATAAGCCACCCTGCGGGGAGCGTTTTCTCCTGGTGCTGGAGCTGGCTCGCTCCTGTCTCCGTTCCAGACAACACAGGGGTAACCGCGGCCAGCAGGACAGCTGAGGGGTGCCAGTGGTTAGTTCATCTGTTCCTCATAATGACTCCAAGCGATGCTGTTATCCCCACGTTACAGATGAAGAACCTGGGGCAGGAACAGATGAATGAGTCACCCTAAGGGAAGCAAGTAAATGCTCGGGGAGTCAGATCTCCAAGCTTGACTTTGCAAGTCCATTTGAACTAACTGCCTCCTCCACCTGGAGGGCCAGAAACCCAGATCCCTGACCATCCTCCACACGGTCAGCCAGGGGGCTTGCTTCGAGCTGGGCTCAGTGCCCCGAAATCCCTACTTCCCCCAAGACACATCAGCCCCTGGGGGACCACCACTCTGCAGACAAGGAGTCCGAGGCAAGGGCCGACGAGCTGGCTTGCCCAGAAGCCACAGTCTGGGCGCCTAGCAGACATACGGCCACGTGCTGGCCGGCAGCGTCCCCTCCCACTCAGCGGCTGCAATCATGGTATCTGGAGCAACAGCGGTAACAGCGGCAAGCGTGCCCTGTCGCCGCTCTTACCGGAGCCCTTCCCACACACATACCGAACACAGTGGCCCCGGAAGCACCAGCTGGTGCAAGATAGAGTTTCTCTTTCAGACCTCTCACCAATATTCCCCGCCACGCACCCCCACAGGGGACAGCCACGCTGACTTGCATCAGCATAGATTAGTTCTGCCTTATCCTTGAGCCTCACACCCATGCACACGTACGTCTGCGTCTGCTCTGTTCATTCAACATCACGTCTCAGATTCACCTGAGGGGTTCGTGTGTTCCTTTCGGTGCTGCGTAGTATTCCACCATGTGAATATACTGCACATTATTTCTCTCATTTCCTGTTGATCAGCACATGTGTTGTTTCCCAGGTGGAGGTCATTTTGAACAATCCGGCAGGAGCACCCTTGTATGTGTCTTCCGGCAGACACCCATCTCTTGAGCATACATCTAGGAGTGAACTTCCTAGGCCCTGGGGTACTTGGGTATTTAGTTCTTTTTTTTTTTTTAAAGATTTTATTTATTTATTTGACAGACAGAGATCACAAGCAGGCAGAGCGGGAGGCAGAGAGAGGGGAGGAAGCAGGCTCCCCGCTGAGCAGAGAGCCCGATGGCTCAATCCCAGGACCCTGAGATCATGACCTGAGCCGAAGGCAGCGGCTTAACCCACTGAGCCACCCAGGCGCCCTGGATATTTAGTTCTTGAAAGTGGTCAAGTCAGTCTGCAACCTGCAGGGGGTAAACATTCCAGTTGCTCCATGTCCTCACCAACACTTGATAATATCAGCATTGTAAATTTTAGCCAGTCTAGTGTATTGTAGTGGTATTTCTTTGTGATTGTGATTTGCAGTCCTGAAACACTTTTAACTTAATTAAGCTTCTTTTTTACTTGTAGCTCACTCCTTAATTTTAATTGAATAGGTATGAGCAAACCTGTTCTTGTCACTTGTCGGCAGTATTTATATTTGCAGTCTCCTGAAAGTACCACGTGCTACTAATTTTCTATCTAGATGGCTAATGTAGAGTTTTCTTTAAAGATAAATCCATCCAAGTTAAAAAAAAAAAAAAAAGAAAGAAAAAGGAGGTTGGGGGAGATGCCCTTGAAGAGGAATATTTTGCAACTAATCGACCTGCACAGGTGGGAATGTGGTGCCTGTTGAAGACATAGTGACCTCTCCCAACCTGAAGATGGAGGGGAAAGCAGGCTCTGGATGGAAGAGAATCAGGAAGTCAGAACCCACGTCGATCCCTCGTTCTGGGCCCCTGTCTCTCCTGTTGGTCCACCGTCTCTGTGTGTCTGTTCTCTACTGTCTGCCACACTCTGCTCTCTCCTCTACCTCTCAGTCCAAGCCCTAACATCCATAAACTAGACTCTATTGATCAAAATTCCCAGGAGAGACTCCACTGGGGGCAGCTTGAGTCAGGCACTGATTCCTCACCGTCAGTCATGGTCAGAGAGTGGAGACCTCTCTGTGACAGTGGGAAGAACACATGATTGGCCTTTCTAGCACAAGTCGAGGAAGCACATTCTGAGGCAAAAATTGGGATATTCTGTTGATGGGACAGATGGTTTGAAATTGAGAATGGAAGGGGCTCCTGGGTGGCTCAGTGGGTTGAGCCTCTGCCTTCAACTCAGGTCATGATCCCAGGGTCCTGGGATTGAGCCCTGCATCGGGCTCCCTGCTCTGCGGGAGCCTGTTTCTTCCACTCCCCGTGCTTGTGCTCACTCTCTCTCTCTGTGTCAAATGAATAAATATATAAAACATTATCATTAAAAAAAAAAGAAATTGAGAATGGGAGACGTTTGAAAAATAATAGGCAGAATTATTCTTCCTTATTTGTCAAGATCTAGAGCTATCTATGCCCCCAGGGGCACTCTCACTGGGCACTCGATTTTTAAGTGAAGATTATTACGATAGAGAGAGAGGCAGAGGAAGGAGGAGGAAATGGAAAAGGAAGATAATGTGAAGTGATTCGGGTGAATTAGCAAAAGAACAAAAGAGAGACTGTGGTGATGGTGGTGATGGTGGAGACAGCAGTGACGATGGTGATGATGGTGATGATGAAGATGGTGGTGATGGTGATGCTGGTGATGCTGGTGGTGATGACGGTGACAATGATGACCGTGATGCGGTGATGACAAAAATGACCGTGAGAATGGTTATGATGCTGGTGCTGGTTACATCTTTGTGCCTGACTGTGTTGAGCACTTCACATTCATTATCACATTTCTTCCTAAAACAACGTCATGAGGCTGCTACTATCGTCCTCATTGTACAGACGAGGAAATTTGAGGCTGAGACAGGTCAAGTCACGTGCCCCCGTGGAAGTGAACCAAGGCAGCTGACAGCAGAGCATGAGCGTGTGTCCAACCACGTTCCTCTGTCTCAAGAGCATAGACGTCCCCTCCGTGGGGAAGATGAGCTCTTGTCTGTGCTCAAGCCCCGCATTCGTGCAATTCAACAAATGGTTATATAGCAAATGTCCATGGACAGTTACGCACCCAGGCCCAGGAGCCGGACATTATTCACATCCCAAAACCCACTGCGTGCCCCTCGCGGTCATAACCGTCTCCCCTCCCGAGACGGAACCGCTCATCTGAATTTACCGTCACCCTGTTTTCCCTTAGAGCCCCCCCCCGCGAACGTGTGTCCCCCGCACTGCAGTTCAGCGGCCGGACTCGATGTGGCTGGATCTGGACGATACGTGTTCTTTCTGCCCAGCCCTGTGCTCGGGGTTCGTCCTCGTGGTTGCGTGACTCTCGGGCTCTCTGTCCCCTTCGCTGCACAGTGTCCGTGGCATGGACGCCCAGGTCACCGTAACTGGACGTCTGGACTGTTGCCAGTTCGGGGCTACTGTCTGTGTATCCCGAGACGCGCGCCCAGGAACCCTTACCATAACCCTCCCTCCCTGGGACCCGCGGGCCTGGGGGTGCCTCTTCTCTGAGCTTTGTCAGCCCCTGTGCTCCCCCCGCTACAGCGCACGTCCCTCTGCCCGGTAGTTGTCTTTTAATTCACGGCCTCGTCCCCTCACACAGGGTGGGGGAATGCGGCCAGCCGGGCCCCTGTCAGGTTCCTCTCATCCCCGCCCAGTGCCCAGCACAGTGTCTGGCACTAGGAATGGGACCGTGGAATTTTGAGTAGAAGATGAATGAGCGGAGGAAGACGCGGGTGGACGGTCGGCATCCCCCAACATCTGCTGAATCGAAGCGTGTCACGGACGTGAGAGGGGGGCCCGGAGGCGCCGGTAAGACACTCAGCTGTGGCTGTTTCCGATCTGCATCTGGACCTCGGAAGACACGGGCCGGTATCACTGGCACGGCATGCGGGGCACGGCACTCCTGGCGGGGGAGTGGCGAGGTCACAGAGGCCTCTCTCCCTGTCAGCAGATGGCGCGTGGACACAGAGACATCTAGAGAGACGCTTCCCAGCTGGACCCCTTTCCTCTGCTGCCCAGGGCTAAGAAGTGTGATTCGATCTCCTCAGGAGGAGGCAGCTAGTGGCTTCCTCCTGCCTTTTCGTTACCGCGTACCCGATCTGTCCATCCCCGGGAAGACGAGTGAGCGGCGCAGCGGCAGGAAGCTCCCGGATCTGCTCCTTCGTCAAAGAGGAAGATCAAAGTCACGGAGGGTGAATGAGGGCCCTGGGCAGGGGCCGAGCTCCCCCGGGTTGGGGGCGTATCGGAGGGTCCAAGCTGACATGCAGAGGCTCAGAGGTTGGGGACATGTATCCAGAAGTCACAGCCGTGGACCGGAGCCCTGGCCAGTGCCGACCAGCTTAGTTCCACGCAGGCCAGGCCAGGTGCCTTCACACCGTCTCAGAAACGCTAGTTTTCCTCAGAGCCCCCGGGCCTGTGGACCGTGTACAGCCTCCTTGACAGTTGACAAGGCCTCCCTGGCCGGTGCCTGCCAACCCCTCTGCCTCCTGGTGCTCCCCTCCGTGCCTTCTGCTCCTCCTCCTCGCCCTCCCGGGCCGGTTTCGCCCTCCCGGGCCGGTTCCGCCCTCACAGGTCCTGCTCCCCTGCCTGCCGTGCTCTTGAATGGCTCAAGCTTAGTGACTGCTTCTTCTAGGGGGCCGGCCTGACGCCCACCCCATCTAAGGCCAGGCCAGCTGCTCCCAAAGCCCCTGGGACCCAGCACCCAGCCCGCTGTCCGGGCCAGGCTTGCCTCCCCAGCACCGTTCTCTGCTGGATGATTAAGGACAGACAGCAAGGCTGCGGGATTCACACTCTATCCCCGCTCAGGGTCCGGACACAGAAGGTGCTCAGTAAACGGATGTCCTGGTGGCTGAGTGAATAAGGTGGTCGGTCGGGCGTTTGCCGAGCGTCAGAGGGTGACTCAGAGGTAACCAGGTGCGGGGACAGCTTCTTCCCGCTTCCAGCCTGTCCCCCGACCTCGCCTTCCCTATAGGCCAGCCAGGAGGTCCTTCATCTCTGCCTCTCCAGGGCCTGCCTCCTGAGCCACCTCAAGCCTACAGTGGATAGAGATAGGGTTGCTCAGGATCTGTTGCCCCCAACAGGCCAAAGTGTTCAGACCACACCCCGGTTCTCAGCCCTGGTGTTGGGAGTCTCCACCCGGGTGCTGACGACCTGTTTTAGCTCCTGAATCAGGCAGGACCTGAAGCCAGCCTATGTTTGAATTTACTCACTCACTCATACAGAAACTAACAAATTCCTTCTGCTTATACCGCTCCGAGCTGGGGTTCCTGGCATTTGTGAAAGGATTTTTTTTTTTTTAAGATTTTATTTATTTACTTGACAGAGATCACAAGTAGGCAGAGAGGCAGGCAGAGAGAGAGGGGGAGTCAGGCTTTCCGCTGAGCAGAGAGCCCGATGCGGGGCTCGATCCCAGGACCCTGGGATCATCACCTGAGCTGAAGGCAGAGGCTTCACCCACTGAGCCCCCCAGGTGCCCCGAAAGGATTTTTTTAAACAGCATTATTGAGACGTAATTCATGCTGTATCATACATACACGGAAAGTGTATAAATCAGTGTTTCCAGTACAATTATCAAGTTGTGAGCTCCCACCGCAGCGCAATTTGGCCTTTTCTTCACCCCAGAAAGAAGCCGTGAGCTATTCGCCGTCACTCCGATTCCTCCCTGCCCCAGCCCGGCCCCTGGAAGGCATGCTTCTGCTTTCCATCGTGATGGTTTTGTGGACCAAATGAAACCATCCAAGAGGGGCCTTCTGCGACCGTCTTCCTTCACCGAACACGACGTCCTCTGGCTCATCCGCACCGCAGCAGGTGTCTGAGTCGTCCAGCGTGTGGACGGACCCAATTGTGCGCATCTGTCCCTCCGTTGGTGGACGTTTTGATTGTTTCCACTTGGAGGTCCCGTGAATGAGGCTGTGGTGAACGTTCGTGTTCAAGCCTTGGTGTGCCTGGATGTCTTGACTTCTCGTGGGTGAAAGCCAGGGATGACATTGCTGGGTCATGCGATGACTCTGCTTCACCTTCTGAGGAGTCGCCGACTGTACAGACTGCATCCTACCTGGCCAGCCCCCAGGATGGGAGGCACATGGTCCTGACCCGCCTGAACACACAAGTCACCCACACAGCGGGCAAACGGTGTCTGACCTCAGCTCCTAACCCCGCGGGTCCCGGCTAGGCGACGCAGGAGCCTCAGAGAGCCACAGCCCAGGGCTGCTGAGAGGATGGAACCGGACATCGGCGGTAAGCGCCTCCTCCCCGGATCAAACGTTCCCATGTGTGCGCCTCTGATCACTGCCGTTGAATACATTCCAAAATGCGCAAGGGCTGGGTCAGAGGGCACATGCTTTCTGCAAGCCTGCTGCCACCGCGGGACAGTCCCCCTTTGCACAGTGTGGCTCAACCTTCCACAGTACCAGAACCACCCGGACTCGGGAAAAAGGAGACACTGGTTCAGCGGGCTGGGAGGGGCCCGAGCTCCCTGCATGCCCACGCCCCCCCAGCAGGAGGGATCCCCAGGGGTCCCTCTCCAGGGAGCCCGGCGATGGCGCTCAGAGGGTCCGGCAAAGCACAGCCCCAGGCAGGGCGTGAATGGTCAGCTACACTGGCCGCAGAGGCTGCAGAAGGCTGGTTCCTGGCAGGTGGCCTCCGTCCGGCACGGCTCCTGCCCACCCCGCAGAGCCCCAACCTCTGTCTTTGGCCGCTTGCCCAGCCTGGCCATTTATGCAGCCGATTCCTGCGAATCTAACCCGCCCAGAGAGGACTGGAGAGTCCAGCTGTCTGCACCGAGGCCAGGCGGTGGGGGTCCAGCCCCGTGCGCCGAGGGCCCTTCCTGCAGCCTCCTGGGCCTGCGGGCTCCCGGCCCTGCAGCGCGGCATCCAGGGAGCCCGGAGAGGACGGCGGGCCGAGGGAGACCCCGTCTGGACGGGAGTGGCCGTGCAGCGCGGCGGCCGTCTCTCCGCGGCACACCCCGGCAACGGGGAGCTGGAGCCTGTGTCTGCGGGGGTTTCAGTCTACGCCCAAGAGGCTGCTGAGGCCTGTGGGCTCCTTGTGCTGGGGCTGGGGGAGGGGAGAAGCAAATAATAATAATAATAATAATAATAATAATAATAATAATAATGGCTTTAATCCTGGTAAAAGTAGGGGGAGGCCACAGAACAATTAGAGGCTTTTGCTTTCCATATGAAACTGGAAATGAAATATCAAAATGAACCACATGAAATTGCTGATTTGGGCCATTTTTGCCTTCTAGAAAAAGGCAGTTCCACACGGTTCAGTGTTAATGCTCAGAGCAAATTCGGGGTCTTGGTTCTCGGGACACGCGAAGCCGGTGTATTTGCCCACAAGCACACATCTCATCACACATGCCGCTACCCTCGGGTGCCGCGGGTCATGGAATCTGAGATGCCACCGAGTGTCAGGTGCTCTGGGTCCCTCCGTCCCTCCAAGAACAGAGGAGTCCCAGACAGTGCCCTGGGGGCTTTCGAGAGTCAGGGCTCCTGTTTCCTCTTCCCAGTGTAACAGGGCTGCTGTGCCGGGAGGCACACTTCTGTGAGCCACACACCCGTGAGGGGCGATGAGCTGACGGGGGAGGAGGTCCTTCATGAGCTGGCCTCTCTCCACGTCCGTGGGGCCCTCCTCCTCCTCTTTTCTCTCCCACCAACACTCTGAGGGTCAGCCCCAGCGAAGTGCCCTGGGCTGGGTGGGGACGGCTGCCAGACCAAGGGCTCCAGGCCCCGGAGAATGCTAACCCAGGGGCACGGCTTCCAGGAGACCAAGATGCTCATAGTAAGGTAGAAAATACTAAATAATTAGCAGATAGGAGTAGTAAAATAGTAAACACACGGCCAGATCGCAGAGCCACCGGGCCCCGTCTTCCAGAATCACTGTGTGCATCCACAGCGGAGACACAGGGTGGACCCCACCCAAATTTAGGTCCCGACGTCAGAGGGATGAGCTCCCCCCCCACACACACACTCCGAGGGTAGGAACAGGCCATTACTCCTGTGATGAGGCTTTCTGGGGAGAGCGCAGAAGCTCCCACACTGCTGCAAAGTGGCCAGAAGGAGCGGCCAAGGAGACTGGCCTGGGGGCTTCCTGTGGCTGGAGGGTGGGGCCGGGGGAGGGGGGTTCCTCCACTCGGAAAGGGGCTGTGGGCTGTGAACCTACGACAGCACCGAAGGACAGGGCAGCCGGGCTTTCCGTCCACCGGCCGGCCGCAGGGTCGCGGGGCCCAGGGAAGAGGGTGAGGTTAACCGCCGCCGGCAGCGCAGCGTCTCAGGTGGGGTCAGACGCCACCGCAGGCGGACATGCCTGCTTCCCGGTTCCGAGACACTCGGGGACACGCGTGGCGGGCACACGTGTGCACACGCGCACAGCACGCACGGGGAGCGTGGCGACCCGGCAGTCTCCGGCGCGGGGGCGTCTGTGGGGGCGTCTGTGGGGGCGTGTTCAGCCCGCCTCTCCCAGAGCGGCCTCCTGGCGGCTCCGCGGTCGACAGACACTCAAGGTTCCCAATTAGGAAGAGTTCGGCCTGTACCAGACGCCCGTGTGCCACCTCCCAGATCGAACAAATGTTAATTTTTTCCCCGATTTGCTTTGAGTGTTTTTTAAGGAGATCAGAGCCGGAGCTGAAGCGCTCCCCCGCCCCCCAGCCGTCTCTCTCTCACCTTTTCTCACTTGCGCACTCTGGGAAGTCAGCGGCCGGGATGGGAGCCGCCGCCAGGGGAGAGGCTCCCGTGACCAGCCGGCAGGGACCTGGGGCCGTCGACAACCACGAAGTCAGCTTGGAAGGGGTCCCTTCTGCCGCAGTTAGAGCCCCCCACGACCCCGGACCTCACCCACACGAGACGTCAGGAGCCAGAAACACTCGGGGAGCTCCCAGGCTCCCGCCCACCCAAACGAGGAGCGAACACGCGTGTGTGGTTTTCAGCCCCTGGGTCGGGGGGTACTCGTTTTCCGTCTGGCATCCCTCGGACGCTGGGTGCTAGGACACCGGCCGACTGGGGCGCCCACCGGGCCCCACCACCGACAGTCTCCAGGCTTCTGTTCCTCGTGGTGTCCTGCCGTTGGACGGGGTGGTGATGACCTCGGGGGGACCCCTGACGCAGCACGCTGAGCCGGGCAGCACGTCTGTGTGAGCCCCGGTGGCAAACGCCTCCTCCCGGCCCCCGTCCGCATCCCGCAGCCTGCCGTCCTCGGCCGGTTCCCTCACGGCCCCACCCTCGGGCCCTCGGGGACCCCACACCACAGAACCATCTCACAGCCGCTCCGACCGGTCCCTCTGTCTCCTGGCCACGCGTCCTTCCTGATGTCCGTTCTGACTCAGAACCCAGCAGTCCTTGTCACAGAAGATGTTTGGAATTTTGCCCCCAAGTCCAGAGACTTTGGAGACAGACGGGGTTTCCGGGCTCCTCCCACCGTCTCTGCCCCCCGAGGCTCCCTCCGGAAAGTGGGCTCCAGAATCACGCCGATCTCCAGGACGACGGAGAGAATCGAGGCCGACGAGGAGGGCCGGCGCCGAGTGGGGTGCCCTCAGCGAGCCTGCCGCGCCGGTGTCAGCCCTTGTGAACGCCGTGGCGGGAGGTGCTCGGCGGCCCAGCCCTGGGGGAGGCCGGGGACCTGCGGCTGAGCCCCGCGTCCCTGGGAGGCCTGCGGCAGGGTGTGGTGGGGCGAGGCAGGGGAGGGGCTCCTCGGCAGGGAGGGTCCCTCCGTGTCGCCGGGGCCTTCTCTAGGCTCCATATGGAAGCACGCTGCCTCCCACCCCTGCTGGCTCTATTTTTTCTTTCTTTTTTTATTGAGGTAAAATTCACACAACATAACATTAACTGTTTAAAGTGAACAATCCGATGGCAGTTAGTACAGGCTCGGAGCTGCGGCAACTGTCACCGCAATCTAGTTCCAGAACATTCCATCACCCCCAAGGAAACCCGACCCCTCCCCCAGCCCCTGGCCACTGTGACTCTACGTTCTGTCTCTACAGATTTGTCTCTTCCGGAAGTTTCCTCCAAGAGGAGACCAGCACTGCGGGACCTGCCGAGGCAGGCTCCCTTCACGTCGGAAGACGTTTTCGGGGTGTATCCGCGTTGCAGCCTGCGTCCGTGTCACCCGTCTTTATGTCTGAGGAAGGTGGCCTCGTGTGGGCAGACGCCTCTGCTCGTCCGTTCTCGGGGGGTGGGCTTCGCTTATGGGCATGTTTGGACTGTTGTGACTGCCGCCGCAGACACGCACATGCAGGGTTTTGTGTGCACCGAGGTTTCGGTTCTCCTGGAGATACCAGGGCGTGGACTCCCTGGGACTGTCTGCTTTGGAGGAACCACCCCCCACACACCGTACCTGCCAGCTTCCACCGAGCCCTCAGACTGCAGGTTCTCCGGGGGTCACTTTCCACGAGACTTTAGGGATCGGTCTGTGTGGCGGTCTGTGAGCCCCATGTGAGCCGGGCGGGGGTGGGGGGGCGTGCTCACCCCGCACCCAGGCCTGGTGACGAAGACATTCAGTGAGCACCTGTTCCTGTGAGGATGGCCTGCGGGGATGAGCTGACAGGCGAGCAGAGACGTGGCCGGGAAGCCCCAGGACCCAGAGCAGGACCCCTCAACAGATGCACACATGCTTGGTGGACACGGGGTGGGCTGAGGTGCTGGGGGTTCATACGCAGGCTGTGCCCGGGGCAGCCTGTACTGAATGGCCAGTGGTGTGGCAGACCCACGCTATGTCCTACGCCGGCCCCCAAAGACAACGGTGGGGTGGCATCCTAGCGCAGTCAGAATGAACACCCCAGATCTTCCTTCCTCACCTCCAGATTGACTGAACCCACAGGGATCCTGGCTCAGGGTCTGTTCCCAGAATCCAGTGGAAGCCGGTGGGCGTGCCCTCCGGTCAGCTGAGGACCCGCCCTGCCATCAGGAGGGACGCCTGGTCATTTACAGGAAGGATTAGCCAGAATCAAGGGGCTTTCCTGAGGCTGCTGCGCTGGGCAGTCATGCTCTGGTTCCGGGGGGCTGCCCGCCGCTGACCTCCCGCGGCTTAGAGGCGGAGCTCGTCTGTCTCCAGACTCACCGGCCTCTGAGTCCTGGAGCCCCCACAGCTGCTCGCTCGCCCTTCGCCCTCGGGGTGGGGGCGCCGCCCTGCGGAGGAGGAGGATGGCCTGACAGGACGCGTCTGCAGGGCCGCGCGCGGGCGGCTCCCACGTCCACACGCAGCTTGCCAGGCCTGGTGGTCTCCGGGCGGCGCTTACGGGACTTCCCCGAAAGAGAGCGCGGGAAGGCGGCGTCGCTGCGGCCCCTCCGCTCGGGAGGCCCTCCCCGCAGACGGCCGCCGGACCTTGTCTGGCTCCTCTCTCGTTGCTCCCCCCCCCCCCCCCGCCCGTGCCCCCACAAGGGCCTCCGCTGAGGCCGTTGCGGAAGAAGCTTTGTTCCCGGAACAGACGTGCAGACTCCAAATAAAACGACTGAGAGGCTGACCTGTAGAGATGCGGTCATTAGGTGACCTGCCTTGTCGCCTGTTCCGTTCGTATCATCATTTCCTTCCCAGCGGCGGGATTTTCCAACACGGACAGGAGCAGCGTGGGCGCCTCACAGACCCGCGTGCCCACCGCCCTTGGGACAACCCAACAGCGGTCGCCTTCCAGAAAACCAGGGATCCTCCTCGGAGCCGGTTCAAGAAGAGGCCGTGAAGAAGCCGCGGTTCAGGTGGGAGACGCCCCTTCCCCTCCTCTTCCGTCCTGTCCCGGCAGCTCAGGGCCGAGCCCACCTTTCCGGGGCAGGGCCAGGCAGCGAACAGTGCGGCTTCAGCAGATAAACAAACGGTTCCTGCGGCCGCTCCGGGACTCGGGGTTGCAGAACCAAAGAGCCAGAAGAAAGACTTAATTTACAAAACCTGGCAGGGGCTCGACGTGACCCGCGGCCATCATCTGCCAAGCCTGACGCAGCCCAGCCCGACTTAGAGGAACACGAGGGCCCACCTCGCTTCGGCTGCTTTAACCCCCACAGCCAGGAACAGGAGCACGAGGCCGTGCTGGGGTGTGAATGGGGCCCTCGGAGCCAACGGGGGGTGTGAGCCTGGGTAAGTGACTGACTCCTCCGGGCCTGGATGCTGCAAGGGACTTTGTAGCGGTCCCTGCCTCTGGGAGGAGTCGGGGGAGTGACGAGCTGCACTGGGTGGGGGGCTCAGCCCTGGGCTTCCATGGGATACCCCAGGGCCACTGTCATTAAAACGGGCAGGACGTTGGGGGCCTGGGTGGCTCAGTGGGTTAAGCCGCTGCCTTCGGCTCAGGTCGTGATCCCAGGGTCCTGGGATCGAGTCCCGCGTCGGGCTCTCTGCTCAGCAGGGAGCCTGCTTCCTCCTCTCTCTCTCTCTCTGCCTGCCCCTCTGCCTACTTGTGATCTCTCTCTCTGTCAAATAAATAAATAAATAATCTTTAAAAAAAAAAAAAAAAAAAAAAAAAACGGGCAGGACGGGCTGCCGGGAGCACGCACTTCCGGGCAGCGGGAGGCGGCGCGGGAGGGAGGCAGAGGTAATCAATCAGTCAGGCCCGTTGGGGGCAGCAGGGAATTGAGTTGTGAGTGGCTCTTTTTTCTAAGGCCACCTCTCCCACTTGACTCTGCTGCCTGTGCCGCCAGGGACAAGGCTAACTTTACAATAGCCCCCCACCGAGGGCAGGCTGCATCCCGATCCCTGTGACCAACAACCCCGTTCCAGAAACTTCCAGCTTGGCTCCTAGGAGAGGCAGTGCCCACTGCATTGGGCCATCCACCAGGCTTTAGGGGTGCTGGCTAGGGTGCATCCACCAGAGAGCCCACTTTGTGTAACCCCCCCCCCACCGTGATGGCGCCTAGCTTGAAGCCAGAAGTGCATAGAGACCACAGTGGTCACCCAGGTCAGCATCTCCTGGGCCACCTGTGCCCCAGGGAGCTGTGAGAGTCTGGTGAATCTGGCTTCCCAGGGCTTCTTCCCAGGAAGAGAGGCAGAGGGGAAGCCGGGGCTCGGGTCACAGGCTGGGGGAGCAGGTCCGTGCCAAGGGCCAGCTGTTGCCAGGAGGGAGGCAGGGCTCTGGAACCAGACAGCAGGGGATGAGGCGGCCCCTCGAGCCCTCAGTGTGGTGGCTGTTGCTGTGACCGATGGGAGGCAGAGGAGGTCAGCGGTCAGAGGTCACAAGGACTGTCAAGGGTCAGCAGGAAAACACCGGAAAGAGAGATTTCAGAGTGCGAATCATGGAAACCTTGAACTGTGCAATTCATGTGGCCTGGAGGGGGCCCGTGTCTGTGTCCTGGGCCCAGCTCAGCGCTCTCAGCCCGAAGTGGGTCTCACCCCGAGAACTGACCTGGACCCAGACTTCCCAGGCCATCCCCTGACCCCATTTCACCCACCTTCCTTTTGGGGGCCTGTCCTGCTGCTCTCCCAGGGCCGAATGGGCTCTCCACCGGTGTTGCTTGTCCCTTCTGACCCCACAGAGCAGCCCGTCACCTGGGTAAGAAGGGACCCCATCCAGGCCGGGAACGTGACTCAGGAGGGACGCAGCTACATTGCCCTGTCGCAGCCAGGGCCGTCATTCGGAAGTCTGCAGGCCAGAGGGCCCCCTCCCAACTGTGTGTGTCTCGCCACCCACAAGCCAAGGAGTGCTCCGTGCACCTGTTCTACAGGTGCCGATCAGGGTCAGGACCTGTCCTATCGGGGGCCCCATCGGGGCATGCACTGGGTGCCAGCAAGGCCTCCTGCCGTCAGGATCTCTGCCTTCCTGGGGCCTCCCCTTGGGGTGACTCCCAGCTCACTGAGCGCTCTGGCCAGGGACCCCTGCTCTGGGTCTCACCCTGCATGGCAGGAAGAACAGGCCGCCACTCTTAAGCTTCCAGATCCTTCTTCGGCCACCTCTAGTCTTAGTCTGTGGAAGGGCATGTGCGCCCTGGGGTTCACGATGTCACTGTGCTCGGTGGGTAGCAGCCCTACAGGATGCCCCCGTCCCAGTGCCCGGACTCTGGGGCTGTGAGACCCCACAGGGCAAGTGTGCCGTGGGACTGAGGATCTGGAGGTGGGAGGTGAGCCTTGGAAGTGGGAGCCAGAGGTCTGCCTGCGGGAGAGGCAGACGGCAGGGTGGTGGGGACACAGGGAGAGGAGAGGCCGCCGGTCCAGGGCCACGAGGCAAGGAGCACGGACACCTCCTCAGTTGGAAGAAACAGGGAAGCAGATCCCCTCAGAGCCGCCGGAAGAAGCCAGCTCTGCAGGCACCTGGACATCTGCCCGGGGAGGCCACAGCTGACCTCCGACCTCCAGCCCGCCAGAGAATAAACTGTGCCGTTCCTGGCCACTGGGTCTGTGGGCTACACTGGGCAGCCCGGGGATGGCCACACGGCTGCCACCCACCAGCTCCGGGAGGCCGTGGCGGCTGCTGGGGGGTTGGGTTTCAAACGATGGGATTCTTCTCCAGCCCCTACATTGGAGCGGCTCGGGTCAGCCCTGGTGCCGTCAGCACGTGCACGTCCCACCGCTGGTCCGCAGCGCTGCCGTCCTCACCATCGGACTAGCTTAGCATCACGGTCCCGAGACTGAGGCCCCAGCTACGAAGTGAGGGGCTTGCAGCGGCCAGTGCGAGGACAGCCTTTCCAAATCGAGCCCTTGGGGCGCCTGGGCAGCTCCATCGGGGAAGCGTCTGCCCCCAGCTTGGGTCGCGATCCTGGGGTCTTGGGATCGAGTTCTGCATCGGGCTCCTAGCTCAGCGGGGAATCTGCTTTTCCCTCTGCCCACTGCTCCCCCTGCTTGTGCGCGCGCGCTCTCTCTCAAATAAGTAGATAAAATCTTTAAAAAATAAACGAATAGAGTGAGCTTTGCTCAGTGCCCAGCACCCTCACACAGCCCTATGGGGTGGGGCCCACCACGGCCCTGCACCCGGCCTCACCAAGTCTCCCAGAGCTCGCTCTCCTGCACGGGGGGCCGTCTGGCCGCCTACAGAGCGGGCCAGAGGGTGGCTTGCTCTGCCCTGTCTTCCCCACACTTTTCGGGGCACGACGGGTCCCTCGCAGCACTCCCCCCCCCACAGCGGCTCCCACAGCGCTGCCCTGCCTTGGGCGGGGGTTCAGAGCGCGGGCAGGTGAGGCTCACCTCCTGCTTGGGCCTGGGGGGATGGGCAGTCCTGCGGCACGTGGTCCTGGGCCCGGGGGATGGGCAGTCCTGCGGCACGTGGTCCTGGGCCCATGGCTCTCGGCCTCTCCCACTCCACAACGGGACAGACGGACACCTGCCTTCCGAGGGCTCTGCCGAGGCCAAGCGAGAGGCGGTGCAGCCCTCGCCGGACGTTCCCCCCGCAACACAGCGGATAACCCAGCCTGCACCCGCCGTGGCCACTTTCTGACCGCAGACTTCCACGTTGTCCCCCAGCGAACGCGTGAGCGAGCGAATCGGACGCGTCCGCCCGCAGGCCGCTGCGCTAAAACCGAGTGAGCGGAAGAAAGGCAAGAGAAACTCACTGCTTTGGGCAAGTTCTTGTCTCGGGTGAACTGGAAATGCCTGGGGGGCTCGGTCGGGGAAGGCTCTGCCTCGGGCTTAGGTCATGACCCCGGGGTCGTGGGGGTCGAGCCCCCGCGTCTCCCTCTCCCTCTGCCGTCCACCCCCACTCACACTTGCTCCCTCTCGCGCTGTCTCTCAAATCAATAAAATCTCTGGAAGGAGGGAGGGAGGGACGGGGGGACGGACGGGGGGACGGATGGGGGGACGGACGGAGGGACATGTCTGGAGCTTCCCAGGAACTGTCCCTTCTCCCTCCTGCCACTGGGAGGCCCAAGGGCTCGGCGGACAGACTCCGGGTGGTCCCAGACGGGCAGGCAGGATGGCCGGGGCGGCCCGCCTCCAGGAACCAGGCATTCTTCTGCTCCAGAACATAAACACATCCCACGCAGCCTCCGGGAGGGCCAGAGGCCCTGTTAGCTGCCTTGGAGGGAGGATTGTTGTCCAAAGACCAGTGTGCAGCCGGGCCCCACTTCCCGAGAGAGCTAGGAGAGCCCAAAGCATCATCGGGTTGACCCTGTGCTCCTGCTGACGGGCAAACTGAGACCGGGAAGGCCAGGGACCTGCTCAAGGCCACTTGGGAGTCAGGGGCTGCATCCAAGCCCCTGCTACGCAGCCAAGCCCAGATGCCGGCAGACTGTGCGTCTCGCTCCAGGAAGAGGCCCAGAGCTCGGGCGAGGAGGAGGGCCTCCCCTGCAGGCACAACGGTGCCCAGGGACCACCCAGCACCTGGTGCCTTCATGCTGAAGGCGGTGTCTCCGCAGACCAGAGCCCGCTCAGACCCTCTCTGCTTCCATCCAAGCGGCAACGGCCCCCTGGGAGGGCTGACCGCTTTGCAGTCAGGAGCCAGAACCCCTTCCTCTGTTCTGAAGGATTTCTCCACGTCAAAGACAACTTCTGGAACTTTCTGTGAGTGACTGAGAACCAGTCCCAGCCTCCCCAAGAAGGAAAACCTGGGCTTTGGCAAAACAGGAGCACAGGACCACCCGTCGGGGCTGGACAGCACTGCTGGTCGGGCTCGTGTGACCCTTCCTGGAAACCGCACAGTCATCAGGGCTGGCTCCTGCACTCTGTGGGATGAACCGTCCTTCCTGGGAGACTTCAGCCCCCAGAGACTTGGAACGGCTCAGGCAGAGGAGCTACAGCCCATGGCCACAGACCCCACTGTTGACTCTCGGCCCAACGCCGCTGCCTCGAGACCTGGCGCGGCCCCTGTGTCCATGAAGGCGGGACTGGTCTCTCCCCAGACGCCGGCCGTCCCCGGCCGTCCCCGCGATCGCAGCATGGCTCCCTGCCAGTGCACGCACGGCGACAAAATCCCACCTTCCCTGGGGCTTCTCTACACCCAGCCCCGCCTGGTGGGGTGGTGGTCCTTGCTGGGAGCGGAGGCGGCTGCGGAGGGGGGACAGCGGTGCGGCCACGGCGGGAACCGAGTCTGGCGCTTCCTCCAACAGTTCAACGCGGAGGAACTGCCCAGAGTTCCCACGCCTGGGTATCGACCCGAGGGAAATGAAAGCATGCGTCCGCACAAGCCCTGGACCGGAATACCCATAGCAACGCCACTCACGGCAGAGCCCGAGTCACCTGCTGACCAGGCGGACGAAACACGAGCTGTCCTGGAATACGAATCAGCCGCCAACGACGCTGACGCGCTGACACGACATGTGCCGCCGGGCGGGAGCCCCGAACCCCGCGTCAGGTGAAGCCGTCCAGGACGCCGCGGCCCGTCGGACAGCACTGTGCGGGGACAGAAAGTAAATCGGAGACGGCCCAGGGTGGGACGGGGTGGGGTCTGAGGCTGATGGCCAGGGCATGAGGGATTCTTCCTAGGGTGATTCAAACGTCCTAAAACTGGCCCCGGCGACGGCCATGCAGCCCTGCCGCGTCCGCTCTGCTTCGCCGAACCGCGCGCTGGACACGGACGAATCGTGCGGTCTGCGCCTTGGATCTCCATGAAGCCTAAACAGAGCGAACGTTGACAGAGGCCGAGGGCGTGTGTAACGGGCACTTTCAGGCACTTCGGGGGTTCTGAGTGACGGAGCTTTGAGCCAGCCGTGCCCCCTGAGGCGGAGCACGCACACGCCACGACTGCAAGCCCCCCTCGCAGCAGAAACGGACGCACCTGTCGTTCCACAGGCGCGTGCCGGGACGTCCACAGTGCGCAGCTGGTGACCGCTGTCCCCGGGAGCCACCTGCTATCCGTCCGCAGCGGGAGGGACAAACGAACACGGTCTGCTGGACGATGGAGCGCCGCGACGAACAGGAGCCGCGTGCAGCACGGACGCGTGCAGACAGCCGTGAGCGGGAGGGCCGCCTGCTGGGTCAGAAGCCAGCCTTCCGCGCTGAAGGTCACTTCCACGCTCACTCGATGGGGACAGTGCCAAGGAGGCCGGGGAGCGGGGGCTAACGGGGCTGGCGACGACCTGTTTCTTACGGTTCCATGAATGCCTTCGTTCTGAGAACGCAGCCCACGGCCCAGGCGGGATTTGTGCGCTTGGCTGGTGTGTCGTATCTCGACGAAAAGTCTGTGGATGAAGATGTTTCCGACGTTAGTGTAAGGAGGCAGCCCAAGTGTCCATCGGCCGAAGAACGGGTACACACGCCGTGGGGACGGTGGGATGCTCGCGGGCAGTGAAAAGGCAGGAAGGGCTGACCCGTGCTACAAGGGGGGGGCAGCGGGGTGCAGAGTCCCCCACCCGCTGTGAGGGTTCGTCCACACGAGCTGTGCGTGCAGAGGGGGACAATCCAGGGACGGAGAGCAGGTTTGTGGGTGCCAGGGCCTGGGGAGCCAGGTGGGGAGTGTCTGCTGAGGGACGGGGTTTCTGTTTGGGGCGATGGAACGTTCTGGAGGTAAGCGGTGCTGATAATTGGGACAACTCCGAGAATGTGCGGAACACCACTGAGTGCACCCTTGAAACGGTGAGTTTCGTGTTTGAGGAAGGAAGTGGAAGTTCCGAGGGGCCAGCTCACTCTCGAGAGATCTGGGGTTTCTAATCCACACGCCCCGGTCGATGCCGCGACGCCTGGGTTTGGAGTCCTTCCTCTGCGCCAGGCTCCAGGGCCAGCCTCCCTTCCTACACCCCCGTTCGTCCCCAAAGCCATCCTAGGGCGTCGCCACGATCCTCACCCCCACACTACAGAGGGGGACTCTAGGGGACAGCCGTGCGGCAGCAGAAGGCGGGGCACTGTCCAGGGCCGCCCCGCAGGCAGGTGGGCCGAGTCTGACGCAGCCCTCAGGGGAGCTGTTTAGAGGGGAGAGCACGGTGGGAGGAGGCGCCGATGAACACCCGGGCACACCACCGCTGCCCCCAGGCCTCCCTTCAGGGAGCCCATGGCAGGGCCGAGGGACGCTGGCCTCTGTGGACGGCACCCCAGTGCTGACCCGTGAATGTCGTCCCGTCCGCGGGCCCCTCAGAGCCTGCCCGCACCGCCCGCTGGACCCTCGCAACCACCCAGGTGCTGCCGTGCGGCAACGAGTCACGTCACTTGCTCACGCAGTGCCAGGTGGCCGAGTGGGGACTGAAACCCAGAAAGTGGAGTCCAGACCCCCCCCCCAAGGTAGCCTGGGCCCTGACTGTGCTCCCTGGTGATGGCAAAGCCGGTGTGGCACGGTAAACTTGGGGTGAGCATTTGGGACCCTCCCGGGGGGCAGGTTACATAACAGGAGAGGGAAGCCAAGCCTCGGGCCTCAAGGTCAGTGTGTGGGCACACCAGTCCACAGTCTCCCAGAGTCTGTGGTCAGTGCTCAGACCCGGGACACTTCCAAGGGCAGCAGAGCTGGCGGCTGCCCGGGGAGGCCACCACCGTGCCCTGCGGGGCTGGACACCTCTGCTTGGGCAGAGCAGCGGGCAGGTTCCCAGCTGGCCCCAGTCTAGACTGGTCTCCTTCCAGCCAAGGAACAAATGGGAGCTCAGGGCTGCAGCCACAGCAAGAGGTGGTCAGTAGGGCAAGGGCTGGCCTAGGACACAGCAGGCTTTCCCCGTCCAGCTATTGCCCATCAAAGATGATCCTGCCCTAACAGAGTGGGCCTGGATTTATTCATTCCACAAATATCTACCGGGCACAGTGAGGTATAGATTTTCTGAGTCCAGGCGGCTGGCCACAGTGCCTGGATATTTATTTAGTCAAACCTTATTCTGGATGTGTTTAGATGAGACGAGCTTTTAAATCTGTGGGTTGAGTACAGAAGGTTGCCCTTCATAATAAGGGTGGGTCTCATCCAATCAGGTGAAGGCCTGCATACAACGAAAGACTGACCTCCTCCAAGTCAGAGGGCATTCTGCCAGCACACAACAGACTGGGACAGTAACATTAGCTGTCGCCAGGGTCTCCAGCCCAGGCCAGCCCACCCTGCACAGTCTGGAATGCTGGCCTCCATACATAAATACACGGGTGTGTGTGTGTGCGCGCGAGAGATTTACATATACAAATACATAATGTGTGTATATGTGTGCGGTGTGCAATATATACAAAAGTATCTCGGTCACATAATACTAATTCTGCTCCTTTGACAAATGCAGGTGCCTGCCGTCTGATGGGGCTGGAACTCAGAGCGAGGATGTGGCCCTACGGCGTCAGTCTATCTTCTGCTGAGGAGGACCAGCCGTGGGACACCTTCAGGTCACGGAGGTCCCACGGGCCAACAGGGACAGACTTTGCCCGCTCCTGAGAGCAAGCCTGTCTGCCAGGATAGAGGCTCCTTCCGGACAGCGGTGCGACCTTGACCGCAGGACTTCACAGGCTAGGTTTCTCTCTCTCTCTCTCTCTTTTTTTTTTTTTTTTAAAGATTTTATTTATTTATTTGACAGACAGAGATCACAAGTAGGCAGAGAGGCAGGCAGAGAGAGAGAGGGAAGCAGGCTCCCCGCTGAGCAGAGAGCCTGATGTGGGGCTCGATCCCAGGACCCTGGGATCATGACCTGAGCCGAAGGCAGAGGCTTTAACCCACTGAGCCGCCCAGGCGCCCCCACAGGCTAGGTTTCTATTTCCTTGTCTGTGCAACGGGCCAGTTTCATCTCTTGGGTGGCAATCCCGGGGACCGTACGGGACGCAGCGCATGCAAAGGGAGTCCCATAGGCGCCCAGCAAAGCTCTCTGGATGTGGATCCCAGGTCGAGCCAGGGACGCCACTGCGTCAGAAGCAACTGGGTGCTTGTCCGGAATGGCAGGCTGTGGGGCCCCTCTGACCTGCTGAATCTTCCTCTCTGGGCGGAGGAGCCCAGGACCTGCCTTTGAAGTACACCGATCTCTAGGCAGCAGATTTGGGAATCCTAGCCCCTCCCAGGGGCACCAAAGAACCTTCTGCATGTAGGCAGAGCTGAGCCTTCCTGAAACAGGCAGGCCTGGGCCCAGACCTCACCTCCCTGGGCTGCGTGAGTTGGACTGGGGCTGGGCTGTCAGCCACCAACAAAAATTGCCTGATAATGAGCTACCTCATTACCTCGCAGACTGCCACCCCCCTCAGCCACCATCTGCCTTCTCACCTGTCCCTGGCATATCACCGTCCTCGCGCTGCAGGAAGGGGGAAGACCATGCTGCCTTGAGCCTCTTTGCTCCAAACTGTGCCTGCATCTGCTCCCATGGGGGTGCTGTGTGCAGAGACCGAGGTTCTAGGATGGACGCAAGCTGGGGGCCACGGGGACAGGACAAGTGCCGGAGAGGGCTGTTTGTTTTAGGTAGGTGATGGAGTTTCCTAGCACAAAATTCAAAAGGCACACAGTGTGCCCATCCTGCCTCCACGCCTTCTGTCTTCTTTGCTACCAGGGTTCTGATTTCGTCTGGGGCATCAAGTCCTTGCTGAAAACCCCCATGTCCCAGCCTTCCCTGGGTTGGGCTGTGGGACCCAGCACCGCTGACAGCCCATGCATGGCAGGAACAGGCTTCTGGAAGAGCCCTTCCCACTCAGCTGGTTTCTGTGCTTTGCAAGGCCCTCCTCCCTGTGTGGAGGCCATGGAGGGCGGTGGTGCAGCCGTCGTCGCGCAGACGTGAAGACAGGAGCAGGGTGAGGTCCCTGCTGCCCCAGCTGCCTGCCTCGGGGTCCCATGACGAGACGTGCTCCTTATTCACTACGCTGAGCCCGGTTCTGCTCCCTGATGTGCCCACAAGCAGCCCGCAGCCGGCTCGGGAATAAGGTGAGAAGTCTCCTTCTCGGCCTGTCTCAGTGCCCAGCTCCCCACAGGGAAGCAACACAGCAATGCGGCCAGCGTCTTGGAGTGGCCCCGGAAACGTGGATGGGCACACACGCACACAGCCTTACCGGTTGTTTTCCTTCCCCACCCGAATGGGGGCACGCGGCCCACGGTCGCCATAGTGCCTCCAGTCCCTCCCAGACCAGGCGCAGTGTGTGCCCCACCTGCCGCATCATCCCCAGGGACGTGAGCAGAACCCCACGGACAGAACCATCCCAGGCACGCGCTTTCCAGGCAAGGATTTCGAAAGGTACTGTTTGGGCCGATGGCTAAGGTCAGGAGGGAAACACAGAGGTACCCCATGAAGAGTAAGCTGGGAGACAGCCAGAGGGCCAGCAGGAAGGGCCCTTCCCTTGCCCTTCTCCAGCCCAGCCTCCTAAGATATACGGCCCCACTTGCAAGAGGACTGGCCCCACCCCCACGACATAGGGCTCTCCTCCACCCCCACCCCAACGCCTGGCTCCACCCCTAGGCTATTTGGCCTCACCCCCAGGACACACGGCCCCACCCCAGGAGGCATGGTGTCTCCTAATGGACCCTCCCCTAGGAGGCCTTGCCCCGCCCCCAGGAGGCCTGGCTCCACCCCCATGAGGCCTGGCCCTGCCCCCAGGACATATGGCCCTACCCCCTAGGATATACGGCCCCACCCTTAGGATATGCAGCCCCCCCCCCCCGCCAATATATGACTGCCCCTCCCCCTCCCTCCCCCAATGCCTGGCCCCTCCCCATGGGCATATGGCCCCACCCCAAAGAGGCCTGGACCCCACCCCACAACATATGGCGCCCCCTCCACCCCCACCCCGAGTGCCTGGCCCCACCCCCCGGAGGCCTGGCCCCACCCCCCGGAGGCCTGGCCCCACCCCCCGGAGGCCTGGCCCCACCCCCCGGAGGCCTGGCCCCAGCCGTGGCTCTTCGCGCTGCATCAGACCTGCCCAGCCCCCGCTCTGGCCACCCCCACGGGGCCCTTTCCTCCCTGCCTCCTTCCTGGACGGCTGCAACTGCCTCCCACCTGTCTCCTAGCCCCTCTCCTCCCCCCTCTCACTCCCAGGGTATGTCACTCACCCCTGCTTACGGCCGGTGTGGGGTTTGTTGCCTCCAGGGGCAAGGACCAGGCCAGGGCGGGTCTCCGCAGCCGCAGCACACCGGCAAGCCGCCCACCTCTGCTTCCTTCATCTCCGCGGGGGTCTCGGGTGTCCGACCCCCGCGTCCCTCTGGCAGCGGCCCCGCCCCACCGGACCCAGCCCCCTGCCCCTCCTTCCCTGCGGGCCCATTCAGGGAGGGAGCCCTCCGCGCGGCCCCTCTCCCGGAGGCCTCGCTCCTGGGAGGCCCGGGTCGGTTGCTCCGGGGCTGTCTGCGGCGTCCCCGGGCTGCCACACGGGTTCCCTGGGTTGAAAGACGGTATCAGTGCGGTGGGCGAGGAGATGGGAGGCGAGCAAGACCCGGTTTCCATAGCAACGGACAGGCTGCAGCGCCCAGAACTGAGAGGACAGGGCTTGTCCCGGGAGCAGATTCGGTCCTGGGATTTGAGCACAGAAGGACCTTCAGATCCCGCTACTTCAGAAGTTCTCAACAGGGTGAGTTCCCCCCAGGGGACCTTTCTGGGGGGTCACTTTGGTTGGGTGGCAGGTGCTCCTGGCGTCTCGTGGACAGGGAGCGGGACACCACAAAACAGCCTGCAGTGGGCCCGGGGTAGAGCTGCAGAGCTCTCCCGCCTGGCATGCCCACGGGCAGAGGTGCAGAAACCCCGATGCCAGTCAGGCCGTGTTCTGGGTTCGAATGTGCTCTACAACCTCTCCCCACCCTCTCAGAGCTCTTTTCCCATAGGTAGTGACGGAGGGCTCACTACCTATGGGATCAGACCATACAAGTTGAGGAGCAGGGGCACTGGTGCCAGAGCTGCCGGGACCCCCGGGGGAAGACGTTGTGTGTGTGTCTCCACAGCAGAAAGGCGGCACCCGCTTGCACTGAAGCTTCACGAGGAACGAGCCCGGGCAAAAACTAAGACACCAGCTTCTGTCCTCAGATTCTCCAAGGAAGAGGGTCCCCCAGAAACCAGGGGTCCAGGGGGAAACTCAGGGGTCCTGCTGGTTCCTGGCCCAGGATCTCTCAGCTTGTGCCTGCAGGGTGAGTGTGGGGATAGGGGGCAAGAGATCTGCGTTTCCAGAAGTAAAGTGTCTACGGTACTGGCATCTTGTTTGTGATACGCGTGGCAAAGTACTTAGGGGGAAAGGTACACACACTGAAATATGTCCAAAAATAAGAGGATGGCTGGGGAGGTGGGGTTAGATGGACCCGTGCTGGCATTCGCAAGCTTGAGTCATGGGTTCCTGCCAACCCTTGGTTCTGTCTCCTGTAAAGTGGGGATGATCACGGTACCTGCCTGGAAGCTTGGGGTGAGGATGGCATTTCTGAGGTATCTGCACGGACTCTGGCTGATATGCCCATCTGAAGTCTCCATGGGCAGCGAAGTGGCCTCTTGGCTAATCCCGCTGAGGCTGGGGGCTGGGATTCTTCTTCCCATCTACGTTTACAGACCTCTGAAGTCCTTCCATGAACCCCAGAGGAATCCCTGCCCCAGTGCGAATCAACCCTCGCTGCTGGACTGGCAGACCCTTGAGCCTGTCCTTGTCCTTCCCGAGCAACGAGAACTTTTAAACCTTGCAAGCCCAGGCGGCAGCGGGACTGTCTGGGCTGTTGGAGGCGACGGCCTTGGCTCCTCATCCCATCCCAAGTCCCAGCCTGGAAACTCTGGGGGTCACAGACTGAGGCTTTGCTTTCTGTTCTGTCCAGGAAGGAAACAGGGCCAGTCCTGAGCCGAGAACAGGGCAGTCGGGCACTCAGACCCCGTGCCAGCCGCTGGGCGGTCTTTTAGCGGCTGGGGAGAAGCTAAGCTATTTCTGTGCCTACCGTGTCCCCAGGGCCCAGCCAGCCAGGAAGGCCACTCAGGGCCAGGCCCGTCCAGTCATCAGCCATGACACTGGTTTTCCAGAAAGTGTAGGCAAGATGGGAAAACGCTGTCTGGCTGGGAAGCAGAGGTGCTACCCGGCTGTGAGTGAGTGGCCACGGTGCCCGGGGAAGCTGGGTGTGAGCGATACGGCCCCAAGCTGGTTGGCAAGTCTGAGTGTATGGGCAGGGCTGTCGGCCACAGAGCAGCCAGCCCGTCCTCCCCTCAGACAGAGCAGAAAAGTGAGGGTGTTTCAGGCAAGGGAAGGGCCTGGACACAGGTGGGGCGTTCAGCAGCAAGGACAGAACCTGGGCCAGGGCGGTCAGGCCCTTCCTGGAGGCAGCAGGCCGGGCCGAGCATGTGGCCTCGGATTCTGGCTCCGGGCTTCAAAGCCTGCTCTGGCTGTGCGGTCTCGGGCGAGTTGCGAAACTGCTCTGTTTCAGTGAGATGGGGATTACGAGAGCATCCAGTCTAAGGGCTCGGCCGGGAGCCCATGTGACAACTGTGAGGGCACAGTGAGTGAGACAGGAGCGTTAGCGCCTCTCGGCCTCGGTTTCCCCATGTAGGAACTGGGAGAGCAGACTCTGTCCCATCCTCCAGAGCCAGGTAGAGCGGATGTGACCCTTTCCTCTTGTCTGGGGACGGCGTCCAGGTCCCTTCCTCTCGGCCCTCTCTGAAAAGCCCGTTTGATTCGTGTTTGTGTGGGAATCTTCCATCAAAGACAGGGCAGAGAAAGAGGCGGAAGCAGCCCGCCAGGGGCCCGCCCCTCATCTCCCACCCAGGCAGGGTCCCCGCCGTCCGCACGTCCGCACCGAGCACGCCCAGGCAGCCCTCCATCCTGTCCCACTGCCCAGAACCTCCGCAAGGGCCTGTCGGCACTGTTTCGTAATCCTGGCAAACACTGGCTTTCCCTTGTAACATTTATTTGTGCATTTATTGCAAAATTGTTATCTTTCTCCTCGTAAGAGGAGTACGGACTCATTGCAAAATATTCAGAAAATAAAAAGTGTGATGACGAGAGAAGGAAAAAAGACGGCCCCTAACCCTAATACTCAGGGGTTGTCTCTGTTGACCCTGGGCGCTCACCGGGCCAGCCCGATGTTTAAAAACCATCCCTGGGGAAGGGTGTTTGCTCACTTATTTACACACTGAAGATCCTACCTACATGTGTGCTTGCTGTGATATCTCTGACTTTAAATGCACGTACACACGTGGGTGTGCACACACATATCCACACGTCCATATATGTGCACGCGTGTACACGCAGTCATGTTTTGCCTTCTTGCATGGTCTCACACAGCCCCCGCGATAGGAGAGCAAAGACATGAAAATAAATCGTGTTTCGAAGTTCTGCACATACTCCTATCCGTCGTTAAGTGCCGCAGCCTCTGTCCCAGGACCCTGCAAAGCTGCTGGCCCCCCACCGCGGCCCCTTCCTTCTCCCCAGGCGGGCAGGGGACCGCGCTTCCAGAAGGCGACGGCTGCCGGCTCCCACGTCCTTTGCTGACCGCCTTGAGCCCCACGCGCGCCTGTGCAGATCGACCCTCGCCTGAATTCTTTGAACTTCCCGTTCGGTCTCTGGGCTCCATTCCACACTCCACGTTCGGAAGCTGGTTCAACCCCGTCTCCGCTGGGGGGCAGCCAGGTGGAGTCCGGCTTTTCACAATCATTGTGAAAGGCTGTGGACTCTCCCTTGGGTGTGCCTTGGAGAGGGCTTCTTGGAAGCGACATTGCTGGGTCTCGAGAGCACACGGTAACATTTCTGGCTGCGTCTGTGGACGGTCGGTGACGCTCTGTCTGCAGGAACTGCGCAGATGACTCTACCATCCCCTGTGGCTGGACGCGTCTGCTGTTCCCAATACTTCCCGTGATACCTAACACCGGGGGGGAACGTCTTCAACCACAGAGTGGCTTTTCTGTCTGGGACTGCTCTTTGGCCGGCCTGGCTTTACCAGGGTAAAGGGACCCAGAGGCCTGTGCTGGATGGTGCGTTTAGAACAGCCATAGCCGCCACAGTTTACACTGGAGTGACAGATCAGATGGGAATAACTGCTTTATTTTGTGGTCTGCGTGTCCACGGACAGCAGGAGGACAGCGCCCCATGAGACGCCCAACAAGTGGGTCCTACAGAAATATCTGACCTTAAAAAAAACAACAAAAATCGAACTTCCCTCCCCTGGGGCTACAGCTGCCTATTCCCGCTACAGACGGAAGCAGATACTTCTGGCCGCAGAGGGGGCCCAGCAGGCCAGGCCACGCGGCCCTCCCCTCCGTGGCGCCCGGCGCTGCCATCCGTGCCCTCCCCCCATCAGACGACAGGCCCCCCCCACTTGCTCCTGCCCGTGCGCACCGTTGCCCTGGGGCGTATGGTCAGACCCTATCCTCGCATGAACGGATTCTAAGGTCAGTCTCTGAAACTGGACCTCTGACACACGTTGCGAGAAAATCACGTGATCCCCCGCATGCTGTCGCCTCCCCCCACTTCACCCCGACTTTGGGAGCCTTCCATTTGGATTCCGTGCATCCGAAGCTAAGGCCGGCCGTGAACCTCACGCATCTGCTCATCCGCTTCCAAAGCTCCGCCGGCAGAACCTGTGTCTCTTCAATACTCAGGTTTTAACCCTCCAGCTGTGCGGGAGCTGCACGCGTGAGCCCTGCCCGCAGGCGGACTTTCTTCTCTCTTGGCCCTCGGGCTGCCCCAGGCCGGCCCCTCCTGCCTGAACCGCGGCCCGCTCCCCTGCGGCCCGCCAGCCGCTCACAGGTGGGAATCGAGGAGCCGCCGACCCTCGGCTCGCCCACCCGGTCTCGGCTGCACTGCACACCCACAGTCAGGGTCCGCCGCTCACGGAGTACCTGCTCTCTCCGCGCGGGACGGCCATGTCTGGGGTCATCCTAACAATGGCCCTGTGGGCCAGCTAGGACTAGCCCCTTACAATGGGACAGCGGAGGCTCCAAGGGCACACCCCTGCCTTGCAAGTGGCAGGCACAGTACCCCTCACCGTGCCTCAACTTGGAGCGCCACTCAGGTGTGTGCTCAGAGCATGCACGGGCTGGGGTGGGGGACGCACTGGGACACGTGTGCGCGAACACGGCAGCTGAGGGGTCTGCATCCAGCCGCCGAGCTGAGATCCGGGCGAGTCTGGCTAGAAGCCCCAGAGGCGCCCGCCTGGTTTGACCCCACCACGCCAGGTCTTGGAGGAAAAGGGGGTAGGGAGCCAGCCTGCCCCTCGGGGCTGCTGTGAGCCAGAGGCGCCCTCCCGGTCCTGGCGTGCCCTCCACATGAGCAGCGCGGGGTGGCCACAGCAAGCGCCACAGACCAGACTGTGGGGCTGGGCACAAAGAAGTCTGTTCTCTCCCATTCCGGAGGCGGGAAGACTGAGATCAAGAGCCACTCCCTCAGGCCTCTCGAGGAGGATCCTTCCTGCGGCCCCGGCTGCTGGGCTGCCGACGCCGGCTACAACCCGGGGCCTTCCTCCGCAGACGCGCTCTTCCAGCCTGTGCCTTGTCCCCACAGGGCCTCTCTGCTGGGTGTGTCTGTCTCTGCGTCTCTTCTCCTAAGGACATTTGACATGGGATTTAAAGCCCCCCGACTCCATCCGGCAGGACCTCACGTCTCCAAAGACCCACACCCCAGCACCAGCTGGGACTCGAACGCGTCCTGAACGCACCACCGCCCCAGCACCGCAGGTGAGGGCTCGCGGAGGTGCCCACGTGGAGGGGCCCCAGGGCCTTTGCAGGGTGTCTCATGTCCATCTGTGTCCCCATTCGTGTGCACTGGGACGTGCTGCCTGTCCCCGACACAGGGAGACAGGAGAGACCAGGCGCTAACGAGGGAGCACAGCCATGACCGTAAATCCCAGGGGGGCTCGGGGTCAGCGGCGCGGGGGGCTCCCGTGCACACTGGGCTGGATGTGGGATGAGGGCACTGTTCCAGGGCCAGGCACTTCCCACGGGACACGCGCCCGTCCCGTCTCCGGGACGTGAACTCCGGAGGGAGCCCTGCTCTGCTCTGCTCACCCCTGTTCACGGTCCCGGGCATGGAGCAAGTCCCCATGAACACTCGGCCCCTGTGGGAATGAATTCCCTGGTGTGGAAGGGAAAGCCTCGGAGGCAGGAGAAGTCCTGCCTCAGTTTCCCCGACTTGCACACACAGGGTTGGGCCCAGACCCGGACATCCCACTGCAAACTGCCTGGGCAGCGCCACCTGCTGGACGGACCAGGAAGTGCACCTGGCAGGAACCTTCCTGAAGAACTGGGGGGCGTGAGGTCCTGGCGCCTGGGGCCCATCACGGCCATCTTCCCTGGAAGGCGGCTCCTAAGGAGGCCAGCGATCCTGTTCCTTGGGCCCCTCTGCCTCTAGCTACCAGAGTGGCCCGTGCCCAGTGATGGGGACCTCGGGGATGGCCCCCAAGTCACCGGCACTGGGGGGCCGGCCGCTCAGGGTTTCCCACAAGTGGCCTCGGGGCTCAGCCTCACGTTAGCACACACTCACACACTCACTGTCACATGCCGCTCACACTATCACGATGCACGCGTGTTCACGCTCAGACTCACACCGGCTCTCACGTGTCACACGCTCACCCTCGTCACCCACACGCGGTCACGCACTCACATACGCTCTCACACCCCGCACTCGTGTAAGCACGCCCACTCACACGCGCCCATATATGTGCCCCTGTGTACACACCCTCCGTTCCCCACCAACACTCACCCCTGCTCACATACACACCCCTGTCCCCCTGCTGGGCACAGTCACCTGCACTGACACATACACTCGCCCCCGCACGCACACACTGCTACATGCTGCCTCCCACCCCGTCCCCACCCGGCCTGAGCAGCGGAGCCCCACGGACGGGGCGGGTGGAGCGGGGGGGAGGATCTGGCTCTCAGCACCGCACACAGCTCCCGGGTGAGCCCTAGACCACCTTCCCTGGGCTTCCTTTCAGACGGCGTGCAAGCGGCTGTGCCACACGTGCCCTTCAGCTTTTCTGACTCATTATGGCGGGGGTTTACCGGCTTTCATTCATTCATTGTCAAGTCCCCAGGATCCCACTGTACAAATGTACCATAATCGAGTGATTCATTCTCCTGCCCGTCGACGCTCCAGGCTGCTTGCGGTGACAAACAAGAACACCGTGAACTCTGGTGCGTGTGTCTTTGCACACCGGGAGCAGTCTCCCATGGCCTGCCCTCTGCAGAGCACTCACCACCGGGTCACGGCGTGTGCGTGGCGTCTCTGCGGCGGGGACGCCCGCGGGGCCTTCCTGCTGAGAGTGCCACATGCCTACGTCCCCCATCCTGACCACGCCTGGTGCTCTGCCCACCTGCCGGGCGTGAAAGGTGGCGCGCTGTGACCCAGCCTGTGTGTTCCTGCGGGCCGGCGAGCCCCGCAGTGTGCAGCCCTTGGGGTCCAAGCCGCGTCTTCCACTTGCCCGACCGGCCTGTGTGCTTTGCTCGTCTCTCCGTCTGGTTCCTTGTCTTCCCCTGATGGGTTTTCCAAAGTCCCTCAGATGCTCTAGATGCTGCTCTGTCCCCGGTGGCTTATACCGCGAGTGACTTTCAGTCCGTGACTTGTGTCTTCACTTTGTAGTGGAAGTCTCTCCATTTTAAAGATTTTATTTACTTACTGGGGAGAGAGAGAGAGAGAGAGTGTACGCGCGCCTGAGCCGGGGAGCGGGAGAGGGAGACGCAGACGCCCCTGCTGAGCAGGGGGCCGGACAAGGGGCTCCATCCCAGGACCCCGAGACCGTGACCTGAGCCGACGGCAGATGCCTAACTGACAGAGCTCCCCAGGGGCCCCCAGAAATGTTCACATTTTCGATGTCAAAGCGACCAATATTTTCTTCCACAGTTTGTGCGTTGAGGACCTTGCTAGTTCCTTCCCGGCCATCAGGTCAGGAGGCTACGGCTTCTTCCCCCAGGGTTGTGTACATGCTGCTTTTCGCTGTCGGGCCCCTTTGGAGGTGAAGGCAGCGAGTCGCCGCAGAGTCCAACGGCGGGGCCCCCGTCCCCCGCGTCCGCGCTCTCCGCCTCCAGCCCTCCTCCCGTGCTCCCCCACCCCGTCTGCTCTCTCGCCCCCACCCCAACCCTCGTCTCTCCTGCAGAACAGGGCCCTCCTCCCCAGGCCCTTCGCCCGCACCCAGCTCCGGGCCAGGAAGTTGAAGTAACGCACAGGCGCTGTCACTTGCTCGCGCTGCGATTTCGGCCGCATCCTCAGCCCGCCGCGAAGCTGGATGCCAGTGCCCACCAAACCCCTGCTCCGACATCCTCCACCGAAACCCCCTGCCCGCCCACGCTCCACCCCGCCCACCCTGCTCTCCGCCCTCGGAGCTGACCGGGACGTTCTGCAGAAACAGCCCTCCTTGCTCTCTGGCTTCCGGAGCCCAGGGGGTGCCCGGTACCAGGTAAGGGGAAGGCGCAGGAGGAGGCCCAAGGGTCTCGCCCTCTGCGGCCTTCCCCCAGGCGGCGTCCGGCCAGGTCTCCCACCTGAAGGTCACACCCTTGAAGGCGATGGCTTTGCGTCCCCCCCCACGTTCCAGCCCCAGTCCCCTGCACGCCCCAGGCCCAGCGTGGGTGAAGCTCGGCAGCTGTCCACGTGGGAGCACTGCGTCATCGTGGTGGCGCTCTGCCTGCCACACCCCCATAAATTATACCCCAGAAGCCCCTCCCCGCTACTGTGGGTGTGCCACAGCCACCCTCTCCCCATCAGAAACCCCAGCTGCCATCGGTGGAGACAGAAGCCCCAGTAAAAGTCAGAAAGGCAGAGGCAGGCAAATGCATCAGCGGGTTCTGAAGACAGTTTCACTGGGGGTGACCGGTTGGGTCGCTGGTCCCCTGTCATAAAGACGTGTGGGGACGGTCAGCACACTCCAGGGTCAGCCTGGCTACCAGAGAGCCAAGCTGTCCCCTCCTGAGTGCTGCTGAAAGGGGCTGCTCGGTGGTGAAGGGGACGGGTTCGCAGGAGGGCGTGGTGGCCCCGGTTCTCCCCAGAACTCTGTCAAGGTCGGAGCTGGAGCCTCCTCCCACCCCCAGCCTGCCTGCTGGAGAGTGAAATTCCCTCAGAGAGCAGTGACAGCCGCCAAGGAGGCATAGAGGGGACAGTGGGGGAAGGGCACAGGCCTTGACGTTAGCCTGCCCGGGCCGAGTGCCTAGCGCTGCCGCCTTCTAGCAGGGTGGCTTGGGCAGGTCCCTCAGCCTCTCTGAGCCGGGTGTCCCGGCCTGTGAAGCGAGGGTGGCATTCCTGCCCGTGGAGAACTATTCAGACGTGGCTCTGGCCCGTGCACACTGTGGCACACTTGGTTATGGTTAGCGTGCGTAGCCGCGGTCGGGAGCGTTCCTAGGATTAACACAAGAACACCATTGCTGGCTGGACACCATCTTCGAACATAAGAAAAACGTGCATCTATTTTGATGTTGAAACCGCTGACTACTGACCGCTACTGCTTCGTCACAGGTGAGGACACTGGGACCCGAAGAAGGGGAGTCTCTTGCTTGAGGTCCCACAGCAGTAGCAGACATGGGTCTGCAAGAAGGGCCTTCTGAGACCGTTTTCAAGCCTCGTGCTGTGGCAGACACTACCACGGCGCCTGGCCGTGAACCACGTCCTGTGGGATCCCCCCCTTCAAGTGTGGGCAAGACCTGTGACTTGCTTCTTAAAAAAAAAAAAAGATTGACTGATTGATTTGCGAGAGCAGGAGGAGGGGCAGAGAGAGAGGAGGAGAGGGTCTGAAGCAGACCCCGCACTGAGCGCAGAGCCCAACGCGGGTCTCGATCCCACGACCCCGAGATCGTGACCTCGGCCGAAACCAAGAGTCAGACGCTCAGCCCGCTGACCCCCCGGGCGGCCCCGTGACTTGCTTCTAACCGGCGGAATGTGGGGCGCCGCTACATTTCATCAGGCAAAGCTCTGTCTTAGCAGGTGGAGGGAGACAGAGCCTCCCGAGGGCCTCGCAGAAATAAAGGGCCGCGCTGGGGAGGGCCGGGATGGAGCCGGGAGGGGGGCCTGAGCGCGGCCTCCGGCGCAGCCCGCGATGAAGTGAGAACCTGGGTCCTTCAGCCGCAAGGAAACCAACACCGCAGTGACCTCAGTGAGCCTGGAGCCAGCCTCCCCGGCGGAGCCTCGGATCGAGAGCGCGGCCCAGCCGACGCCAGGACTGCAGCCCACGGCGAGGCCCGGAGCAGGGACGCGGCGCAGCTGGGCCTGGACTCCTGACCCACAGTGACTGGTGTTTGCGGCCACGAAGCTCGCCACAGTTACGTGGCCTAGACATGAGCACCCACGGGCCTCCCGAGTTCTTCTAAACGTCCCCCCTTCCCTGCCCACCGCGAGCCCTCAGGCCTGCGCCTCTCCTTTGCAGCAGTCATGTTCAGGGCCCCCGGTTCTGAGCGGGCCCGTGGCTCTCCCAGCAGAGACCCCACTTCCGACAGGCGCACGCGGCTCACAGGAAACACCACACCACGGGCCTCCTTGCGGGGAGACACAGCCAGGGGACCGGGTTCCAACCAGGGGCTTGAGCAGAGGTGAGGCACGCCGCTCCCGAACGCTTCCCTGAGCCTGGGGGGCGCCCGCCCTCGCACCCCCTTCCCGCTGGCTGGGGTGCAGCCCGATGTAGGCCAGCCCGATTAGGCACCGTGTGCCCCAGGGAACGTGCCCCTTCACCTACTCCACCTGCCGCTGGGAGGTGGCCCTCCACCTCGGCCCTCTCTGGGAACACCCCCAGCGGAAGACAGAGCCCTTGCCCGGGGCCACAGACCCCAGTGTCCCTGCAGAAGATGAAGGCCCAGCCTCTCCACCATGCCTGGGACACCTCCAAAGGGCCACCCCAGCCTCAGAACTGAGGTCTCTGCCTGGCAGCGCCCGGGGAGCCCTCTGTGTGCAGACCTCCCCCAGGGCCGGCCTGCAGCCTGGTGAACACGTCAGCACCAGGGGACTCGGAGAGTTCTGAGCGAGGAGAACCTGAACCTGCTGCCCTGACCTTGACATGAGAGAGGCAGAGAGAAACCTCCTCTGATGCTCTGCTCCTCCTCCTCAGGGTAACGCACCCGCCGTGCATACCAAGTGCGTCTCTGCCTCCTGCACCCACAGGACTGTGCTCTCCGACCAGCCCTGAGACATCCCACGGGCCGGCTCACACCCCGCCTGCTGCGTGGCCTTGAAGACTCGCAGGAGAAGACAAGGAGGCCCTGCCTGCCCACGGCAGGATCTGCACGGGCCTGGGAAGACGTGAGTCTGGTCACAGCGAGACAGGTGGCCAGCAGTCAGAAGTCCTGATGAGCAGCTTCTTAACAGAAATGCGGCTCACCCGGGAAGCACGCAGCTCATGCGGACCACGCGGTCCCTGCCGGGGCCGGGACTCCAGCCGTGGGATGACGCGCAGAGCTCACACGGCTGTGCGGGGAGCGACTTGGGGGGACCGCAGAGGCCAGCATGTTGGTCCCTTGTACTTCCTTGTTCACGGAGGTCCCGCACAGATAGGGATGGTCCCTGAGCTCGGGCAGAGCCGCTGGGAAGCCGCCTGTCGAATTCAAATACAGGGACCAGTTTGGTTCAGGGCAGAGGGTCTGGCCTCCTGCCTGGTTTGGGGGGTCCGTGCCTGTCGTTTCTGTGAACCCGGGGCTTCAGTGAGCTTCCATCTCCCACAGCCAGGCCCGTGGGGACTGTTTGGAGAATGTCCTGGGCTCCTGCAGGCCCTCTGCCCTCACCAGTGGGATGCCTGGGACTTTACGTCACTCCAAGACACAGGCCTCCTCCCCCGTGGCCTCCTCCCCCGTGGCCTGTAACCATTTCCCCAGGGGACGACACACTTACTAGTCACCTGAAAACACATCTGCACATTACGTTCTGCTTCTGGGCGACGCGTCCTAAGGAGAAACGATCGGGGAGAGTGAGCAGGACCCGCATCAGAGGAGACAGCTCTGTGCGGTTACAGAAACACACAGCAGCCACGGCCACTGATCTGGGCACACCTTTAAAATACAGTGTTGTGGCACCTGGGGGGCTCAGTGGGTTAAGCCTCTGCCTTCAGCTTGGGTCATGATCCCAGGGTCCTGGGATCGAGCCCCACATCGGGCTCTCTGCTCAGCGGGGAGCCTGCTTCCTCCTTTCTCTCTGCCTGCCTCTCTGCCTACTTGCGATCTCTGTCTGTCAAATAAATAAAATCTTAAAAAAAATACAGTGTTGGGGCACCTGGGGGGCTCAGCTGGTTGGGCGTCTGCCTTCAGCTCAGATCATGACCACAGGGTCCTGGGATGGAGCTGCTCATCCGGCTCTCCGTTCAGTGGGGAGTCTGCTTCTCCATCTGCCCTGCTTGCGCTCACTCTCTCACGCCAATAAATAAACACAATCTTTTAAAAAAAATACAAAAAATAAAATAAAACCTCCTGTTAAGTGAAAAAAGCGAGGTGCCTCAGGGTGGATAGAGTGTCTGTATTTTGAAAGAGGAAGGACAGAACTTCCATCGTGCGCGTCAGGTCTCCACCCAGAAAACCAGTGGAAACTGCGGCGTTAGCAAAAGCGTCTAGGACAGGGAGTGGACGCAAGCGTGCGTGGGCTCGGGTCACTGACTCCGAGGGGCTTCCACCAATCCAGGAAGTAACGTGTGGACCCCTGGAAGCCTGCTGCAGCCGGCCTGGGGTGAGGCACCGGCACCTTGAAAGGCTCCACAGCTGACCAGCGCTCGCCAGGCTCGGGGACCTTGTTCTGGACGATTTCATCCCCAGGTCTGAACAAAACCTACCCAGCAGCCAGCCGCTGAACACGCGGGCGGTGCTGCTTTCCGGGACCCGTGCCAGCCCTCCCCGGAAGCACGATCGAAGGACTCCTTTCATTCCTGGTGACCCTCGATGGTGTGTGTGAGCTGGGGGCTCCCGGCTAGAAACCAGCCGCCTTCACCAGCCTCCGTGGTCCCTTCAAGCCCAAGCTTGCGCCACATCCCGGTTTCCACAGCAACAGCAGACACAATGGTTTCCGTGCAGTTCGGGTCTATAAATAATTTCTAGATCGCTCATTGAGGTGTGAGTGGGGTGGGCTCGGCAGGGTGGTTTGTGGTGGTGGCAGGCCGGGCCACCGTCCACGGGAAACGGGCAGTTGAAGCAAGGTCATAGCCGTCTTCTGTTCCTCTGGGCCGGGGCGGCCCAGCCCCATCCGCAGCAGTTTCTGCTTCAGGGAACGTATCTGGGGCTGCTCCATCTTGTCTGCGAACCCCAGAGATGTTCCCTGCCGAGCCGGCTGCCTGGGGGCAGGGGGTAACATAGGTGTTCAAAACCCCTTCTGGGGGCACCTGGGTGGCTCAGTGGGTTAAGGCCTCTGCCTTCGGCTCAGGTCATGATCCCAGCTCCTCGGATCGAGCCCTGCATTGGGCTCTCTGCTTGGCGGGGAGCCTGCTTCCCTCTCTCTCTCTCTCTCTCTCTCTGCCTGCCTCTCTGCCTACTCGTGATCTCTCTGTCAAATAAATAAATAAAATATTTTTAAAACCCCCCAAAAAACAACAACAAAAAAAAACAACCCTTCTGCCGACCTGGGGACTAAGGCAGGCTCAGAGGGGCACGGGCACGGCTGTCGCTACTCCTGAGCTGGCAAGGATCGTGCCTGTTGACTTCGGTGAAGACCCAGAAGGACCTCGCGTTTCTCTGGAGCGAGGGGTGGATACCCTCCGCCCAATTCCCGGAGCCCAGCCGCCAGCACGTAGAGAGAAAGAAGGGGTGCGTCTGTCCGAGGGGATCGGAACAGGCTCTGGGATGAATGAAGCTTTTTAAAAAGAACAAGGTGCACAGATGCTCCTATCTGTGTAAGAAGAGACACGCGCCCTGTTGTAAACACGCACCTGTGTGCACACACGTGTTCACGGGCACACGTACACACACGCGTGCGGGGAGAGACCATCTCCGCAGACACACACAAGAAGCGGATGACCTCGCTTATTAGCTCTGGACAGGCGGGTCCAGAAGCCTAAAAGGTGTCGGGTAGAAGGAGACGCCGTTTCGAGGCTAACCTCTCTGGAGCATCACGTCTGGTTTAATCATTTGCATACATTAATTTTTCAATTAAAAAAAAAACAAAGACAATGGCAGCGTGGAAAAGAAGAGTGGAGGGCAGCCGGGAAGGGGGCGGGAGCCGGGAAGGGGCAGGGATCGCCCTTCCTCTGGCTTGCAGGGGTGCGTGGCTGGGAGCACGTCCACGTCGAAGCCGAACGTGGCTGAACGTGCAGCCGTGATCCCAGCGGGAAGGAGTCCCTGGGGGTCCCGCCCCGAGAGGACCAGAGGCGTCGGACAGCGTGCCCGCTCCCTCCGTCATGTGAGGACGCACGGGTGGTCGGCAGTCTGCATGCCAGCGTCCTCCTCGGAAACCGTGACCTTGAACGACTGGCCTCCAGCACGTGCCGTCCCATTAAAGCAGCCAGGGGACGCGAGCAGCCCCCACGGGCAGGTGGGGAAGCAGAGGTGTGGGGAGGCTGCCGGCCATGGCCAACACCGCAGGCAGGGGGTGGCCTGGGAGGTGGGCTGGGGAGCCCAGCCTTTAATTACACAGAGTAGGACGGGCTTTTTTGTTTTAAACCTCATCGGGCAACATGTTAAGAAATATGTTAAGAAAAGCTACCAGACCAGAGAGAGAGCACGTGAGACTCTGTGCAGCAGAGTAACCACCCGACGGCGTCCAGTCCCAAGTGCCCGGAACACGTGAGTCTTTACCTCTCGAGGCAAAGGGGCCCGTGTCCGTGTGATGAAGGGTGTTGAGATGAGTGCATTGATCGTTCCGACAATCAGGAGACGCATAAATGCAATTTAGGGACAGGAGAGGCAGGCAGGGGGGTCAGGTAGGGGCAAAGGCGCTAGGCCACTGGCTGGGAAGAAGGGCGGGAGCCGCAGGCCAGGGAGCTCGGCGTCTCCAGAAGCTCCAGGGAAGCCTGAGCACACGTCTGCCTCCAGAGGCCCAGAAGACACCAGACCTGCAGCCCACTGTAGACTTGGGACCTCCAGAACTCGAATACGAGGTCTGCGGCACTCTAGGACAACAGCGGTAGGAAACTGTTGAGAGGAAAAGCGGCAGATTTGGGGGGGGCAGGTTATCAAGGGGAGGGTACGGTTGGGAGAAGGAGCTGAAACTCGCAGGCCTAGGGACCCGCCCCTTCATGAAGTGATCAGGCAAACGTGCAAAGAAAGGGCTTTGGTCCACACAGTGTGGCAGGAGCGATGTGTAACCTCTGACCTCAGTTTTGAGGGGCCCTGCGGTCCCCGCTCCTGCTCTCTGGGACGGCCACAAGGAGTCCCAGTCTGCAGAAGGAAGATGAGGGCACGGGGAGCAGAGGAGAGCTGAGCAAGCCACAGCCACCGCCAGACCTGCGGCAGCGGCCACCTCTGACCACGCAGCCCCGGGGGCCACCAAACCACTACAGCACGGGAGTGATCCCACACCGTCCCACGGAAGAGTCACCGGCTGAGCCCAGCCCAAACCGCCCTGCCTGAGGGTCAGGAAGGTGTAAATGCTGGAACCAGAAGCCACCCCTGCGGGCACCTCCCGCTCATTCTCCACCTCTTCTGGCCTCAGTGCCGCCGTCGCTCCTGCCCGGGTCAGCACCACCACCAGACAGAGCCCCCGTTGGACCCGCTCATCCTCACTGCCAGCCTGGGGTGGTGGGTCGTGGCATCACCATTCAACAGACTGGGCCCCGAGGCCAAGAGCCCAAGATCCAAAAGCTGGTGGGAGGAGGGAGTGGGCTTCAAACGCAGATTACTCTGACACTGGACCCCCGGCACGGCGCTTTCACTGGTCTGCTCCATTCACTCCCTCATCTCAGATAAGTTTATCCAGAGTCTTTTCTGTCCAGTGCTTGGAAAGATGGACGAAAGGACGTGGTCCCTCTGTGAGCAGCTCTTCGAACAGAGTCGCCGTCTTCGGGGACGCTGGGCGTTCTGTTCGTTTCCCTGATGAACGCGGCGTGGACGTGAAAGTGGCTGTTTGTTCTGGGGATGAACTGATTGTGCTCGGCTGTCACACAAAACTCAGCTCCGTGGCTTGTCCAGCTAGGCTGTCATTCTTCTTGTAAGACCCTGAGGACAAGAGTCCTGGGTGGACAGCATCAGGAAGGGGTCGTCCGTGTCTCTCTGCCGCGCTGTCTGTTCCCAACACGGGGTTTGTGGCCACGGGCTTGGCTTCTGCCAGGCTGGTCCGGGTCACGTGCCCACGGCCGGCCCGATCCCTGCGGCTGGAGCGACAGTGCATCACGGCTGGCCCAGCCTGGGTCATGGGCTTTCTCTGTGGTCAGAGGATGGGGCTGTGAGACAAAGAGGTGCCGGGAGCCAGGGAAGGAGTTACAGGTTGTGTTTTTCCAACATTACTCCCCAAGTGCACGCTCTTCTACACTGGGAGTTCTCTGCTCCTCCCAAAAGATGTGGGGACTAGATCTCTTTCCCTTGAGTTGGAGCGGGTTTGTGACCGTGGTCAGAGTAACGCTATCCCAGATCTGGCACTGGGTCATAGAGGTGATGCGCCTTCCACCCGGTTCTCTTGGGATGCTAGCCCTCAGAAGGCGGCCCCCATGGAGAGGTCCCATGCTGGTGCCTGGGTGAGGCACCGCGTGAGAGAACCTTCTGCAGATCTCAGCTCCCAGCCACGGAATCACCCTCGGGAGCCGAGCTGCCCCACCTGAGTCCACACAGAGCACAGCCCCGTGGTCCCCACCAAGCCCCACTCAGAACAGACTTGTCACCATACTGCATGATTTCCTTTTTCCTTCTGGAGACTTAGGTTTGAGGTAGTTGGTGAGGCGGTGTCAGAGAAGGAGAAGCAGAGCAGGTGAGCACGGGTGACGGACAGGCGAGCTCAAGCACATCCACTCTCCTGGGAGGTGGGGGCCAGCGGTCGGCTGGCACGCGGAGACAGGCACGCATGAAGACGCCAGGCTCGCTGGCAGCAGAGCAAGGGCGCGGGGCCTGAGTGGGCCTCTGGCTCGCAAACGTGAATCTGAGCGGACTGTTGGGTTGCAGGCTAGCCGGACTGGAAGAAACCCAGAGACGGTATTTCCGGGAGCGGTGGAGAGTGAAGCATGGGATTCGTGAGGCTAGCACCAGGAAGCGTTTGCTCCCCAGCCGGCCGTGCCTCCCCTCGGCCAGGTGCAACCACACCCACCCACATTCCTGCACCAGCTCTGGCCTTGGGCACATCCCATCCTGGGGACCAGTGGCTCTGTGATGGACCGTGCCCTGGGGCCTCTGCCTAAGTCCAGCCGCTTGCCGCTCTGTTCCCGTGACTCTAGATCCGAGTTTTTAATTATTGGACATAACCTTAAATCTTAAACTCTTACCATTCCTAATTCTTTTTTCTGTAGACTTTTTAAAAAGATTATTTATTTATTTATTTATTTATTTATTTGACAAGGAGAGACAGAGAGAGCACAAGCAGGGAGAGCAGCAGGCAGAGGGTTCTCTGCTAAGCAGGGAGCCTATTGTAGGACTCGGTCCCAGGACCCTGAGATCATGACCTGAGCTGAAGGCAGACACTTAACTGACTGAGCCACCCAGGCACCCCTGTAGGTTCAGGTTTTTACTAGTCATATCATCTGAGAGTACTGATGGCTTTGTTTCTTCCTTTCCAACTCAGAGTTTTTACTGTTTTTCTCACTCCCTAGGCTGGTGACTGCCCCCACACAATGTTGAAGGATCCTTGCCTTGCGCCTGATTTTAAAGACACTGCTTTGAATGGGCACCGCTAAGAATGGTATTTACTAAAGCATTTTCGTAGGTGTGGTATATCATACTAAGAGTTTAATTGCGTTTTTTTTAAGACATTAAAACAAATTTTTAAAAAAGATTTTATTTATTGGACAGACAGAGATCACAAGTAGGTAGAGAGAGGCAGGCGGAGAGAGAGGAGGAAGCAGGCTCCCCGCGGAGCAGAGAGCCCGATGTGGGACTCGATTCCAGGACCCTGAGATCATGACCTGAGCCGAAGGCAGAGGCTTAACCCACTGAGCCACCCAAGTGCCCCTAAAAAAATTTTTTTTTAACTTTTTATCTTAAGCAGCTCCATGCCCAACGTGGGGCTTCAACTCACAACCCTGAGACGAAGAGCCGCTCGCTCCACGGCCCGAGCCAGCAGGCGCCCAAGTTTACTTCTGTTCTTCATTTCCCAGTTCTCAAGCTAAAAGGAGGCTGAGTTTTAGCGACTGCTGTTCCTGCCTCGGTGTCCTCCTTCCGCTGCTCCTGTGACGACGGACATAGACTCTCACTTATCAACGGTCTTGTGTCCCTGCTGTAAACTCACATTTGTTCTGAAGTGATGCCATTTTATAGATCAAAGACGGGGTTGGCCGGTATTGTGAGGCTCCTGGGTCTGAGCTCATGGGTGGTGTGGGCGTCTGATTTTCCTTTCTCACACGACCGGGGTCTGTGTCCTTTCAGGATCGGGATGACGGCGGCCTCAGAGAACGAGTCTGGAAATGTTCCTCCTCTTCTGTACTCGCTGGAAGAGTTTTTCCGACCACGGCGGTAGACTCGAAGCGTCCGGTAGAGCGCCGTCCGTGAAGCGCCCTGGGCCCGGGCTTCTCTCTGTGGCAAGATTTGGAATGAAAGTTCGGTACCCTCCGGCCGCAGGACTGTTCCCACTCCCTCCTCTGTGAGCCTGTTTTGGCTGGTGTGTTTTTTCTAATACCGTCTCTGTTTCTCCGCCGCTGCCCGAATTGGAAGAGCCCTTGGCCGGCCAGCTGGAGGGCACGGTTCAGCGCCTGCATCCGAGCGGCCCTTGACCGGGAAGCCCAGCCTCCTTCCGCTCCTCTCTGCCTACGTCGGCATCGGAGTCAGGATGAAGCGGGCTGCAGGCCGCAGAACATTGGGCTCAAAATGGCTTAAACAATGAAGAATTGTGGCGATTTAATGGGAGCAGTCCAGAGCTGGGCAGCTGCCAGGCTGGCTGGGGAACAAGGGTGCCCCTGAGGACCCCGGCTCTTTCCTTCTGCTCGTCCCCGCACCTTCGTCTGCACGTGGAGTGTGATGGCGGTTGTCGTCAGAGGCATCATGTATGGGGACGTGGAAACACCCAGGAACAGGTGTATCTTGGGCATTACAAGACTTATTACAGGGGGAGGGGCGCCTGGGGGGCTCAGTGGGTTAAGCCTCTGCCTTCGGCTCAGGTCATGATCCCAGGGTCCTGGGATCGAGCCCCACATCGGGCTCTCTGTCAGCGGGGAGCCTGCTTCCTCCTCTCTCTCTGCCTGCCTCTCTGCCTGCTTGTGATCTCCGTCTGTCCAATAAATAGATAAAATCTTAAAAAAAAGACTTATTAGGGGAAAGGAAAGCATTTCCCCAAGGTAGCCCCACACTAGGCCTTACTTTCTGCAGGGTCAGGTCTGACGGAGGTGTCCACTTCCCCAGTGGGCGGCCGGCCCTGTGTGGCTGGAGTTGGGGGGGGTGGACGCTGAGTCAAAAACCGCGTCCGCTCCAGTACCTTTGGGCTTCGCCCACAGGCCGTCTCACCTGAGTCCCTCCTGACCTCTCTGGACAGAGCGTTCGAGCACCCGCGGTGTGCTGGTTAATATTTAACAACAGGCTCTCAGGGACGGGGCGGGGGGGGGGGGGAGCCCTCATTTGAAGGTTTGCAGATTTCCAGGGTGTAAAGACTTCCACTGATCTCAAGCTACCGATCAAGGTCATTGACGGCAGAGCTGGGAAGCTGAAAGCCGGCTCCAGAGGGGTCCTCCCCGAAACCCACTGGACCCTACAAATGGGAGTGGGTGGAAGGGGCACACCCCGCCCTCACCGGAGAGCATCACGTGGGCTTTAAACGGGCTGCCCTCGGATGCATGAGAGCATGTGCTTAACACCGCCTATGGGCTAGTCGGGTACAAAACCCTATCCTGATTCCTCCTAACCGTCCACTTGCTCACTGAGAAGGCAGAGATGCGGAGACAGCAAGACGCACAGAGGCTTACACAGAACTGGGTCCCAACCCAGGCTTGTCCCATCCGTGTCCTTCCAGCCCAAGCAAAGGCCCAACGCAGAAGAGACTCAGCTCACCCGCGTTCAGCACCCAGCATGCGCCCGGTGGACTTCCACCAAAGCGGAGCCTTACTGTGGGGCAAAAGCAAGTGTCCAGCCGGTAACGAATGCCCCAGCAGAGTGCGGTCCACCCAGGGGAGAGCCGCTCAGCCGCGAGAAGTAGTGACGTCCTGCCTCGGGCCGCCCTGGGGATGAACCTGGAAGGTTTGCCGAGTGAATGCGGTCGGTCATGAAGCCCCAGGCGATGGGCTCCGCGCACACGAAGTCTGCAGGGACGGAAAGTCGATCGGCGCTTGCCAGGGGCTGAAGGGCAGGAGGATAGGGAGTGGCTGCACGGATTGGGGGCTTCTCTTGGGGGTGATGAGATTCTGGGAGCAGGTAGCGATGATGTTTGTGCAACTGTCTGACTGTCCTGAGAGCCGCCGGACGATAAAGCAAATAAAGTACAGGATTGACCGAAGAGGGCCTCCGCGCACGCGCACACACACACATGCACACACACACAACCGTGCGTGCGCACGCCCAACCGAGGCCTTCCACAAGCCTCTCGTGATTACTGAGTGGAAGTGGCCCAGATGCCCAGGGTCCTGGGCTAAGGAAGCCCTTGACACGCATGTTTCCCACTAAGTCCGTCAGTGCCCTACAGCTGGGTCAGATGGTTAGCCCATTCCACAGGTGAGAAAATGGAGGCTCAGAGAGAGAGGAAGCCACCGGGTAGTTGACAGCAAGAGTCAGGACGTGGACCCTGGTCCGTCAGACCCCAAACTTGTGTTCCAGGCGCTTCCCGGTCACAGAGTGGTATCTGGGTTGCCGCAGGGTCCCTCTGTCCTCCTCCAGGATGCTGGTTCGGCGGACTCTGCACCTCCCAAGGCTACCTAGCCTAAGATCGGCCTCCCGCCCCTCAGCAGGAAAGACTGCGTGCTGGAAGGAAGGGCCCTCTGTTTTGGGAAGGAAGCCTGGGGTAAGGGGACAGGGTTCCCGCGTCGAAACTCGGTTCCGTGGCTACAGCGCGGGGCTACCTCGGTGAGCCTCCAGCCTCCTGTCACTTACCTTAAAAAAGGAGGGACCTCGCATATCACGGGTCCTCAACAGGGGCACTACTGCCCCCCAAGAGTATTCTGGAAATCTGTAGGGGTTCTATGAGTAGGACCGTTCCCAAAAGGGAGAATCCCCCAACCTCTCCAGCTTTCCAGGGCCCCCCCGACCTTCGTGGGCATGAAAAAGCCTCTTATGATTTACAGGTCAAGAAACTAGCTCCATGTCCTGTGTGTCTGCTTTTTGTAGGGCTGTGATGGACACGGGGCCGTCCGGGACCGCGATGACCACGCAGTGAAGGGGAAACCTTCCCTTCTGCTCGGACTGGGCCAAGAGTCGGTCACCATTTTGGACGATCACACTGCCGGCAGCAATGCCTTCATGGTGTTTGAGCCTCCGTGGGACGTACCGGGGTCACCAAGCTTCCCCCTCCCATACAAGCGACGGACCACTGTGTCGCCTAGTAGGGCCAGCCCCAAACACCTGTCTTTGAAATCCATACTGCTTTATTTCAGATGACTTTTCCTTTGCGTTACAGGGAGGGGCTCATGTGGGTTGTTTTTTGCAGTGGGTGTCTGGATAGATTAGGTTTCCTCTGAGTTTCATTTCAGAATAAGAAAGGGAGCATTCACAAACATTTTCAAGGTGTTTGGCGGGGCTGAAATAGGTCTGGGGACCACTGAGCTCCGTTGGATTTCTTCGGCTCCCTGCCAGCTTCTAAATAATGAAACCTGACCTCAGAAAACTTTTCCCATAATTCTAACAAAAGCGAGTGCGGGGTGCCTTTTAAACAATTCCGAACCCGTCTCTGCGCCACCGCGGCTCACATGCGTCCAGAAGCTGATTTCAATGCGCCGACCCCACGGACCCTCAAGAGGCTTCCTTCTGTCCCCGCGGAGACCACCCGCCCGTCGGGGACCCACACGCACAGCCAACTTCCTTGTGTGCTTCCTTTTCCCCTCAGGAGAGGAAAAAGCCGACACGTCGCACTCAAACTCCTTCCATCATTTCTCTGCACCCTGGCAAGTTCAGTGCCCGCCTGGAAGGTTCGCCAAAAGAAAGAAACAAAATAAAAATGAATAGGAGACGACTTCCAAGGAAGCGCTCAGTGACAAATTTTGCTGTGCCCGAGGGAGTTCACGCCGGGCGACGTTCCTTCCTATTAATCACTGCTCCCAGGCTCGGCTCTGGTCGCCTCTCCTCCAGCTTATTGTGTCTGAACGGCAGCTAGCGGAAGGGCTGGGGCACCGCCTCCCCATCTGTGGGGAACAGAATGTTCGGAACGGGTGGTGTCGGGGATGCCACGCGGAACGGGCCGATGTGTCGGGGAGAGGAAGAAGGCAAACGGGAGGAGGTGAGGAGCAGAATCCACCAGAGCCACCGGGAGCCGGCCACGAGGAGGGGCGCTCTGAGCGGAAGAGCGTGGCCCCCCAACGTTCGCATCTGCCCGAAACCTCGGAACGTGACCTTGTTTGGAAACAGGTGTGTAGCGAGGCCAGAAGGAGGTCGTATGGGATCAGGGCGGGCCCTAGTGTGGGTCCTCTTCTTGTAAAAGGAGGACAGGACACATATACGGAGGAGGGGCCGGGCGGCAGCAGAGGCAGAGGGTGGAGGCCACAAGCCACGGGACGGCAAAAGTCCCCCGAAGGAAGAAGAGGCAGGAAGGACCCCAGCCCCTGCTGCCCCCAGAGGGAGCACGGCCCTGCCCACACCACGACTTCGGCCTCCAGACTCCGGGACTGAGAGGACACGTTTCTCTGGTCTGAAGCCCTCCGGTTTGTGGTCATGTGTAAGGCAGCCCCAGAAAAGTCTTTGAGGGCTTACAATGAAAAACCGAGAAGGTACGTATTGTGGACTGAATGTCCACAAGTTCTTCCGTGGAAACCCTACCCCTGGTGTGACAGGAGGAGGTGGGGCCTTCGGGATGTGCTAGTTGAAGCCATAAGGATGGGGCCCCGGGAATGGAACCTGTGCCCTTCTGAGAGTTAGGAGGTGCTTGCTGCCCCCGCGCTGCCCCCCACCACGTGAGGATACAGTGAGAGGCCACCCCCGCCCCCCCGGGCGGCACTCTGCCTCCGGAACTATGGGAAATGAATGTGTTGTTTACAAATACCTCCACACCACCCCGGCTCAGTTTGCGGTATTCTGCTGGAGCCGAGTAAGTAGACTGATCCCCACGCCTCCACCCAGCCACCGACCGCCAAATTGACCTCAAGACCCAGAGTGGAGTGTGGGATGGAGGCCGTGCCGGGCTCTGGCCTCGCTGAAGGCTGGGGGCTTACCGACTCACCGAGCCCTGGGAGTACGTTAGCCCCAGCTGGCCGAGCCCCTTCCTTCTCCCCACTGGGCGTGCTTGGTGCCAACAGTGGCCGGCACTTACCGAGTCCTTCCTACAGTCCTGGCACTAGCCAAGTGGAAAATACGAATGCTGACGTCTGCATTCCGTGTAATCTCCCGAGACGCTAATTCTACTCATACACAGAATGTGTTGGCTCCATATTTCATCCTCAAAACAACTGCATTTCATCAAAGATCAGACGCCAGTAGTCGTAAGACACACGGTTACGTTCCGTACCATCTAGAACCGCAGAGACAGTGAAACACGTCCTTACTTGCAAACACGTCACAGTTTTAGAGATGTTAATGCGCGAATCTTCGAATCGACGGCATGGGGTGCTATCGTCACGCCTCTTTGATGGGTACAAAGATTGGAAATCGAGGCCGGGGTGACGCCACTCTTAAAGGGTAGAGCCACTGGACGTTTGGCTCTGGGGCCTGACCTCTTGGGACACACTGCAACTCCCGCAGGGAACACTACCAACTCTACAGCGTTGGGAGTGTTAGGCGGAGTCTCCTGGCTGTCACTCAGTGGCCACTCTCATGCTTTTAGCACTACAAACCTTGGGTTTCCCTAGGCACATGGTCACTGGCTACCAACTACATTTCCCAGACTCCTTTGCAGCTAGCTGGCCACATGACTGAGTTCTGGCCAATGGGATGGAAGCAGAAGAAATGAGTAAAACTCCTAGGCCTTCAAAGGGGAGGGGGCACTCTTTTCCCTCCTTTGGCTTCCCTCTGCCCTGGCTGGAACGCAGATGTGCTGGCAGGAGCTGGAGCAGCCGCCTTAGATCTCGGGGTGGATACGGCATATTGGGGTTGGCAGCACAGCGAGACAAATACAACAGAGCAGCGAGGGTTGTCATGTTAGCCTGAATTGTTTAGTCTTGGGCAATTGTGAGAGAAAGAAAGAAACCTCTTCCTGGGTTAAGCCTCTGTTATTTCAGCCTCTGTTCTAGTAGCCAAGATGTAATCCTAATTAATACACATCGTTGTGCGCCAGATGCTGCCCGGGAGGCTCAGTCCCTGCCCTCCAAGAGCTGGGGGCTCACCGAATGAGAACATATATAAAACACCCCGTGCTGAGCACAGAGCAGGCCCTGGGGAAAAAGTCGGTTCCTCAAGCTAACACCGGTAACCGAGGCATCAGTTTGCACATGGTGGCGTTCTCCTGCTCTCTCCAGATCCCACCCAAGTACGGCTGGAAAGGCAGCATGACGCTGATTTCGCTGGGTTCCTTTGCCCAGCTCCCTACCACGTGCACCTTAATAAATACAACGTTCTCTCGGTGGGCAGAGCAATTCATAAGGAAGATGTGGGGCTGCCTCTACACCCCAGGATGGCGCCCCTTGCTCAAACAGCCACACCCCACTTTTCCTTCCTGACTGCTGGCCAAGTCCCTGCGGTCCTCCGGGTGGCTGTCTCCACACCCTCCCTTCACAGGGCCAGAGCGTGGCTCACGACCCCATGGGAGGGCCAGGGCTCTGTACCCTTCTGGCCACGGCAGCTGCTTTAGAGGAGACTCGGGCCCACGCTGAATCAACCGGCATCTGTTCTGGGGACTGACACTGGATGTGGCAGAGGGCGATCGAGCCCCTCACTTGAGATCTGGAGTCGTGTTGATCGTGAGCTCTACCGCAGTTGCTACAGCTACGTAACAAATGACCCCAAAGCTCGTGACAGAAGACCACCCTCTACCACGCTTATGGGTTCTGTGGGTCAGGACAAAGCACAGTGTGGATGACCTCGCTGCTCCACGATGTCTGGGGCCTCGACGGCAAGTCTTGAAAGCCAGAGTCTGGAATTTCTTGAAAGCCTTTCATGCGGGCAGTGGTGGCTGTCAGCAGGGGCCTCAGGTCCTCTCCATGGGGTCTCTTCGTGAAGCCAGCCTGGGCTTCCCGATGGCATGGTTGCTAGTTCCCAAGGGCTAGTGTCCCCAGAGAAAGTGAGCCAAGTGGAAGCTGCTTGCCTTTTAAGGCCTAGCCTCAGGAATCGCATGTAACTTCCGCCACTTTTTGTGGATTGAGGCAGTTCAAAGGGCATTCAAGGTCAATAAGAGGGACCGTAAAGAAGGAGGGTTCTTGAGGGGAGCGCATTAAGGTCACATTTCAGAAAAGCGTGTGGGATGGGGTGTGTGGGGATGTGGCCAAGTTTGGAATACCCAACGACGTATCACAGGAGCCTAGAGCTACTGCCGTCCTTAGTCAAATGTTGAGGCCATCTACGAAACGGGGCCAACACAGAGGAAAGCAGAGCAAAGAGAAGGAGAGCCCCTGGATCCAGTTGTACCTGAAGCTCGACTCACCTGCAGATGGTCTTTTTCAGGTAGTGAGCCAATAAACACTACTTTTCCTTTAGAGATCTGGGTGGGATTTCTATCATTTGCAGCCAAAAATGTCCCAAGCCACTTACAGACTGTAAGCACGAATAAGCTTGGCTAAGGCAGGACTCCAGCGGTTAGCGGCATGAAGCACTCGCCCGTGCTTTGAAATGACAGGTTTTCCTCTGCTCTTGGCTAACCAGAGTCCCCAGGCCAGCACCCCCAGTACGAGCCTGCCATTCCCTTTAGAGGGCAAGAATTGATGACAGTCCATTTTTTACTTGGCTCGGGCTTTCCCAACCAAAATGTTCCCTTTTGCCACGAGTGCAATACAGGGTAGCATCTGGAAAGTGCTATCCAAGTGACCCAGATCAAGGTGATGGTCAGCACAGGAGAGAGCAACCCTGGGGCCTGGAAAGTTCCTCCAGGCTGGTCCTGCAGGGAGATGCCAGGCCTCGGGCAGAGAATAACAGCGTTGTAGCCGGCATCTACTCGGGGCCAGGCACTGGTGTCTGTCCACCTTGCTCCCAATCTTTGTGGCAATCCTGCAAGGGAGGTCTCATGTTACAAAGGAGGAGACAGAGGTGGAGAGAAGTCGCGCAACTAGCCCGAGATCCACACCAGGAAGCTGTGAAGCCAGACGTGTGGGTTTCTGACTGCCTGAATTCTTTCATGCCAAGCTAGTGGGGCTGGGAGGAAACCAGCGCAGGGCCTTCTAGGCGAGGAGGACCACATGCTTGCCTCTGGGAAGGGAGGGAGGACCAGCAAGTCAGTCACGTGGCCAGAGCACGGAGGGGAGAGGCTGGTCACGGGAGCAGATGCTGATGAGGGGCTTGCAGGTGGTCAGAGAGGCAAGGACTGGCATCCTGCCAAGCCCATTCTTTGGTGACCTGTGTGTAAACTGAGGCCGGGCCCCTCTGAGCAGGTTTTCAGCTGCTGGTTGGCGGCTGCTGACCGGCTCCTGCTTGCCGGCCTCTCTGGCACTTGGCTGGATACACAGAAATGAGTCACACCCTGGTGCTGCCTGAGCCCCTCCCTCTTCCTGGGGCGCAGGCCGCCTGCCAATCCAAAATAAGCAATGCATGGCCCAGGGGTCAGGATCTGGGAGGGAAGGAGCCCTGGGATAGGTGCTAGTGCTGGGAGCGCCTCGAGTTTTGCAGGGTGGACCCCGGTGGGGGCCCTGGTCATCAGAGGCCTGTCCTGCTGCACAACGGCAGGGGACTGAGGTCCAGGGCCAGCCATGCCTCCAGTGAGCCATCTGACCCCGGCAAGTCCCTTCCTCCCGACTCTCGGTGGCTCCTGTGTATAAGATGGGGCAAGTCGACACCCGCAGTACGCGGACCTCCAGGCCCCAGGCTGCTGGTCGATCTTCCTCCTAGATCCTGGGCGCTGGGCTGCTCCCGTCTGACCTGCCATCAGGGAGCCATCCTTCCTTTCTGTTCTGCAAACGTGCCCGTCTCCACCCCGTGACCCCCACCCGGAACTCAACATGGCTAGCAAGCGTCAAGCCTCAAATCCAGGGTGACAGAGTGACCCAGACGGGCATCACGTGCTGGGATAGGACCCAACACAGGAAGTGTGGCCCAGAAGCACCCTTACAGTCGGAGTGGGACCCTTTCCAGAAGTGGGATGTGGCCTCATGTGTCAGAGCTGCTGGGGAAGGCAAGGCAGGATGTGACTAATGTCGGCCGTGGGTGTGACAGCCGCAGCCTCATTGTCAGAGCAGAACAAATGCAGCCCCCCGCCCGCTCCCCTGCCTGCTGCCTGCCCAGCCCTGCCCTGCGTCGGGTCCCCCTCCTCCCTTGGGGTGTACAAACCCACAGAGCCAGGCACTTAAAAATAGCATCCTACCCGAAACGTGGGCATGAGACGGAACTCCGGAAAAGGAGAAAGCGTCTCCTCCCTTGACTTGGAGCACGTGGACTAGGAGCGAGCGGTGCCTGGCACTGACAAGGGGCCTCTCTCCGTGCCTTCTGTTCCGCGTGGGGAAGGGAAAGCCCATGTGGTGAGCTCCCCGTCCTGAAGCCAGCACCACGATTCCATAGGGTGGGGTGTCACTGCTCCCGCCCAGGGCCACTCTGCACCCCAGCCAGCCGCGAAGGAGGGGCTGACCTTGAGGAACAGACACCGGGAGCTACTCATTTCCTACCTTCCTCCCTGACGGTCACCCCTGGTGGTGACCTTGACCTCTCCATCCAGCCTCTCCTGTTGGGTCAGTGACACACCTGATTGCATTTCCTGCTGTATGGGTTTTTTTCCCCTCAGCATTGTTGATGACACCAAGAAGCCAGAAGGAGCTAAAGCATTCAAAAATAGGGGTCAATCAAGGTAATTATGGCAAAGGCACCAAAGAATACGCCGTGGTCTTCCAGAAACATCTTCAGAATGCCCCATTTCTTTGAGTCTGAGACACTGTCATTTGTCACCGGATCACCCATCCCGTAACCCCCTTCAGGGGAGAGAGAGAGAGAAGCAGCAGCTGGCACGTTTCTTTTGACAATGATTCTAAAACACATCCCTATTTCAGAAACATCAAAGTGTGGGAAAATATGCAATCTGGTGAAACGGAATGATTTGGAGAAAATGTTCTCGATACATTTTTAAGTTTAAAAGAAGTGGGTTAAGCGACATCACGCCCAGTCCTCAGAAAAACGAGCACGCACATCCAGACGTACGCTGTGCTCACTCGGCAGTGATCCCAGTCTGTGAACCACGCGAGCCTACAAACAGGCCCGAGGGACACGGAACACAAGCTAACGGCGTGTGTCTCCGGGCACCAGGGCTGTCAGCACTGTGGGTTCTCTTCCTTGACGTTTTCTGCACTTTCCGATTTTCTGATCTCATAGTCACGTGACTAAAGTCCCAGGGGTTCCTGCTCCCTGCCACTGTCCACGGGTCCGCGCTTACCTCTGCTGAACTCCCTACATCGGGGACCCACTGGGGCTCATGATCACATGTGGCGGCAGGAAATCCTTCCTGTTGCCATTCTGCAGATTGGAAAACTGAGACTCAAGACAGACTGAGCAATTTTCCCCGCCGGGCTGGAGCCCAGTTTCAAGCTCTGGTTAGCGTGAGTCCAGAGCAGAGGCTCCTAACTGTTCTGTGCTGACAGGAGCCTCGCTGCGGCCCCTGCGTCTTCATGCCACGGGGCGTCTAAGGACAGTGCCACCTCCCCACTGGCCAGGAAGGGAGGCCTTCTGTAGAGCCCAGAGAGGGCCCCTCACGTGGCTACCGAAAGGCTGGGAGCTAGGGCCGGAGCCCCCCTCCCCAGCCCCTTTGGTCCTGAGCCACTAACGTGTTCTACGGGATAAAATGAACACAGTCAGGCTGAGAAAACCAAGACCCACCCCAGCAGCCCAGGACCGCAGGCCCTCTTGGAGGCAGATGTAGGAAACGGATGCTCCCACAGCCCCACGCAAGGATGCTTCGGCAAGCCCCCCGCACCCCTTTTCACGGTGTCTTCTCGTCTGGCTGAAAGGAGTCTCCAACCTCCCCAAGAGATAAACATTCCTGACATCACTTCTTCTCAGCTGGGCAGCCGAGGGAGCAGCTGGGAGCCCTCCAAGCAGGGGGTGGGACCGTGCTCATTGGCTGGAACTCAGCTGAGAACCCTTTCTCTAGGAGACCCCAAGAAACCGTTCCAAACAAACAAAAGGCTGCTGGGGAAACTGGTGGCCGGGAACCCAGGGCAGCCGGTGCAGCCCTACAGAGAAGGATGGAGTCAGCAAATCCCAGCGTCGCTGGTCCTGGGCATCGCCGCCACCCGCGGAGCTCCTCCAGGCGCCAGGATGTGCATCCATGGCAACCATCGCAGGGGGGCAGGATGGTCCCATTGTCCGGGAGATGGAAGCTGAGGCCCCGAGAGGTCAAGGACACCGCCACAGCCAGAACGCAGCCTGAGCTCCGAACGATGCTCTCCCAGCTCTGTGAAATGCCCCTCGGGCCTCAGACTCCTTTGGAGACGCCTTCAGAGACACCGCGGAAGCCGTATACCATCCGCTTTTTAAAAATGCGCACAGGCTTTTGTGCAAAATGTGGTGGGTCAGTTCAGGGAGGTTAAGCGCTCTTTGGAGGCCTTTGATAAGAATCTCCACCAACTGTCCAAACACATTCACCGCCACCCTCGCCTCCCTGGACCAGCACAGTGCTCAGGGACGGGGGAAGGATGCTCGTCTGCGCCTGCGACCGCAGCCTTGACGGGGAGAAGGACCCAGAACTGTGTTGTCCCTGTAGTGGCCCTATGCTCGCAGGACCAGGTCTTTGCCCAGTGGGACCCACACCTGCCCCCTGAACATTTCTGGTTATTGGGGGCCCCAGTCTCACCATTTCTAAACTTGTAAGACCCGTGTCAGACGCCGGACCTCTAGAATGCGGCAACAGGTATCTGTGTTGTCTTAAGCTCCGGAGTCTTGTGCGTTATTTGTTAGAACAATCACAGGGAGTGAAGGCACCGCCCCCCCGGAACAAGCATTTGGGGCTGCTTTCTCGGTTTCCTCACTCAGGGCGAGCAAGTGCACAGGCCTGGAAGCGTCCCCGGAGGACAATTTCAGCTCTCCTTCCAGAGCACGCCAAGATGCCAGGTGACCCCTAGGGGATCGGCGGGCTCCATGCGAACCCGCTGCGGCCGCACCGCCGCCCCCGGGAGAAACGGCCACTGCTCGTAGGCACCAGACACTTGCAGGCTGCTGTACCCACGGTCCCCGAGCCCCAGAGCAGCCCGTTATGCAGAGAGGAAAAGGGAGGTGCAGGGAGACGGAGTGGTGTGCCCAGGGCCGTGTAGCCGCGGACCAGCCCTAGCCCCTGGGCTCTCCCAGCGCGCTCTCGTTTCTGACACAGCCAACCGTGAGTGAACCCAGACACAACGACGGCAGCGCTGGCACCGTCACCACAGGGCCGAGGAGGGGCACGGACAGCGCCACGCGCATGCGCAGGGAGGGAGGAGGAGGAGGAGGCTGTCGTGGAGGCGTCGGCCCCTTGGTTGTCGGTGGCAATGGGCCAGTGACAGTGAGATAATCTCGGGGGAGGGCTCCCTTCTCACCACAGACAGCCCCTCAAACCTCCCAGAGGGGCTCACGGGGACAAAGAGCCAAGTCCCTTCCCTCCCTCTGGGAGAACCGGCCGTGGGGTTAGGAAGGCAGAGAGTGCCCGCGACAGGTCGCAAAGTCCATCCGCGCCGGCAAGGAGATGAGCGGGGCGGACGGGGCCTCGACAAGACTGGAAGGTGCCCAGGGGGTCGTCTGGGCTGGCCATGGGTGCCCAGCTGTGAAATGCCCGATTACAGAGCACAGATGTGACCGGAGGCTGGGTCTCTCGGAGCAGGACGGCCCCCACGAGGGGGGTCAAGGCTGATGACAGCCCGGTCTGTCGCGAGAGGAGCCCCACCCCGCCCTCCCCGCAGGCAGCATGGCCGCACGGCCTTGTGGTGACACAGCTGGGGTCGGACACATGGCAGTTAGAAATCTGGCACGACGGCATGGGACTGCTGACCTCCCGAGCCTCGCTGTCCTCCTCCACAAACAGAACCCTTCTCGCGTTCCGACTTCCAAACACTCCGCACGTCCATGGACTGCAGGACAGGCAGAAGGCATATCCTGATGGGTCAGGGGCCATCACGATGGCACTAGTCCCCTTGTTTGTGGTTACTTTCAGCAGGGACATGGGACACAACCTAGCCAAGGAGCCCAGGGGCTTCAGTGAAAGATTTCTTCTCCTTAAAATTGATACACAAAGGGGGAGCCTGGGAGGCTCAGTGGGTTAAGGCCTCTGCCTTCGCTTCAGGTCGTGATCCCAGGGTTCTGGGATGGAGCCCCATATCGGGCTCTCTGCTCAGCAGGAAGCCTGCTTCCTCCACTCTCTGCCTGCTTCTCTGCCTGCTTGTGATCTCTGTCTGTCAAATAAATAAAATCTTTTTATTTTTTTAAGATTCCTTTTTTTTTTTTTTAATTTGACAGGCAGAGATCAGAAGTAGGCAGAGATGCAGGCAGAGAGAAAGGAGGAAGCAGGCTCTCCGTGGAGCAGAGAGCCCGATGTGGGGCTCGATCCCAGGACGCTGGGATCATGACCTGGGCTGAAGGCAGAGGCTTTAACCCACTGAGCCACCCAGGCGCCCCAATAAATAAAATCTTTTAAAAAATTGATACACAAAGAAAGATCATCTTTCTCCTTCTGTTGGAAGCTGGATGTGATGCCCGGAACGGCTGCACTCACTTGTGAGCATGAGGAGAACCAGCACGAGGTCAAGGCTGGCGCCCCAAGAATGGCATACTATAAGGACAGAGGAGGCCGGGTCCCCAGTGGTGTCTGTGAGCCACAGCATAACCCACTCTGGAGCCTTCCTATCTCAGGACTTTTTGGCTTTTTAAGCTGCTAGTTAGCGGGTTACGTGGGTAACGCCACATGCTAATGTCAGAAGCATGCATGAATGGTGAATAGAACATATTACCATTAAACTTTATCATACACTTGATATAGAAAGACGTAGTCAAAGACAGGTGACCAGAAATACGAAGATGTGCGAGTCATACAACTGTTCTCTACGGTGGCCGTCCACTCCCAAAGGCAGGCTGGTACGTGGGTCGGCTGGGGGATCCCCAATGGCTCCTTTGCCTCTTTTCTCATCTTCTAATTAAGAAATTAACCTCATGTGACCCCCAAATTCTCTTCCAAATCAAGTCTTTCCCATCCTGGGGCTTGCGGTGTGTTCTAAGGAAATATTAACAATACTTTGGGAAAAATTCCTCTCCACAAGCATGAGGATAGAAACATAATTACACAAAACAGACCATCTCTGATAGACAAGATGCTGTACTAATTGGAGAAATTGGCGTGGTACCACCATCTTTACAGAAGAGAAGGGAGACCTTCGGACGAAGCATTGCAAAAACTTATTTGGGACGTCGGAACAACCATCAGCAAACGTTTAGCCAGTGTCTATGCAAGGCGTCCATCTAGAGCTGGAAACCCAAAGTTACAAACACGTATCAGACCCAGTCCCCGTTCTCAGGGAGCTTAGAATTTAGCTCAGGCTCTAACAGACGCGTGTCGGTGGGACTGACCTTCCCTTGGGATGTGCTAGCACAGCCTTTGCGCATTTCATAACCAGGCTCGGCTCTGATGGTTCCGTACAGATGTCCGTGTGGCGTGCTGTCCCTGCATGGAAGAGAGAAAGTCTCAGCGCCAAGGAGCCCATGCGTGAGGAGAACCACACACATGACATGTGGACCAGTGGTTTAACGAAACACCAGCTACAGAAACAACTCTTCAAACAAGACCGGAAGCGGGCGTCAAACACACATGGCACCCACAAGCGCGACACACGTGCGGTGGTCCACACGCGATGGTGAGGCTTCCACTTGGTCTGGAAACCTCTGACATGATTAGGGCCACACAGTGGCCAGGACGGGGGTCCGTGCTGCTGGCTGTGTGCAGAGGGAACTCAGCCTCTTCACCTGCGAAAGCAGGACCAGGAGAAACCATACAAAGTACCCAGCCTCCGGCAGGTCCCCACAAGGGCTGCGAGCTCCATGACACCAGGTCACCTGAGCCGAGTGGAAGGGACACTCCACGAGGACCTTCCTTACGATCGGCCTCCAGCTGTGCCATCCTGGAGGGGACAGGAGGAGCAGGACTGGGGACCAGGAAGCCTTTGCTCAGGTCCTGCTCTGGCAGCATCTGCTCTTTCCTCCAGGCCTGACGGCCTCCTCTGCCAGGTGAGGATAAGGATCTATTGATTTCAAAGGCATGTCACAGGGTTAAATGAGGCATGAAAGTGCTTTGTCCCCTGGCATTTCTGCCTTTCCTGCTTTGGGTGCCAAAACCTTTAGCTTGGCCGTGCTTGGCAGGAGGCACAGAGTGAGACAGCCTTGAGGCCCAGCTCCGCACTCGCTAGCTGCCTGTCCTTTAAAAGTGACTTGAGACTCTGGTCCCTGTGCACCAAACCCAATGGATAAATGACAGCAGGTGTGATAACATCCTGTTGTTTCTGTTCCGTGACACGGAAATGGCTTGGGCCAACCTGGGGATTTTCTGTGCTGTGCGCACACACACACACGCACACCACGCACACACCACGCACACACACACGCACACACACACACGCACACCACGCACACACCACGCACACACACACACACCACGCACACACACGCACATACTCACACCCGCACACACACGCACACACACACACACGCACACACCACGCACACACACACGCGCACACACACACCACGCACACACACGCACACACCACGCACACACGCACACACACCACGTACGCACACACACACACACCACGCACACACACACACGCACACACACACCACGCGCACACGCACACACACACCACGCACACACACACACCACGGACACACACACGCACACACACACCACGCACACACACACACACCATGCACGCACACGCACACACCACGCACACACACACACCACGCGCATACCACGCACACACGCGCACGTGCACACACGCACACGCGCACACACGCACGCACGCACACACGCACACACGCGCGCGCGCACACACACCACACGCACACGCACACATGCACACACACGCACACACACACCACGCCCGCACACACACCACGCACACACGCACACACACGCACACACGCACACACACACACCACGCACACACTCACACACGCACACACCACGCACACACACACGTACACACACACGCACACACCACGCACACACACACACGCGCGCACACCACGCACACACGCGCACGCACACACACACGCACACACCGCACACACGCACGCACACACACGCACGCACACGCACACGCACACACACACACGCACACTAAGGTCAGGGGCCTCACTCAGCATCAAGAGCTCGTTCAGAGTCCAGGCGACGCGCAGTCTTCTCCCGCTGGCCGTCCCCACTGTTTCCAGCTCCAAGCCTGGTGTGGGACCCCTACCTTCATCAGGACACAGGAGGAAGATGCTCCTACAGGGGCCACCAGCCCCCACTTCTTGACGCCCTGCTGAGCAAGATCTCCTCTCATTCCCCAGCCACCTTTTGAAGCAGAAACTTCTACCTCCATTTTGCGAAGGGAGGGGGGCACGGGAGACACACTGCGAGCTGCGGGTGAGAGCCAAGACGAGAATCTGCTCCCTCCGACCTCCGCGGCAGCTCCTGCCCTAAACCTGTCTGGTCCACCAGAGGGAAGATGGCTTTGGGAAGGCTTCCGTGGGCAAGCCACGGAGTTGGCTAGGCACCAACAAGGGAGAATTGTGGGGCGGGGGCTGCTTAAAATAGCAGAAAGCTGCTCTCTCTCAGCTCTGGAGCCACGAGCCCAGGGTCAAGGTGGTGCAGGGTCTGTCTCCCTCTGGAGGCTCGACGGGAGGTCCTTCCAGCTCTCAGGGCTCCTAGCCTGTCGTCACGTGACCGTGGCCTTGTCTCCTCTTCCGGAAGGGCACCAGTCCGTGGATTGGGACCACCCTCGTGACCTTGTCTCCGCCCATGAGACCTGCAAAGACTCTGCTTCCAGATAGAGTCACATTCACAGGAACTAGGGATAAGGACTCCAAAAACGTCTTTTTTGGGGGACACGACCCCTAACAGAGACTGTGTCAGCCTGCTGTCTCGGGGAGGGATTACAAAGGACCACACCTGCCCCCTTCAGAGGCACAAAGACGTCTTCTTCCAAGATCAGGCCCCACCCCCCACCCCTGCTCCCGTGGCCTCGGGTCAGCCTTGCCTCAGTCGGGGCCTCAGACGCGCCTTTCTCCTTCCTCACACCCGCTGTCCGCCAGACGCCGCTGACGCGGGGCCTCGTCTCTCCTCGGCCCGCCTGAGGGTTTTCTTGGACACATGAATCCCCAAATCTGTCAGAGACGAAATGGTTTCCATGAACGGCCCTGCTCCATGTGGACCTTACCTCCACCCGCAACCTTGCACTTGCCGCCCACGTGGCCCCTCAGCGCTCAGGGCTCCTCCCCGGCCCAGCACCGGCAGTGGTTATCTGTCCCCAGGTGACACACCTGTGCAGGCAGGGTCCCTTCCCTGGTCCTCACCTTTGTGACGAGGAAACTGCTCTTGGGGGAGCAGCCCCGGGGCAGGCGGCTTCACGGCATAGGGGTGGGGTGAGCTAGAAGAAACATTCCACCTGAGGACCCGAACGCCACCTGCTAGTGCTTACTGAGCACCTGCTACGCCCACCATCTCCGAGTCAACGAGGTAGGAGCTCCTGGCCCCCAAGCCAGGGGCACCTAGAGCAAAAGCCTTTGCTGCTTGGTTCTTTCGGGGGTGGGGGGCAGAATGCAATCTTCTGGGATGTCACTCTGAAGACGCAATTTGTTATGTTAAAGGACTTTAGCAAGATTGCTCCGGGTCCTAAAAACTTATAAAACAGCAGGATAAAATGTGGTTAGAACCACCTGGCTCCCTCGTCTTCAGTAACAGCTCGAGCACAAGAAGAGAGGACGTGCATCTGATTCCCATCAACCTCTGAAGCCACCGAGGACACCGCAAGCCGAGTTCATTTGGTGCCTCTGTGCCTTTGCAGGGGCCTGAAGTTCTCATGGGCGGGAGGCTGAATGCGCGCAGGAGACAGGGGAGGGGATCACGGCATTGTCCGACCCCACACCTTCATCCCCCTCATCATTCCCAGCATCCCCACCCTCAGACCTTCCCCAGGAGCAAAGGTATGTTAATTTGTGCGGCTGCAGAACCCATTACCCCAAACTCAGAGGCCGGAAACAGCACCCACGTAACAGCTGGCAGCTGCCCACGCCAGAAATCAGAACACACGCAGCCTAGGGTCTCTGCTCAGGGTCTCAGGGGCAGAAATCAAGGTGCCAGTGGCTGGGTTCTTGCCAGGGGGAGAATCTGCTTAGAAGCACAAGCAGGTGTGGCAGAATCCACTTCCTTGAGGCCAAAGGTCTGAGCTCCCTGTGTCCTCTGCCGGCTGGAGGTCAGGGCCACCTTTGCTTCCTTCCCTTATGGCCCTGTCTGCTTTACAAACAGTGCTGACATGTCCCATCCTCCTGACCCTTCTGACATCGCCGACACCCCCTTCTGCCACCAGCCAGAGAAAACACTCTACTTCTAAGGTTCACCTGATTGGGCCAGGCCCACCCAGATAATCTCTTCACTTAAATTAGTGTTTGGATAACCAGGGGCTGCGAATCCTGGTGGAGGGGAGGAAGGGGAGGCATCCTTGGAATTCTGCCTACCCTGGGAGGTCTTACAGGGAGAGCTGCAAGAGAGTCCCCTTCCCCCATCTCATGGCAGGGAAGGACCATCTTACTCCCCCTCTGGTATGAAATGGCACTTTCTGGGGTGCAGAGGAATTTGTAGAAATTCGCCCCTTACCCTGAAAGAAAAAACAAAACAGACCTGGCCTCCGAGGGGAAACACAAATATTTGTATTGAACAAGCCTGTCTTCTGCAGACTGTGGGGCAGGCCGTCCATTAGGTCACACTTGGTTGCCCAGATTTTTTTTTTCCTTTTTTCAGGGCATTTTAACGTGACAGGATATCAGAGATTTTCAAAACTGATCTTCTGAATGAAGCACAAGTGACCCAATATAGCAACTCTTCATTGCTGGGCGCAGATGACCCCAGCAGCAGCAGTAGAGCCCCGCGAGGGTCCCCACGCTCTCAGCACACAGGTTGTGGGGGCCCCAGACAGCACCACCTTTCCCTCACTGGTTTGGGCTGGTGTCCCCCCAAAACCCATGTCTACCTGGCACCTAGGAACGTGACCTTATTTGGAAATGGGGTCTTTGCAGATGTGTGCGCACTAGATGAGGTCCACTGGATCGGGCGGGCCCTGAACCCAAAGCCTGGGGGCCCTGCGAGACAACGGACACTTGGGCACAGGCATAGGAAGGCTACATGGAGATGGAGGCAAAGGCTGGAGTGGTATGGCTACAGGCCAAGGCGCACCAAGCTGCCCCACCGGCCCTATGATTCCAAATATCCAGCCTCCAAGGCTGTGAAAGGATCCATTTCTAAGGCTTCAAGCCACAAAGTTTGTGATAATTTATATATGCAGCCCTAGGAAACTAACACACCCACTGTGTGTGTTTATGTATGTATTTATTAATATTTTGGTTCTTTATTACAGAGAGAGAGATCACAAGAGGAGGAGAGGGGAAGGGAGAGGGAGAAGCCGACTCCCCGCTGAGCAGGGAGCCCCATGTGGGGCTCGATCCCAGGACCCTGAGATAAGGACCTGAGCCGAAGGCAAACGGTTCACCGACTGAGCCACTCAGGTCCCCCAGTGTCTGTGTGGTTTTTTAATATAATCCTGACTGGCTATAACCCTCCCTCTATTATATTACTCCATCCATCTTACTTTATCCTGACTTCTTTAGAGCATGTTAATTTGCAACCCTGGTGTAATTAAAAATAAAACTGGGCTTCAAAAGCAAACACCTCATATTACATGTAAGAATAAACTCCAGGGGTGCCAGGGTGGCTCCGTGTGTTAAGCATTCCATTCTTGATTCAGCTTGGATCATGGTCTCAGGGTCATGAGGTCGAGCCCTGCCTTGGGCTCTGTGCTGAGTGTGAAGCCTGCTTAAGATTCTACCTGTCCCTCTGTCCCTCTTCTCCCTGCTTGTGCATGAAAGCATGTGTGCTCTCTCTCTCCCAAATAAATAAATAATATACTCCAAATGGGTTAGGGATCTAAATATGAAAAAAATGAGATCCTATACATAATATAAGAACACACATGCTCTAGGGAGGGGTTTCCTAACTATAACTAAAAATACAGATGTAATAAATGATCATATAAATACTTTTTCAAGATAAAAACACCATAACTAAAGTCAAAAGCAAGAGACAAACTGGAACAGAATATTTTCAACATAAATCACAGATAAAGGGCTAGTAACTCTAATACATGAAAAACTCTTAAAAACTGATGTGGGGGCACCTGGGTGGCTCAGTCTGTTAAGCATCCAATTCTTGGTTTCAGCTCAGGTCATGATCTCACGGCTTGTGGGATAGAGCCCCATGCTGGGCTCCTCACTCAGCTTGATTCTCTCCCTCTGCCCCTCTCCGTGCTCATGCCCCTCCCCCATCTCTCTAAAACTAAATCTTTAAATTAAATAAATAAATAAATAAATAAAAATCAACAGAAACAAAGATGCAAAACCTGATAGAAAAATGGGCAAAAGACATGAACAGGCAACTCATTTCAAAAAAAAAAAAAAAAAAGATACAAAAATGGCATCCACATCTGGGTCTCCGACCCTTCCAAAGACTCTGAGTCCCTGCTGTAATTTAATAACACTGTTTCTGCTCAAACCAGACATAGTGGACTCTGCTGTTTTCATTTTGTTTCATAAGCAGAGGCTGTTTCCAGATATCAATCCACCTCAAAGCACAAAGACTTTCCCGCCTACAGCGTCTCCAAAAATTTCTTACACGGACTGTGGAGACAACGGTGTGGAAGAGGAGTTCATGGATGTATTTTCAGGCAATCACAGTTTTATCACAACAGGAGCACTACCTTCCGGGGTGAGCACCTTGAAGGAGGGAGCGCTACTTGATCGGGCGAGCTCTGGTGTGTTTGCTTAAAAAGAATCCTCCCATATTTTAGAGTTACCCCTCCTCACCCAGACAATAGGTTATCTGCCTTTGGAATGTGTTTTTCACCTGGACTTGAGTCTGGGTGTGTCCTGCGTCTTGAGCCGTCAAGCTGGGCAATAAAGCCTTGCCTGGGATGGCGCTGGGAAGAAATCCAGTTCCTGCACGTTAGCCCTGCTTGTGCTTCTCAGAAACACCCAGTGGATCTAGAGGAGGTAGATCGGGTTTCAGCCTGGTGCAAGGCCCGGGTGAAGCAGAACTGCCTTTCGAAACTCTATCAGCAAAGCACAGAAACAACCTGAATGCCCAGCTATAGGGGATTAGTAGGAAACATGGCAGTGCATCCAAACAACAGGATTCTGGGCTGCCCTTGAAAAACGGGACTTAGGAGAGAATCTGTGACATGGGAAGACCTCTGCGATATGTTGTTAAATGGAAAAAAGGAGATCGCAATGCGGAGAACAGCCCTATTTTTGCGGAGGATACCACTTCTGTAAAAACAGGTGTGCGTGAACACATGTGAATACAACAGTGTTTAGAGGGATGTGTTTTAGAATGCTAACGTTGGTTATGACTGAGAAGTGAGATTATTTGTGACTTCTATATTGTCTTTTAGCAAGATATAATCTCTATACAAGGAGTATGTATTACCCCATAATCAGGCAAAATAGCACTAATATATATGTATATTATGACTTATATGTATATAAAACCCTGAATTTATTTGCTTTTAAATAGTCCATTAGAAAAACGCCCCTGTGCCGGGGTGGTGTGAGAGCAACCGATGAACCATGGTTAGGGAAGCTGGGCGACAGGGACACAGGCAACCACTATACCAGTCAAATGACTTGGGTGTGCTGGAGAACTCCCACAGTAGACAGATAAGCAAAACACAGAAAACCAAAAGCAGCAGGGAATTAATTGTGGGCTTTTAGAGATATAACTGTGATGTGAGAACGGGGAAAATGTGAAAAATGAACAAACACACAAAAGAAATAGGGCTCGGGACTTAGCGAGGACCCACGAGTCCCTGGTGGTGTGACCTCTCTAAGTCTCGGCTTCCCCGGCTGGGAAGGAGGAGGGAAGGTCCCTGAGCTCGCGCAGGCCTGGGATCCGGACCTAAGCGATTATTGTGGGGGTTGCTCTTGGTCCAAAGAAGCAGGCTACATGCCTGAAAGCCAAACCTCTACTCCCCAACGTCATTTTCAAATATCAGGGTGACGGGGGTTACCCAAGAGCTAGCGTAATGCAGAGTCCCAGACCTCAGCCCCTGGGAGTCTGACTCCACACCTGGGGTCAGGCTAAGGAATGTCCATCTTAAATAAGAGCCCAGGGCAAGTCACCGCTGTGGAAATGCCGCACCTAGCCAAAGGTCAAAGACATCCAGGAAAGCAGGTCCTCCCTGGAGGTAAATGTGCAGCTGTGTACAAACCGCGCCAGGCACGAATGGGACGACCGCCCATTTACGACTCCAGGTGGACTCGGTCAGCAAAGTCCAGGCTGGGAGAAACCGGCTGCCACATATGCGACCAGTCTCTGGTGTGCAGAAATAACGAACAAATGACAGCTCACCTTCGGGCTTTCCTCCGGGACGGACAGTCTGGGCACCTGACAGGCCAGGGCGTGGCTCCCACACACACCAACGGCACGGCCCTGGGCCCATGGTGACTGGGCGGCATCTGTAAAATGGAACAGCAGCAGCTCAGAAGCCGGCTGAGAGCTGGGGCGATCGCACGAGGTGCTCAGGAGCTGAGACACCGGGAGAGGCTCCCGTCAGTAAGAGTAGGGACCTCACTTCTCAAGGCCGGCATGTAAGGGGCTTGGGGCCCTAGTCTTCTGTCTCAGAAAGGTGGGGCCTTGGACAAAGGAAAAATGAAACTCAGTAGGTGTCTCCAACTGGAGGCCACGCCCACCCCTCATTGAACCCTTAGGACCCCCGCACCCAGCCTGTGTGTGTATGTGGTCCCTGACTGTTCGGGGAGCTCTTGTCTTAAAGGGAGTCTCCACCCTAACCCTCTTTTCATTTTCCTATCACAACGTGGTCTCGAGGCTCCTGTTCTAGGGTTGGCTTGTGAACGAGTCACAAGGGAGAAGTGGGGTGACAGGGGCCCGGTGGGGTGCGGGCACTGGACCTGGAGTCCCGGCGGCCGAGCTCTGGCCTCAACCCTGGTCCTGCCGCTGCAGCAGGGTCACCAGTGTCACCGTTCCAGCCGCAGGAAGTCATCCCAGGCACATCACACCTTCATTGCAAAACTCATTTCTTTGGGGCATTTGGGGTGAACTCCCAGTCTCTCCCTGTCTCTCTTTCTCTAAAATAGTATTAACGTATATTCCATTCCAGCTCTACGGAAAACATAGACATACTGTTCTGCTCTAGACCTAGACCGTGAGCTCCCGAGGGCAGGGCCCACGGCACTGGGAGACCCCGGCTGGAGTTAGGCACGTGGTGGGTAAGTCCACTCCTGGGCGTGAACCTGCTCTTCCACTCAGCGTCTTACTGGGAATCTCTCCTGGTCTCAACTCGTGGCCTGCTTCCCTTTTACCTAGAACGCCTCTGATGGTGTGTTGGAACGCCGTGCTGTCTGACTTACCCCACGCCGGCCCTCCAGCCCCCTCCCATGGATCCTCAGGCCCCCCACTTTGAAGGCGGTGGAGAAATGTTCAAATCCCACTTGAAGCCAGGGGTCACCTTTTGCAGACAGAAGGAGAGAGACCAGCTCCCTCAGAGCTGGAGGCTGTTTTAGGGAAGGAGCCCAAGGTGGGAGGGAGGGCAGCAGCGGGCTAAGAGAACCACAGCCTCATGGCCAGCGCCGAGGGACTGTGCTGGGAGGGGCAGGCAGGTCAGCATCCGCTCTTGCCTCTGGGAGGCTCCCGGCTGCTTCCCAGGAAGAGGACAGTAGGCCAAGAGAAAGCTCCTGCAGGCGCGTGGGCTATCTGCTCTGGAGACGGGAGTGCAGGCCGTCTGTTCCTTAAAGCGGAGGAGCTGGGCTTCATTCCTCTTGGAGGGGCCCATGTCCTTAGCGGGGTCTGGTCCTGCAGGATTGCGATTCACCGTCCGTGGGGCTGAATCACACGGCGCTGCAGAAGCGTCCAGGCGGCAGCTGTGGGCAGCCGTAGCAAACGACCGCCGGCTGGGGTTTCACACGACGGAAGTGTTCTTCTGCAGTCGGACAGCCGCAGGCCTGTGCTCCCTCCACAGGCTCAAAGGGAGGGTCCTTCCTCCCTATGCCTCTGTCTTCCGTGGTGTCCCCCGTCCCAAGTCTCTGCTTGTGCCTTCCTGCTACAAGGGACACTGTCAATTTGATTCTTACCTAAAGTGTATCTGCAAAGACACTATTTGCAAAAAAAGTCCCATCCTGAGGTTCTGGGTGGACATGGCCTCTTGGGGACCTCACCGTTCCAGCCAGTACAGGCATTCAATAGCAAATAGCACACCCAAAAGTGGCAAGAAGGCAGGAGGAGGCCTCCTGGTACATGTGGCTCAGTTGTCCCAGCAGTCCAGAGCCCCTGTTAGCCCCTCTGACACCCACTGCTGGCTGGGAGTGGGGTCCTGGCTTCCTTCTACTGATGGAGGCCTGAGTGAGTGGCCGAGGTCCCACAGCTGGCCGGAGCTGGGACTGGAAGATGGATCAGCTTGATGACCTGGGGGCTTCACAGCCTGGCTGGGCTGTCACCTGGGATGTCTGGGGCTGTCACCTGCTTGCTGGGATGTCTGGGGCTGTCACTTGGGATGTCTGGGGCTGTCACCTGCTTGCTGGGATGTCTGGGGCTGTCAACCGGTTGCTGGGATGTCTGGGGCTGTCACCCGATTGCTGGGATGTCTGGGGCTGTCACCCGGTTGCTGGGGTGTCTGGGCCTGTCACCCGGTTGCTGGGATGTCTGGGGCTGTCACCCGGTTTCTGGGATGTCTGGGGCTGTCACCTGGATGCTGGGATGTCTGGGGCTGTCACCTGCTTGCTGGGATGTCTGGGGCTGTCACCCGGTTGCTGGGATGTCTGGGGCTGTCACCTGGGATGTCTGGGGCTGTCACCTGGATGCTGGGATGTCTGGGGCTGTCACCTGCTTGCTGGGATGTCTGGGGCTGTCACCTGGATGCTGGGATGTCTGGGGCTGTCACCTGGATGCTGGGATGTCTGGGGCTGTCACCTGCTTGCTGGGATGTCTGGGGCTGTCACCTGCTTGCTGGGATGTCTGGGGCTGTCACCTGGGATGTCTGGGGCTGTCACCTGCTTGCTGGGATGTCTGGGGCTGTCACTTGGGATGTCTGGGGCTGTCACCTGCTTGCTGGGATGTCTGGGGCTGTCACCCGGTTGCTGGGATGTCTGGGGCTGTCACCCGATTGCTGGGATGTCTGGGGCTGTCACCCGGTTGCTGGGGTGTCTGGGCCTGTCACCCGGTTGCTGGGATGTCTGGGGCTGTCACCCGGTTTCTGGGATGTCTGGGGCTGTCACCTGGATGCTGGGATGTCTGGGGCTGTCACCTGCTTGCTGGGATGTCTGGGGCTGTCACCCGGTTGCTGGGATGTCTGGGGCTGTTACCCGGTTGCTGGGATGTCTGGGGCTGTCACCTGGGATGTCTGGGGCTGTCACCTGGATGCTGGGATGTCTGGGGCTGTCACCTGGATGCTGGGATGTCTGGGGCTGTCACCTGATTGCTGGGATGTCTGGGGCTGTCACCTGATTGCTGGGATGTCTGGGGCTGTCACCTGCTTGCTGGGATGTCTGGGGCTGTCACCTGGGATGTCTGGCGCTGTCACCCGGTTGCTGGGGTGTCTGGGGGCTGTCACCCGTTTGCTGGGATGTCTGGGGCTGTCACCTGGGATGTCTGGGGCCGTCACCTGGTTGCTGGGATGTCTGGGGCTGTCACCCGATTGCTGGGGTGTCTGGGGGCTGTCACCCGTTTGCTGGGATGTCTGGGGCTGTCACCTGGTTGCTGGGATGTCTGGGGTTGTCACCTGGGATGTCTGGGGCTGTCACCTGGTTGCTGGGATGTCTGGGGCTGTCACCTGGGATGTCTGGGGCTGTCACCCGGATGCCTGCTCCTCTTGTCACTGGCTAAGAACCCCAGAGTGGCTCTGGGAAATCTGCCCAAGGAGTGGAGAGGGGTCATGGATTGGGAAGCACATTTTCTTCTTCTCCCTAGCGTGGCTCTGCAAAATCTGTTCAACCCTGAAGTCCCAAGGCTGGGGAAGGTCCGGTCCGGAAGTGCCCAGCGTCCTGGACCGTGTCCTGAAGAAATCGGCGCACGGATCCGGTCCTTAGTCCCGCGCGCTGCCGAGAACCCGGTTGAGCTCCGCAGGGCGGGGAGGGCAGGGCAGGGCGCGCCCCTCGCCCCCGGCTCACAGGGCTGTGAACCAGTGAGCCCGCGCGCGGGTCACCGACACCCGCACGCGGGACCTGCGGGCGGGGGGTGGGGTGCGGGGCTGCACGGGGCAGCGGTCTCCGCACGCACGGCCGCCGCCGGAGGGGCCCGGCCGCAGCCAGCAGCCCGCAGCCCGCAGCCCCGCAGCCCGCAGCCCCGCACCGGCCGCGGGCGCACCTGCGCCGCCCCGGCTCCCCGCTCGCGGACCGGCGGCTCACAATGGCTCCCCGGGGGCGCGGCTCGCACGGGCGGGCGCCGGCCGGCTCTCCGCTCACGACCTTCTCGCGAGCCCCCGGGGCGGGAAGGATGGCCCTGAGCTTCCGCGGGGACGCCCGGGGCTCAGAGAGGCCAAGCGACTCGGCCAAGGTCACACAGCGTCGCGGACGGGGCGCCGGGGCCCCACTGCAGCAGCTGCGCGGGGACCCTCGCCGGCTCCCGACGGGGACGCCCCGGAGTCGCCCGGGAAGGCGGGACGCCCGGCTTTCGCCTCAAACAATGCTCGGCGCAAATCTGCGGGAACAAAAGCGAGCGGGAATCCGGCCCGGGTTTTCCGGCGCGCCGGCCCCGCCGGCCGCCGAGGGGCGGGCCGGGGCGGCGCCGGCGTGATCGACAGCCCCGAGGAGGCGTGGCCGCGGCGGGGGCGACTGGGATTGGGGGCCCGGGACAATCACGGGCCGAGAGGGGGCCGGCCGAGCCAATCAGCGGGGGGGGCGGGCCCGGCCGGCGCGGCTGTCGCGAGAGGCGGCCACCCCGCCCACTTGCGCCTCGTCCCGGCGCCCGTCAGCAGCGAAGGCGGCCGCGCTCGGCCCGGATCCGTCCGCGGCGCGGGGAGAGGCCGGAGCGCGAGGCCGCGCGAGTGCGGGCGCAGATCCCTCCGCCGCCGCCGCCACCGCTGCCGCCGCCGCCGCCGCCGCCGCGCCCGCCAGTCCCTGCGCGCTCCGCGCCCGCCCGCCGCTCCCGACGCGCCCGCCCGCCGCCCGCGGCCTCCGACCCGGCAACGGCCGGCCGGCCCAGGCGCGGCGGCGGCGGCGGCGGCGGCGGAGGACGAGGAGGAGGAGCCGCGGCCGCCGCGGGCGGAGGAGGAGCGGGCGGAGGCGGAGGAGGGGGCATGGCCCGGGCGGCTCCGGCGGGGGGCGGCCCGCAGTGACAGACCCTGCGGCGCGGGGGGAGATGGGGGCGGCCGCCTCCCGGGCGACGACGACGACGACGACGACGAGGAGCGGCCGCCGCCGCCGCCGCGCACCGGCCGCCGCTGGGGACGGGCGCGGGCCAGGAGCCCGCCCGTGAGCGGGGGGCCCGCGGCCGCTCGCCGCCCCCGGCCGCCCCGGCCGCCCCGGGCCCCCCCGGCGCCCCGCGCGCGCCCGCCCGCCGGCCCCTGGCGGGGGTCCCGCCCGCGCCGCGCGCCCCCGGCCCCGGCCCCGGCGCGGCCCGCGGCGCCCGCCCGCCCTCGCCCGGCCCCGGCCCGCGCGCCCCCGGCCCCGGCGCGCCCCGGCCGCCCGCGCCCCCCGCCCGCGCCCGCCCGCGCCCCCGGCCCCGGCCCCGGCCCCGGCCCCGGCCCCGGCCGGCGGCGGCCCCCGGCCCCGGGGCGCGGCGCGGCGCGGGCGGCAGCATGGTGGAGAAGCGCTGCCCGCTGCAGAGGGACGGCGTGTACCGCTGGTTCTCGGAGCTGCCGTCGCCGCAGCGCGTGGAGTTCCTGTGCGGCCTGCTGGACCTGTGCATCCCGCTCGAGCTGCGCTTCCTCGGCTCGTGCCTCGAGGACCTGGCCCGCAAGGACTACCACTCGCTGCGCGACTCGGAGATCAAGGCCAACAACCCGGCCGACCTGGGCAGCCTCACCAACCTGACGGACGAGGTGGTGCGCAGCAAGCTGCTGGTGTCGCTGGCGCTGCTGGGCTCGGAGCAGCGCGAGGCGGCGGGCGTGCTCTACCGCACGCTCACGCACATCGACTCCATCATCCACAACTACGGGCTGCAGCTCAACGAGGGCCGCACGGGCGATGAGTTCCTGCTGCTCTTCACCATGGCCTCCAACCACCCGGCCTTCAGCTTCCACCAGAAGCAGGTGCTGCGCCAGGAGCTCACGCAGATCCAGAGCAGCCTGAGCGGCGGCGGCGGCGGCGGGGGCCACGGCGGCAAGAGCGCGCTGCCCACCTGCCCGGCCTGCCACAAGGTGCGCGACCCCCGCCCCCGCGTCCGCGCCCCGGGGCGCCCGGGCCCTGGGTCGGGGGGAGGGGGGGCTGCGGTCGGAGAGCGCTGCCCCTTTGTGCCTCTCGTTCTCGCGTGCTGTGGTTGCAGGCGCGGTGAGGCCTTTGTCCCCTTCCTCGGGCCCCGGGCGACCGATCCGTCGTGCTTGGTGTCGCCCCGGCTCTCCAGGCCTGGTGTTTCTTAGCGGGAAGGGAGGGCGCGGTGGGGAAGGGGGCCTCCGCGGGTGGCGTGGGCGCCGTGCGGGGCCCTCCCGGCCCGCCTGTCCTTTCCCCCGGTGGGCCGGGTGCCGCCGCGGGGCAGGGGGCAGGCCGCCGCACCCGCACAGAAACACGTCCGCAGCCTTGGACGCGTGCGGGCTGCCCGGACTCCCGGGGTGCTGGTCTCTTAAGGGATGTTGGGTTCAGGGCTCCGTCTCCAAACTAAACAGGAAGGGCCTTGTGGTCGTCCGCTTGGAAATGCGAACTTTTGGCTACATGTTTTGAAACCTTGTAAACACCAAGCGTTTGGGGCTCAAACTCCTTTTTCACAGCCCCCGGGACCTAGTGCCAAAATGGTGCTCAGAGAGAACGGGTTTCTCTGACCCGGTGTGGCCTGTGTTCAGATGACACTGGGACTCTGGGGGACAGCCTGCAGTCAGGACCCGTCGGGCTGAGTGCCTTTCTCCGTGTCAGAGCCGTTCTCCTGGAACCCTTGGCTCCTGTCCCTTTGCGCTGCTGGGGGTCAAGCTGTCTCAAGCCTGGGCCGTAGCTCTTCTCCTCCAGGGTTTTCTTCTGAGATGTGGCTGTGCCGTCGCACTGGTTTAACCTGTGTCTTGTCTTTCTCCGGCGAGGGGGAGCTCCGGGCCAGTGGCTGTTCTGTTCTGTTGTTTTTAGCGTGTGTTTAAATGCCGGTGTGCACCTCACGGTGTGCCCTGGTCGAAGAGCGGTGTTCCAGCTACCACAGAGGAGGCGCAGCGTCCTGGTAGGCCCTGTGGCTGGCTGTAGGGTGCCAGTGCCGTGTCCCCTGCTGGTCTCTCAGGCCCCGACGGTCAGCTGCACAAGCTGCCGGCCTCCTGTCTGGGTTTCCCTGCGCCTGTTCAGCTCTTGAAGGCGATTCTTTGTGTCTGCATGTCCACCCCTTACAGAAGGGGAACACGGCGATGATGATCTTGGTGACGTTAGACTGAAAACGTGCTTTATGGGAGAGCCCTTCCGTCAAGTGAGAAATCCCTCTGATGACCCCAGGGGCCAGCCTCCCCCTCACTCCTGCCCACGCACTCGGAACTGGTCACTGTGTGACCTTGGCCAGAGTCCCGCCTCCGCTTGGTGTTTCCCTGTGGAGTCGATGGCAGGTTCCCTGCCCCCGGGCCTGTTGCAGGGCGACTTGCCGTCTCGCGTGACGTCCCCAGCAGATGTGCAGGGGCTGCTCCCTTCTCTGCCAGGTCCAGCCCCTCTGGGTTTCTGTGGAGGAGTGCTGGCTTAGGCGAGGCCCGTCGTTACAGAATGGAATATTTATGTCTCAGAAGGTTCCTGTTTTCTAAATTGATTTTTGAATAGTCACTTGGAGCTGGCTGTGTTTTTTCTTCATCCCTGGGAAACTGGAGAATTCTGCCTGACCCTTACTAACGGCCTTACGGTGAGTAATCTTAGGGCTGTTCCTTCCCTGGTTCAGAGCAACCGCGGTGTCTAGCCCTCCCCACGCCCCTCTGTCCGTCTCGTCCGTGTGACTCGGTTGCTCTGGAGGCCTGGCGCCCCCTCTGCGGCTTCCTCTGCTGAAATCGAACGTCCGAGCGGCTTCCCTTCTCGGGCTCTCGGGGTCTCACCTGTGCGGCGCCCCTGGGAGAGCAGCCCCGTTGGAGCCCCGCTCGCGTCTGCTCTGGGGCCGCTGTCCTTCTGTCTGCAGCTCTGAGCTCAGAGCCCTCGTGTTTGTCCTTTAGGGATAAAGACACGGGGTCGATTTTTTTCTTCGCTTTGTTTAAAGCGATAGTTCTCATAACCATGTTTTCTGAGAGAGTCACGATTTGCAATCGCATCTCCCAACCCTCACTGTATTATTTGGTGATTTTTTCTGCTCGGCAGATGAGCAGAAGGCGTTTAGGGGAGTGAATGAGGTGAATACACGTTTTCACGTCCGGAGAGGGAAGCAGTCGGCGCGGCCAGGCTGATGGTAGACGGCGGGAGCGCGGCTGTGCTCGCCGGCGCACGGGCACCGGGTGCCTTAGCTACGCGGTTTCTCGGGGTTCGGTGTGAGCCTGTGATAAAGGTCGCCTGGGACTCTCCCTCTCTTCCTAGTTAAGTAAAAAACTATACTTTGGGGAAAAGTTTAACTTTACCCTTTGCAGTCTTTTCTTTGTGTAAACAATCATGGATTAGAAGTACATGCTCGTATTTTTTTCATTTTCGAGATTTTATTTTTTTTTTTAAAGATTTTATTTATTCATTTGATAGAGAGAGATCACAAGCAGGCAGAGAGGCAGGCAGAGAGAGAGAGAGGGAACAGGCTCCCTGCTGAGCAGAGCCCGATGCGGGACTCGATCCCAGGACCCTGAGGTCATGACCTGAGCCGAAGGCAATGGCTTAACCCACTGAGCCACCCAGGCGCCCTCGAGATTTGATTTTTAAAACTCATAAAACTCACCCTTTGAAAGTGTACATTTAAGTAGTTTTTAACGTACTGACAGACTTTTGTGACCATTCAACCGTGTCCTTCCGGAACATCCTCATCACCCCCCAGAGAAACCCCATACCTGTCCCTGACAGTCCCTCCCCTCCAGAGAAACCCCATACCTGTTGACAGTCCCTCCCCATTCCCGCTCCCCAGCCCCTGACAGCCAGTCCTCTGCGCAGTGCATTTGCTTGTCCCGGACGTGTCGTGGAAGCGGGCTCAGCCGGTGGGTGCCCTTCCGCGTCTGGTGGCGCTCTCAGCATCATGTTCTCCAGGTTGACTCCTGGGGTAGCGTGTGTCAGTGCTTCTCTACCTTTTTAGGGTTGAGTACTGTTCATGGTGTGGGTAGACCCCGTTTTGTTTCCCCACGTGTCCGTGTACGGACACTGGGGCTGTCGCACGAGCTTATTTGCGCCCCCTGCCCCCACCGTGGGTAATAGGCGCTTGCTCTCCTCCCTTACCCCGCACACGGAACCAGTCGTCTCTGGAGCGTCGTGCACACTTGGCCGTCTGAGGGACCTCCTGGCGGTGATGCGAGCCTGCCTGGGGGGTGCGGGCGCCGTGCAAACCATGGCTGTGGGTGGCGGGGAAGGCGCTGCTCTGACAGTCGAGGCCTGGCGTGGTCTGGGGTCCACATCGCGGTCTAGAGCTGGGTGGCCGCGTCCGCCGTCGGGCAGGGTGGCGGGAAGCTGCCCCCAGCCTGGTGTTTCAGGATCCTCAGGACAAGGGTCACAGCCGGACACCCACTCGAGGATCTTGCCGGGGTGCGGAGCCTCTCTGAAGGGCTGGTGGTAGGGGCCCCCTTGCGGGGGGTGTTCTCTGGTGCCCACGTGGGGCGCTCTGGGGTAAGCGCAGTGGGAGCGGATCCCCGGAGCAGGCAGCTAAGCAGGGCTGGCCCAGGGTGGGTGGCGCTCTGCGGATGGAGATCCTTGGGTTCAGAGGTGGAAGCCTGGTAGTTAGTGCGTGGGTTGCCATGTGAGGTCCGTGTGGCCCCTTCCGGTGCTGCCGCTGACAGTGCCGTGGCCCTCCCCGGGCAGGACTTTGTCTGGACCGCTGGTGTCCGGCTGGTGTCCTGGAGGAGCTGGGACCTCAGAGCACAACGGGGGAGCTCCAGCTTCAGCCCTTGTGCTCTGGCTGTGGAGGAGGGCGCGGGCCGGTGGGAGGACTCAGGCCTGCGCTCACGGCTCAGTCTGGCTGCCTTTGCTTCCTTGGCTTTGCTGATGACGCTCCAGGAGATGATGTCCTCCCGCATTCCAGATGCTTCGTTTTGGGCCGGCCTTTATAGGCTCCCGGACTGCCCTCTTTTGATGGTGCACACATGGTAAGATCGCGGAGACGCGCTGGCGTGCACGGTCGCTCGGTGCAGGGGCCTCCCGTGGTGGAGACGGCGCTCCTCAGCAGAGGTGCTGGGAGCTGGTGCCCACCGGAGGGGGAGCCGCCCCCTGTGACATCAGGACCCCCATGTGCGCTGGTGCACTAGGGCTGTGTCCGACTCTGCCGAGGCTCGCGCTCCCGCTGCTGTTCTGGAGCGCAGCGGTGGAAGCCACAGGTCACCTGTCTGCCTCTGCCAGGTGCCGTGGTGGTGTCCCTTAACGCGGTTAGAACACGGTTACAGACCCACGTCTGCGCTTGCCGAGTTCCTGAGGCGCTTGACCTTTACCTGGTATTGGGCTCGGGTTTGCACACTTCCCCCTCCCTCCTGCACACTTCTTTACCTGCCCTTTGCACCGAGGACATCTGAGATTGATACATATTTCCCCCCAAATCAACAGAGGCGTCTTAGGGCCTTAGCGGCAAGCTAGCAGAGGGGACGTTTTTGTTGTTCAGTTGGTGGCTGCCAACTGCCCTGCTAGTAAGGAACAATTTCTGTTACATTTAGGGAAAAATAGTTTCTATATAAGTGCGCTCTTTTTTTCCCCCCTGCCTTAGATGGATTACATTTCAGAAAAAAGATCCTTTGGAAGTTTCTTTCTTTTTTTCTTACTTATTTACTTACTTATTTTTGAGAAACCACCATTTAGGACACCAGTTCTCTTGTGAGTTTGGGACGCGTTGCCACCAGCTCTCGGCGAGTGCACAGGTCACTTGAGGGATTCTGGTTCTGGACTCTGGCCCGCCCTGTGCCCTGCAGGGATCAGTGCCCGCCAGGTGGCTCGCCCCGGGCTCCTTGTGGAGCTGCTTCCCGTCGTGGTGCAAAGCCGTAGTCAAGAGCCTCGTGGAATACGTTGATTCGTCTCTTCTCTTTTGCTAGCGCAGCCAGAGTTTGTTCTGTCACTCTTCGCTGGATGGATGGGCGTAAGATAGGTTCATTCTGAAAGTCTGTGTCGCCCTGAGTTAGGAGGCCTGGGGTTCTTCAGACTGAAGACCAAGGCGAGACTGAACACCTTTCCCGTGACAGACACGCTAGCAGCCACTTGCTAGCGGTGACCAGGGCTTAAGGAGGTGGGCCTTCACTCGCCGTGGGGCCCCCAAGGACTGGCACAGACTTGGGGTCCTATCCCAGCAGCGGCGAGGAGCACTCCGGGCCTTGGGGACGCTTCTCACCGAGTCTTGCCTCTGAGTGGGGTTTGGGATTTTAGGTGAGTGTTTCTCAGGTCCATAGGAAAGTCACAAGCCCCTGGAAGGTCTCGTGTGTGCCCTAACCTTCCTCCTTTCTCTCCCGGGTCTGAGACAGAGCGTTCTTTTGGTCGCAGGCGAGTCCCTCGGTCTCTGTTTTGGCCACATCTTCCTGTTTCCTCAGGGGCGGTGCTCGCTCAGGTGTCTGGACTTTGCTGTTTCCTGCCCTCCCTGCTTCCCCCACCTCAGTCTCTGACCTCTCTGTTTCCCACCTGGCCCATAAATACGGCCATGGTTCCTCCCTTCAGCGTTGTCCGCCTCTGTCAGCCGCTCCTGTCCCGTCGTCACCACGTCCTGCCCAGCCAACCTCATTCCTCCTTGCCAGGGGTGGTCCCGTTTTCACAATCTGATGTCTGTCCTTCTGACATTTTAATGCACAACCGTGGTTCTTCTAGAACATTCTGTGCACGTATTTAAATAATACAGGATCTTCTGACGGGTACCCTTGTGCAAGCTGCCCCCGCCCCCCAAAACGGTGCACCGGAGCCCGCTCCCCTTCAGCCTGTGCCTTGGTTTCCTGGAACCTGGTTTTTGCCCCCAACTTCTTGTTAAAGTCTGTTTTTAGTAAAGGGAACTCAATGATCTCTTTAAATTAAAAAAAAAAAAAAAAGATAATCAGAGATAAAAATTGATAAGATACAGAAGACTATTCAGTGAAACATCTCCCTTTCCCCCACACATTGGAGAAGCACGTGGGACGTTTCCAGGTGTGGGCGACGTTCTGTCCCTTTACTTGGGTGTTGGTTCCTGTGACATCACCTTTTAAAGAACGAGATCTCCCACCTTACCCCGGTTTGTCCCTCTCTTTGTTCCCTGTAGAACCTTCCGGAGAGACTTGCTTGGTATTTACAAATCGCTGCTTGGCGTCTTCCTCCTGACCCAGGTGTGTGCCCTGCTTTCTTGTCCTGACAGCTCTGCTGGACGTGCAGTCCGCGGCAGGCCGTGGACCGTCTTTCTTCTGGTTTCTGGCCAGCTGTTGAGGGAGTCCCTACCGGTGGACGTGTGGTTCCCGTGTTACTCTTTCGAACAACTCAGTCATTTGCAGATTATGTTTGTGTCACCTGTATGGCAGGGTGTGCGGCCTTCTCGAAGCCTGGAAGTGGGGTTCATGGTGGACCAAAGGGTGGGAGCCTTTGTAGTGATTTTGATTTTGGACACTGTGGGGGCCCTGCCTCCGGCGCCCCCACAGCAGCGTGTGTGAGTGCCTGTCGGCACGCCTCCGAGCAGTTCGGGCTGTGTGAGCTCCCGCGTCCCCGTCCCCGCCGGCGGCTGGCCCTGGCTGCGGGGGTGCCTCTCGGGGGCTGCGGTTTGCTTCGCGGCCCCGAAGAGTGAGGTGGGACGTTCAAGCTCTGTGTTTCTGGCAGGCTCCCCACAGCCTTCGCCCAGTGCGCTGGAGGTGCTGGTCTTTGCTTTGTTGTCAGGAGCTCGGTAAGTCTCAGGGAGATTGTCCTTCGCTTGTTGGTAGAAGTGCGAGAACTTCTTTTCCTGCCTGTCGACGTTACCGTGCAGTTCCTCTTTATGGTCTCGCGTGGCTTCCGGGGTGCGCGTCATGGTCACACACGTGTTCCAGCTCGGGCCTCGCGCAGGCTGCCGTGTGCGTGGTGGTCGGCCTGGAGGAGGCGTCCCCGAGCGCCGTCTGGCCCGGAGCTCCGGTGGCTCCTCATCTTCGGTTCCACAGACCCGTCTGGAATTTATCTGGTGGGAGGTATGGAGCGAGGTCTGTTTTCCAAAAGAAAACCCAGTTGCCCCAGTGCCACTTGCTGGAGAATCAGCCTTTTCCCTCTTGTGGCCGAGGTGACTGGACGGGCTCCCAGCTGCCTGGTCCACGGCGCGCTGTTCAGTCCTCCCCTCCCCTCGCTTCTGTGGGCTCCCACGCAGGGCAGTGCCCGGGGGGGGAGGGTGCTCTTCTCTACGTTTAAGCCAGTGTGGGTGTGGAGGTGCCTCCCCAGATGCTGGCGGGCAGGAGACTGAGCGAGGCCTGAGTGTCCGGCGCACAGTCCCCCCGGTCCGTGCCCGGCACTGCCGGTGTTGCTCTGGCTTCTCTGAGCGTTCTCAGGGGCTCTCGGCCCTCCCGCCCTTCGCATGATAGGGTTCTCACTGACGAACCCCAGATCTGCATGCCCAGCCAGGCCCGAGCTCCAGCGGGAGGGGCCAGGTGACTCGGGTTGTCCAGAGGCAGGCTCCCCTGTCCGTGTGCGCGGCGGCTCCCCCCCTGCCCCAGCCGGAAGCCCAAGCCTCTCCTCCGCCTGTCTTCTCTCCTGGTCCTCCGTTGGGTCCTCGGCAACTCTGCGGGCTTCTTTTCTGTTGACGCCACCACGACCCGAGTCAGTGTTTCCTCTCTGCCTGTCCCCTCTCTCTGTGTCTCTCCCCATCGCACTTGACATCATGGTCCCATATGTGGCCCACCTCTGTGGAGGCGGGCTTAGCTTTTGGGCCATGTGCCAGAGAGCCAGGGCGTAGATTAAAGTCGTTTTCAGGGAACAAGCACAGCTCTAGCCTCACGTAGCTTCATTCCTTCCCCCGAGTCAAGAACGCATGCTGGCCGGCGAGTGAGTGACCACCTCCTTTTAAGAATTAAGCTGATGTCATTGTTTAAGGTCCACAAGAAATAACTTGTAGCTGTTCTGTTGGGTCTTTTAATGAAATGATCCAGAAACTTTAGTACCCTAACTCTTAGAAATAACAGTGACGTGTCCAACTTCTCATCATGATCAAGACCCCTGGTCTGGCCTAGTCTGTTATGACAACCTGTCCCCCGGTCTGGGTCCAGTCTCCTATGACAGCCCATCCCACAGCATGGGCTCCATCTGCTCTGACACCCTGTCCCCTGGCCTGGGTCCAGTTTGCTATGACAGCCCGACCCCTTGGCCTGGGTCTGGTCTCCTAGGACAACCTGTCCCCTGGCCTGAGTCCAGCCTGCTGTGACAACCTGTTTCCTGGCCTAAGTCTAGTCTACTATGACAAGTTGTCCCCTGACCGGAGTCTAGTTTATTATGGAAATCCATCCTCCTGGCCTGAGTCTAGCCTACTGTGACAACCCGTCCCACCTGGACTGGGTCTCGTCTCCTACGACAAACCGGCGCCCCTGGTCTGGGTTTAGTTTATTATGGAAATCTGTTCTCCTAGCCCGAGTCTCGTCTCCTGTGACAACCCCTCCCCCCGGCCCTGCTCTTAGCCTATTGCAGCAGGTCCCATGGTGTCCCTGGAATGGTCTTGGTCTCCAACGTGCAGGTCTTGGTGTGTCCGCCGCCTGTCTATACTCACCCCGTCTGTGCCTGAGGTCCCTTGTGTTTGCTGTGGTCCCTCGCCCCCGGGTCTTGCAGGCCTGTTCTCAGACAGGACACCAGGTACCTGGGCCCCCCCAGTTCTTGGCTCAGACTTAGAAGCCTTCTGTGGCCGGCTTCTGTCCTAGACCTTGTCGTCATACTCCACTGAAGGTGGGTTTCATTAAATGTCCATCACTGGATTTGACTTACTTGGGGGCAGAGACGGTCTCTTTCAGTCCAGAGCCTCGCGGCCCCGGCCACCCAACAGGGCTGCGTCCTGAGCATCTACGGAAGCCGAGTGGGCAGGAGGTTGGGTGTTTATGAAAGGCCGCTCTAGGGGAAACGTCCAGCAACACCTGTTAGTAAGTGAGTCTTCTTATTGGCGTTTGTGCGTGTTTCTCTTAGCCTGACATGGCGTTGGGCTCTAGTGGGTTTTTAATATCCAGATTTTACTTTGTTATTTTTCAAAAGTTGGTGTGCGGATGCTTCCTGGGGGAGCAGCGCTCTGGGAGCCACAGTTCCCGTGGCGGTGCCCACGACACGGAAGCGCTCTGGGCGCTGGAGAGGCGCGGGCCGACCGGTGTGCGGGGCCCTGCCCCCGGCGGCCGTGCTGTGGGTGGGCTCCGCCGCCTGTGCCGCCGCACTCCCGTCCTCTCCTGCTTCCGGAAGAGTCGCTCGTGCTGAGCCTCGGGGTCCGAGTTGGCCGGGGAAGGTGACAAGGCCGGCAGGTGTTCCTCGTGCCGCCCGAAGTGTAGCGTGGCCGCCGGCAGCAGGGACAGAAGAGTGGTCAGGAGGGAGCGCTACGGCGTCGTGTCCTGACTGGGACTTGGGGTAAAAGCTTCAGTAGAATTGCTAGAAGGAAATTACATGCTCAGGTTTCTGCGTCACGGCGAGCCTCATTAAAATGTGCGCGCGTGGGAACGCCTTCTGCAATCACAGCCCGGACTAGAAGAAATTACCGTGCGGAAGGAGGAGCCTTGATTGACGGGGAACAGGGTCCCTCCTCGCCTCTCTTTTGGGCATTTCCGCAAAATACGAAATCTCAGGACCAGTGCCACCGGCCTGAGCCCGATCCGGTCACTCGTCGAGTGTCCGAGCGCGGGCGGCGCGTGCGTCCAGCTCGGTCACGTGGAGCCGCCACAGGGCGGGCGCCGGGCCGCTGGGTGGCAGCGGTTTGCTGGAGGTGACGCGGGAAGCGGCTGTTCTTACCACCGACGGGCAGCCAGCAGCTGCGTCCCAGCGTTTTCCCGTCTTTGTGAGAAGTGAAGGTGGGGCCGTGAGAGGGCGTCCGGGGCCCTGGTGGCCCGCGAGCCCCCGTGCTGCGCGGGACCGCCACGGTGTTGTCACTGTCCAGAGAGCCCGAGGGCCGCCTGCGCCGCCGCGGTGCCCCCTCCTGCCCCTCCAGCGGCCTGTGGGGGTCCTCGCCCTGGAGCCCTGCGCGCGTCGTGTGTATCAGGTCGGTTGTTTCCGTCTTCGGAGCGCGGTGAGCGTGTCGAGCGCCAGGACGCTCCTGTCCCTGCCTTTTCCTGGGCAGTTCCCAGCCCCCCCCCCCCCTAACCATGTTTTCCTCTGGGCGGTTGTTTCCGTGTCGGTGAGTGTCGCCGTGCTCGCTCCTCCCTGAAGTCGAGTCCCGCAGTCCCGCTCCGGCTTTTGGCTCCTGCGCGCCCCAAGGTCGGGTGTCCGCGGTGGCAGGTGTCAGCTCCCCATGGTGCACCCCCGGGATGAGCACTGCGACGTGTCGCGCAGTGACACGCGCACCGCGACCATCCGCCTCCTCTGGGCTTCGTGCTGTGGTCATCGCCAGCTCCTTGTGCACGCGACACCCCGGTGGGGCTGAAGCGCTTTCTGCTTCCTACGAACGTGGGTTCAGAGATGAAGAAGATACGGGCGCCCGGCAGGCTCAGCTGGGGACGCGTCTGCCTTCAGCTCGGGTCACGGTCCGGGGCTCCCAGGATCGAGTCCCGCCTCGGGCTCCCTCTTAACAAGGAGTCTGCTTCTCCCTCTGCTGCTGCCCCCGCTTCTGCTCTCTGTCAAGTAAAGAAATAAAATATTGTTTACAAATTGAGAAAATACAGTCTTGTGTTCGTCCACGGTCGCTCTTCTCGGCACGCTCCGTCCCTCACCAAAGAGCTGTTTGTGGCTCCGGCCCTTCAGTCCGGGAAACTGTCATTCAGCTTTTTTGGAGTCTGAGTCCGTGGCTTAGAGATTCCCTTGGTCTTCCCTCAGCCGAGAATGTTTTGCTTCTGCCTGTGCTGCGATGGGCACCTGCCCCGCCCGTCGGAGTCTCTGTCCATGGGCTTTCTCCGACCCTGAAGGGGGGGAGGCCGTGGCTCTCTGGTGGCCGCCGTCCACGTGCCTGTCCCCAGCGTCTACCGGCCTGGCTACGAGGCGCCCGAGTGCTGTGGCTTGAATCTGTCATGCTTGGTGTTCTTTGAACTTATTGGATCTGTGAGTTTATGTCTTTTACTAAATTTGAGAAATTTTCACTTAAAATTTCTCCATAGTTGTTTCTGTCTCAATGTCTCCTTACTTTTGGGACTCCCCCTGTAGGGATGTTAAAGCTTCTTCTGATACTACGCTACAGGTCCCAGAAGGTCTTCTTTCCTTCTCCAGTTTTTCCTCGCTCGCGCTCTCTCTGTCTATCCTTTTTTTTTGGATTGGATACTTTCAGTTGATCTGTCTTGAAATTCTCCGTCACCTGTTAATTCTAGACTGCTGTTCAGCTCATCCAGTAGATTTTTTTTAGTTCATACCTTTTTTTTTTTCATTTTAGAATGTCTGTTTAACTTCTTTTTTATGATTTAAGGCTTTATTTATTTATTTAGAGCAGTTTTAAGTTCATGGATAAATTGACCGCCGTGATCCACCAGAGTCTGTGGTGCCCGTCAGGTTCCCTCTCGCCGTCATCCGGGTTCTGGGTGCAGACAAACGTCCCCACCGTGGTCCCTCGTAGGGTATTTCACTGTCCTCACAGTCCCCCGGGCTCTCTACCTGCTCACCCCCGTCCCCCGATATTTCTCCGACTCCGTACTTCTGCTTTTCCCAGAGTCATCCCGGTGAGGTCACGGGGCTCAGACTGTCGGGTGCGCGTTGCGTTTTCCCCAGTGCCTCTCCGGGACCTGACGGCTCCTCTCCGGCCGCTGCGCCGCGTGCCTGCGTGTGGACGGACGCACGCGTCGGGTGTCCATTTGTGTGTCCCCGGCCGCGGCATCTCAGCGGCTCTGGGATCGCCGCGTGTTGAGAGTCTCCCTTTCTCTCCTGAGTGTCCGTTTGGTTCTCGGATCACAGATGGTTCTTTTCCTCTGCTGAGCTCTGTTTCACCGGCCGCGTCAGGCTGCTCGCCTCTGGTCCTGGCGTCTGACCCGCCTGGTGCCCGCCCTGGTGCTCCTTGTGCGGGTCACGCTGTTCCCTTACGTGTCTGCGAGTTGGGGATTGCTCCTTGAGTTCGTGAACGAGACACAGTGGAGACTCTGGGTTGTGTTTGGTCCTGTTTGCTTTAGCAGGCAGTGAACGTGGCCCGATTCTGACCCCGGAACTGCCTGCCTCCGCCGTCGGCCGCCGCAGCCTCTGCTGTGAGCCTGCCTTCTGGTCCCGCCCCACGTGGGCCTGTTTCAAGGGCTCACGCAGAGGTGTGGGCAGAATTGATATGCAGAATTACACGTGTTCCCTTTCTCCCCCCCCCCCTTTTTTTTAAAAGATTTTTATTTGTTTGAGAGAAAGCAAGAGCGTTTGCGGACAGGTAGGGGAAAGGGCAGAGGCAGAGGGAGAAGCAGACTCCCCACTGAGCAGGGAGCCTGATCTGGGACTCGATCCCAGGACCCCGGTTCAGGACCTGAGCCCAGGGCGGCCGCTGCACCGACAGAGCCTCCAGGCGCCCCAGGCACGTTCCCCTTCTAAGGCACTCTGGCGTCAGGGGCTCCTCCCTCACTCTGCTGCCGGTCTCGGTTTCCAGAATTCTGATCTCGGGCTCCTGGGATCAGCAGGACCATGGAGCTGGAGCCACGCTTCAGCTTCTGCTTTTCCTGGTGCGTCTGCAGTGCATGAAACCCACCCAGTGCATCTCTGTTTCCACATGTAGAGCTTCCTCTGGTTTCCGCCTGCTTTGGGTCACGTTCAGTTTCTACGTGGTCCGTAGCGTCTGGTCGTCCAGAGGAGGCTGGTCCGAGTACTCAGCCCTTCTGTAGAACCACGTGCTTCTGGTCCCCGCGTGTTGCGGTAAATACGGGCGGTGCACGGTAGGAAGGATGAACTCTCTGTAAGCAAGTATAGCTGGGAAGGAGGGTTTTACAGTAACTGTGACATTTGTCCTTACAAAGAATGAGGCTCTGTGTGGAGGAGAAACGAGCTGGCTTGGTGCCTCGAGATCAGAGGGCCGTCGGAGGATGTGAGGGTTATCGGGGTGGTCGCTGGCTTTTCTGGTCCGGAGTCGGGAGGTGCTGAGGCGCTGGGAGTGAGCCGGAGGGTGGAGTGTGGCAGGCGGCGCGGGCTGTGGTCCCGCTGCTGTCACAGGGCTCCTGTGTTTACATACCAGTTCCTGGCGGATACGGGGTTTTATATCTGCGGGAGGAGGTTAGTCTTTCCTGTCCGGTCCCGCTGAACCCTTCCTGGCCTGACCTTTCCCCGTGTGGCGAACCGTGGACGCCTCGTCTCCGACTCCCGGTGTGGCTCTGCCTCGCTCCTGATGCGGTCCGGTCAAGACTCATCACATGGACTCTGTGGCTTCTGTGGTGTGTGTTACTGATGCTCTCTGGACCTTTCATGCGCTCTTGCTCGCATCCACATGCTTTCTGGTCATTTCAGGCTTGTTTTAGTGCTTGCCCTTTTCCATCCTCGACATCTGGACACTGTCTGAACCGAGCTGTCATGGCCAGTGTCTCCTGGGGGTCCTAGAGAAACCGTCATCCTGCGCTGACAGCCCGGAGCTCCGAGCCGTCCATCTCAGCAGTTGTGTGTCACGTGGGGACCCAGAGTGGTCATCACAGCACTTACCTCTCAGTATTACACACGTGGCCAGTTTCTCAAAGAAAACCCCGACACTGAAACTCCTGTCGACCAAAATACACATCCCAGCAGCACTGGGCACACTTCCTCAGTGCCAGAGGTCTTGACGGTAGAAGCGACCTGCGGCCCATGCCTCCCGCTGCCCTTTGGAGGTGGCATGTGTGGAAACCGGGCTCCGCTTTAGTGAGCTCCGTGCGGCGGGGAAGGGGCTGCAGCCTGGGCACCCGAGGCTCGAGCTAGTGTTCACATCTTCCACAGCAGGCTGGTCGCACAATTTAAGTGTTTCTGGAAGGGACTGTCTGTATTCAGACACGGTGTTGCCCTCAAGGTTGTTAAGACTGGGTTGTTCCCATGCAGTTGTGCCTTTTTAGTGTCTGTCCCTTGTTGCTCCTTCCTCTAGTAACCACTGGTTTCTTGGACTCCCCTGTCCTCACCTTAAATCTGCTGCCTGTTCTCTGGAGAACACGCCGCACCTGTTGGCACACCATGTTTGGAGTGACCGAGATGCTGCTCCTGTGGCTGTTTGGGGGGAAGGGCCTTCCTGCCACACCTGCTCCCCAGCTGGGCCTCTGGCCTGAGTCCTGGGGGCTGTTGGTGGAGCACCTGCTACAGGACAGGCTCCTCAAGAGCCGCTTCCTAGGTACTAGCTGCTCTAACCCTGCCCAAGCCGAGGAAGTGCGTTGGGGTGCTGCTTTAACCCCTTTCCGTAGGTTTGCGTAGGTGAAAATACTGTCTTTGGCCAACTAGGGCCCTTCACTTTGAATCCAGGCTGAGTCTGCTCTGCAGGGTCTCTGGGGCGGGGGTTCTGGGCGCTTGCGGAGCTGTTTGGACCTGAGCCCTCCTCTCACCGCACAGGCTCTAGTCTGGTCTGGGCGGGGTGGGGGGTGCCCTGCGGTCTGAATCGGTAGGAGCTTCCCAGGTGGGCAGGTGGAGGGCCGGGAGCTCCAGGAGAGGCCGCCCTGCTCTGAAGGCTGCTGTTTTACAGTCACTGTGCGGGGCTCGTGTAGCCAAGTACTCGGTACCTTTGCTGAGGTTTGAGCAGTAATCTTTTTCTCTTTTTTAATGAGTACAGCTCCAGGGTAAGAAATTTTAAAAGGAATGTTTTTACGTGGAGAATGGTTTCTGGTTAGCACTGGCTTTCACTTGGGCTAAGTCAGCAAATAGCTTTCACTACTAAACTATCTATTTTCCTTTTCTGGTTTTCAGAGACACATAATTACTATTTTAGTAAGATGCTTACAAATCACTTTTCTTTTTGATTTCATGTATTTTTTCCCACTGAGTTAAAAGTATTTAACAGATGATACTCTTTCTTGTATGGAGGTGGGTTGCTTGGAAAACAGACTGAAAATAAATGAGTCCATGTGTCGAACTCTGGGGCTCAACACTCCGGAGCCCATGTCTGAGCCTGAGGGCCCAGGCCCCACTGCCCCTCAACGTTTACAAGCTTTGGGCAGGGAGGCCTTCTGCCTGGGGGCCCCACACTCTCCACCCGGTGCCCGGAAGGCCCTTCCTCGGCCTGGCCGGTTCCTTCTCCGGTTCAGCCTTCAGCCGAGAGACCCTGCATCATGGAGTCTGTGCCCTGCGCCTTGGAGCTTCCGTTGTTGTCGCCCGTTCTGTCCCCACAGCCGGTCCCCTGGCCGTGTCTGCCCCGCCCGCCTGGGCCGCTCAGCCCCTCAGCGTGAGCCAGTTGGTTCTAGAAGCCGCTTCTGTTTTCCTGTGTTGTGTTCTTTTCTCATAGGAAGTTACTTACACTGAGACTTAGTAGCCTCTAACTTGTGTTTCCAGTTCTGATAGTAACTGTTTCTTACAGAAGCATTAAACAGAAGAATACTTTTTAGAAAAGAACCCAAAGATAGTAAGAGCTGTCAGTATTGTGGTGTATTTTCTTCTGTCTTCAGTGCTTGTGCGCACGCACCAGTGACCCCTTCTGCCTCGTTCCCAGGATCCGAGTGTGAGCGTTCCCGGAAGCCTTTTGTTTTGTAAAATTATCTTTTAAAGGACACACAATGTTTAATCATATGGACGTAAGTTTATTTATGTGTTTAGATATTAATCTTACTGGGTATTCCCATCGTTTGTAGATACATATATTTTGCTATTTTAAAGCTAAAACGAACCTCCTTGTGTACAGACGTTTGACTGTATCACTGATTGTGTTCTTAGGGTAGATCGTTCCCAGATGGATTAGTCGATCCAGAGTTCCTGGACTGGCGTAATAAACCTAATTTGTGTGAAGAGTTGCCCCGTTTTGTCCTTGCTGGTTGGGGCTGAGGTTGCTTCCCCTGTAACAGTAGGAACATTGACTCTTACGAATGTTATGTCAAACTGTACTTGAAATGATACAGAATCTTTCCAGCTGCCGTGTGCTGGTTCTGGGATCGGCGATCACTGGTCATGGTGCAGTCCATGTTGCGGTGGCCTGTCTGTGGAGAGAAGGCAGACCCCAGCTTCCGGTAAAGGGCCATGGCAGGTGGTGGCTGTAGCCACAGACCGTTGACTGCTGTGTGCTCAGGGAGAGTCAGCCTTGAGGAAGCAGGTCTCTGCTGGGACATCGGAGGTGTGTGCGTCTCTTCCAGGTGTCCCCACGGAGCTGGTGTCCGCCAGGGCGCTCGTGCTTGTCCCAGCCAAACTGACGGCCCTGGGGACAAGAGCAGCCAGTGTTACGTTGAATGTTGACTGTTTGGTGAGCACACTCCTTCCAGTGCCTTTTTTATATGAGGTACGTGTCGTTATCCCCACTTTGTGCTGGGGGAGACTGGACTGGAGCCACATGGATCCTGGCCACCCGTCACAGCCAGTAGGGACTGCTGGAGCCGGCGCTGTGGCCTCTGTAGGCGGGCCCTGCTCTCCCTGGCTTTGGCCTGCAGCAACCACCGCATGAAGCTTAGTCCCTGCGGGGCTGCCCCTACTGGTCCCGTGACCTTGGGGAAACTCCTGGTGGGCCCTGTGGCTCCTCCTGTGCAAGCGGTAAGGATTGCAGGGGTCGGGTGGCTTGGCGTGGGTACAAGCAGATCGTCTCCGTGACGGGAGCGCTGTGAGGTGTGCTCACACTCTGGTCGCTTCCATCCGTTGACCTCTGTGGTCTCTTCCTGCGCGTTCACGTCCTGGGCCTTCCGCGTGCACCAGTGCTGTCAGCTGAGCTGCTGTCCTCACGTCCCCTTGCGGGCACAGCCCGGCTCCCCATGCCATTGGCGGCCCCGTTCGCAGCTGGGTGCACAGCGTCGTCTGTCGCCCAGCCCTCGGGAACGCGCTTCATCGTTACTGCGTGCCTCGCTGCAGGGGAGACCCTCACGGATGTCCTGTCGAGTGGGTTTGGGTGCATCTGAGGGTAGACTTTGGAACTGCTGACTTCATGTGGGGGCGCCGGCCGTCGTCTTTTGTAGGCGTTCCCCAAGAGATTGTTTGCAGGGGGCGCGCCGTGGAGAACCATGCCCTTGGGGATAAGTACCCGGGCTCTCCCGTTGCCCGCCGCAGTGCCTCCCGTCTCTTACCCGGATTACTGAAGGCTTGTCCCCACGGCGGCGCGGCTGGGACGCTGAGTCTTTGGATTTTCAGCAGAGTCACTGTTGCTCTGCCAGGTTTTCTTGAAAAGTCCCCAGTATTACCCAGATGTTGAACGTTTGCACGCTTGCTGTCTGCTTTGCCCTCTGCCTGCCTGTGTCCCACCGATGACTTTGAATGATCTTTAATGAAATCGATTTTTAAAACTGAAACCTTTCTGCTAACAGTTGTGGTCCTGGTCCCTGAGTCTTTAAGTGAGTTTTCAGCGCAAAGCCTCAGGCAGCCTGTGTTGCTTTGGTCTCTTTGGCCAGAGCCCAGCACTGAGAAAGCCTTTGAGGAAAGCACCTCTTTGAGGGAGCGGATGGACAGGCAGGAGCCCCGCCGCTGGCCCCCCTCACATCGCCAGGCTGACGTGGTATGCTTTGGTGTCTCTGTCCCTTACCCATGGAAGCAGCCTCGGAGCTCATCGGATCTAATCTGCGCAGCGCTGGGGTTCCGTTGCGCGTTTTGCCCAGGGAGGGGTTGTTGGGCCTTTGCACGTTCTGACCACAGCGAGCTGCTTCACCTTGAAGGTCTTGCAGGGCCAGCAGTGCCTGAGAGGAATGCAGAGTCTCAGGCCCGCCTGACCTTCTCGGTCTAATCCTGCATTTCAGAAACTGCGGAAGCATCGTGCACACGGCCGTGCCGGCAAGAGGGCTGGCGCTCGGAGCTGCGACACTGGCTCCTGGCATCCCAGGGCTGGCACTCAGGCCCGTTCCTGCTCACTGTGCAGCGGCTGGTGGGCCACGTCACTCCCTGGAACGTGTGCCTCGTGCCCCAGAGTGTGCTCCGGGGGCTGAGGGCGCTCACGCTCACGGCCCTGTCCGTCCTGTGTCGGCGCCAGCCAAGTGCTCTGCCAGTCGTGTCATGTGTCACTGAGAACGCACACATTCTGCTTTGGAGTACAGGTGCCGTTTTTGTCTGGTTCATCCTGATTTCGCTAGAACTTGGGGAGATGGTCTGGTTGTACAGACACCCGTGAGGCGCCTGTGTCATACCAGGCCCTGTTCCAGACGCAGAGGCTGCAGCAGCCAGTAAAACAGACAAGAAGTCCTGACTTCATGGAGGTTGAACAGGTCCTCACTGAGAAGGTCACACAAGTGTGGACGTGACATCCGTGAGGGGGCCATGCAGATACATACGGGGTCTGGGGCCGCTGCAGGCAGAGCCTGGCTGCCAGGCCCACCCAGGTGGCCATAGTGCATTCAGTGGAGGGGAGAAGGGAGAGTTGACAGGTCCCCTGTAGGTCGTGGCAGAAGCTGTCTGGCGGTGGGACGCTGGTCCGCTGGTCCCGGGGGCACAGGGAGTGTCCATCCGTGAGAAAGCCAGGAGCTCACCGGACCGAGGGCCTGGAAGTGACGGGAGCGGCTGGGCGGGGCCGGCGCCGGGGAGCATCTTGTCGTTTGCCCTTTTGGCTACGGCAAGAGGCGACATTTGGAACTGATCAGGTCTTTATTCTCGTGTCCATCGGGCTCATGACTGGTGCTCTGCTTGTGAGCGTGAGTCACGGAGCATCTGGGTTGAACGGCGGAGGTCACATGGGGCAAATTAACTTAACCAAAAATAACCCCAAACACAGCATTTCTGGGAAATGCAGGGGAAGACCGCTTTCAGTGTAAACAGAGGAGCAAAGTCGGGAGAAAGGCTTGTTGGAAAAAGTGAGCATCTGGAAAACTCAGAAGAGACGCTCTGGTATAGCACAGTGGGGTGAACACATGCTTCCCTCCCGCTGCTTATAGTCTAGAGTTTTCTTTGGCATGTTTGTGTTGTTGCCATGGCCTGGGCTTCCGTACTGTGGCTCCAAGGCTTTCCCCTTCTCCTGGGAGCCGGGGCGCGTGGACCTCCACCCTTACCTTCCCCGTCAGCCCACGGAAGGACGCGCTTCCTGCCCGCACCGCTGACACCTGGTCCTCACAGGGGCTGACCAGACCACGGGCCTCCGGTGCTTCACACCCAGGCCGAGGCGTCTGGTGCATGAGACAGAAGAACGCTGCGGCCGCTGTCCCGCTCTGCTCTGGAAGTGCTGATGGTTGGCGGTGGGGGACCCGCACTTGTGCCCGACCTCGGGGGTTCCGCACGCATCAGGGTTGAGAACCACCTGTCCCATGCAGCTGTCCGCACCTCGTAGGCTGTGCTTGCGGTTGGCGTCCTGGCTGGGCTCCCCTCTATCCCCACCCCTGCTTCTACCCCACAGAGGCTGGTTTTCTGTTTGGGGCTGGTTGGGGCGCTTTCGGCGGGCGTCGGTGTGCGCCTGTGTTTGTGCGGGACCGGTTTGTCACCGGGGGGGCCGGCGCTTTCATGGTTGGTTGTCCAGACAGCTCAGCCTCGCTGTCCTGCGGGCGAGGACTCCGCCGTGCTTCCCAGGGCAGCCCCGGGAGCTGGAGGCTCGTGTGGGCCAGGCCAGACCCGCTGGCCTCCGCTGTGCTCACGTTCCTCCAGGAGTGAGAATGTTAACCTCCTGGGCTGTTTTCCCAAAGTAATAGCTCCCGTTTGAAACTAGGAACCTTGCTCTTTCTGTAATTACTTGTGACTGTTGCTTCTGTTACCTTATTTCAAAGGAAAGAAGTTCATTTTTGCAATACTTAGACCTTTGGATGAAACCTTGCCAAATGTGAGGGAAATAATCCAATTTAGTTAAATGACAAAAGTAATTTAAAATTTTAACTGTCTTGATAACATCTTGGTAATGTTATCTGAAAAAATTGACTTTTATTTTTTTATTTTATTTTTATTTTTTTTTAAAAGGTTTTATTTATTTATTTGACAGAGAGAGAGAGACAGAGATCACAAGCAGGCAGAGAGGCAGGCAGAGGCAGAGAGAGAAGCAGGCTCCCCGCTGAGCAAGGAGCCCGATGCGGGGCTCGATCCCAGGACCCTGATCATGACCTGAGCTGAAGGCAGCGGCTTAACCCACTGAGCCACCCAGGCGCCCCTGAAAAATTGACTTTTTAGAGGAGTTGTGGATGGTTAGGATTTATTTCCTTGGGATATGTGAACTTCCACATTTAAGTAGACTGTGCTGGGCGGCTTTTCTTGTGTGGCGTAGGACCTGCCGTTCCTGTGCTGTGTGCGTGTGGGGAGGCTTCCTGCCGTGGCTCGGCCGTGCCGGGTGGTTGGGAGGAGAGGGGCTCGCCGGGGGCCCGCAGGGCGCTGCTGTCGCTGCGCTGCAGGCTGGCGGCCTATCCGGCCCCTCCTGCTGGCTCTGCCTCTGCTGTCCTGGCCCTCCGTGCCCGCACTGGGCTCCCAGGCTCCGACCGGCCGCCCTGTGCCTTCCAGGGAGCGAAGCCACGGATGACAACCAGGGGCCCGCGAGGCGCGCGTCCCCCGCGACCGCATCAGGACGGAGACCAGCAGTCACACTCATCTGCAGACCTTGCCCCTCCTCGTGTGTAGCTCAGTGTTTCTCACCCTCTCAGACTCACACCTTTCTTGATAAACTTTAAAATCTTAACTTTCCTTTGAAGTTTTTACATACTGAATTGTGACTGTGAGGAAGTCCGAGCATTGGCCACTTTCAGTCTTACAAGTACTAGATGAATGTTGGCTGTAAACGTTCTAGCTGCTGATCCTTGTCAAGAAGGAAACATGGAGGTTCTTGCCCCCGCCCCGGCTCCGGGGGTCTCGTGTCTCCTCCGGGGTCACCGTGGCTGACCGCCTGCCGTCCACTCCCAGCGTGTGTTCGAGTCGCACTGCGCACGGGCGGAGAGCGGGGGTCGGGGCAGCCTGTGTGAGCTTGGCGGGGTGCCGCAGGGCGCCGGGCACCTGCCGGCCTCCGTGTGGCCGCAGCTCTGTGCGCAGCTGTTCCGGGCTTTCCGCCCTCCTCCTCGCAGAAGCTGCCGCCGTGAGCACCCCCCGCCCGGACTCGTCTCACGTGTGGGAACTTTGTGGGACGGATTCCTAGACGTGGGGTTGTGGTGCGTTCGGATGTGTAGGATGTGTACCCCATGTCGGTCGAGTTGTAGTCCCTTCTTGACTGCTCTTTCAGAGCATTTTGTGGCTTGTTCAAGATTTACAGGACAGCGTTAGGTCCAGCTGCACAATTAATTTTATAGGGAACTCTTTGATCTGAAGAAATGAGAGAGAAGGTTGGGGATCAGGTGGAGGAGGTCTATAACTCACGGAGTGTGAGACTCCACCTGCCCCGAGCGGGCGCGCGAGGCAGCGGCACGGCCCCGCGGCGACGGGCTCTCCGCCTGGCTCGCTGTAAATCTCAGCGGTGAGCAGGAGACGGTGACGTTGTTGTCTTCAGCAGGGAGTGCTAATTGTTACATTGTCGTGTCAGGGAACGGTTATCGTGATGCTATCGTGTGAGTGGCATTTTATAGAAAAAGTTTTTATGTAAAATTGTTATATGCATGTTTTACGTGAAAATGGAAACTGTCAGAAGCCTCTTACTCCCAGGAATGCAATCATTGCACATGGACCGGATGGAAGAAAATAGGAGTTTCCTTGTCCTTCCAGGTGACGCCAAGAACCGAGGCCCCGATGGGCAGCGCGGGCGCCAGCCTGGAGAGCGCGCTCCACACGTCGGTCCACTGCACGGAGGACTCGCCGCCCAAGAGGACTGTGGGGAAACACGCCAAAGGTGAGCGCGTCGGTGTGAGGGCTCTGGGGGAGGAGGTGCACCGGGCCGGGGAGCACAGATGTTTGTGATGCTCTTTGGTTAAAGACTTGGAGAGCTTTCCTCAGCCGCAGTGTTTTTTTGTCAGGTTTCTCTACGTGGTGCACATAATATGTGAACATTCCTCTGCTGTGAAAGTCCCAAATACGGGTGTTTTCTCGGGGGAAAAACGAAGGTTGTTACACTGTCCTCCCTGCCTCACACCACAGAACTCCTAGGTTCCAGAGCAGCACTGTTCTGCGGAACTTTCTGCGGAGACCCGGGACGTTCTTTCGCGGTACTGAGTCTGTTGCCGTCAGCCACATGTGCCTTTTGAGCACTTGAAATGTGCCTCATGCAACCAGGGACCTGGCATTTTATCTGTATTTCCTTTCCAGTGGCAGCGCGATAGCTCTGCGTGGGTCAGGGCCACCCTCCCGGGCAGCGCGGCTCTGGGGATGACCGAGGGCATATGTCACACGAGGCTGAGTCTCCTTGGTTCCTGGGCTGGTGGGACAGTCACAGCGTCTCACTTACCATACAGTGTAGGCTGAGTGTCAGTGACGCGTGGGGCTCGTGAGGGCCGAGGTGGCCCCACCTGGGCCCTGGGATCAGGAGGCCTGGGGCACTGGAGGCCACTCACTCCCACCCTCCCTGGCCTCTGTTCTCCGTTTGTCCGTGTCTTGGGCACAGTGTGCCTCACGGGTGCCTCATTAATGCTTCGTTTTCAACATAAAGCCCCACTGTGACGAGATCACAGAGCCGGACGTCCCTGCCTCAGGTCCCGGTTAGCCTCCGCACTGCTGCCCTGTGCCCGTGTGAGGAAGCCCGCGCTGGAAACTGAAACCGAGTCCTTGTAGCTCAGCTCCGGGGTGGGGACGCCGTTGAGAGGACGCCCTCCCGGGTGGGTAGTTGTCACGCAGGCTTGGGGACTCTTCTCCCCCGACATTGCTCTTGTCCTTCTCCCTTAGACACGTCGCCCTGGGGCACAGTGTCCTTTGTCCCTCGACTGTCCAGCATGGGACCTGCATCCTCTTCGTGTCGGGGGAAAGGCTTCCTCTTCCGCACAGTGCTTTTTCCTTGAGACATAATTACCAGGACCCCCTCATTCTGTCTTCTAAATATAAGCGCAAGATGCGGGACTGTTCCCTCGGTCCTTCCCCTGTCCGCGGGCCGTGGGACGAGAGCCCGTGGGTGAGCCGGGTTGGCAGCAGCTGCGGCGAACCGAGCCTGGCGGGTCAGGGTTGTGAGTTGTCCTCCGTATTCTCCATGGAGTGGTTCTAAGTAAGAAGTTTCTTCTGCTCGGAATTTGGCGAGCACGTGAGGTTGGTTTTCTTAGTCACGCTTCTCGTGGTGCTCTGCCGGGCCTGGGCGGTCGCTCTTGGCAAAGCCTGAAGTCACTGCGAGTGTTATTCCTTTAGAGTTTTCTTGCTGTCTTTTCTGTATTCCACTTGGGGTTTGATTTTTCCCTGCTTCTTTGGAAGTCCTCAGCGAAGAGAGAGGTTGGACCGAGGTGTGAAAGTTCAGGGGACAGCACCGAGACCCCCGGAGTCTGACTGCTCTCGCCGGGTGCCGCTCAAGGCGGCGGTCGCCCTTCCCTGTGCTCTTCACTGTGCGGAGTTTCAAGCACGGGGGTAGAGGGACGAGGACAGTAGTTGCCAGCGTGCGGCTTCAGTAGCAGGTGTGGGCCAGCAGGCAGCACCGCCTGCCCTCGGAGAGCTCAGAGCTTCCCCCAGGTATCGCGGCCCACTTCGCAGACGCGCAGGGGACGCCGGTCACGAGCAAGACGGGGTCGAAGCCACTTCCGGTGACGCTGTCCGCGCAAGGAGTGGTGGGAGGGGTCCTGTAGCTGGGCTTTTGGGTCGGAGGAGGTATGTTTCCGAATTACCCCCGTGCGAGACTGAGTATGGCAGGAAGCGTAATGACGCCGCAGACCACTCTCCAGACCTCTGTCATTCCTAGCACTTCGGGATTCCTAGGAGCTTTTGTGTATGTAGGTTATACCTGTAGGTGTCTATCATATGAGGAGTTAAAGCTGGGATTTTTTTTCCCTAAATAAATGCTTTTTGTTGGGTGCCGTTGTGGTTTTGTGTTGGTCGTGTAGCAGCGTTGAGACACAGGGTAACATCAGGTCTTGTCCACCACGGAGAATTGGAGTAGGGGTTCTGGTAAGAGGCGTGGCAGTAAAACCTGGCTTCTAGACTAGTGGTTGGCTGCCTTCCTGGGGCAGCACCGGAGACCGAAGGTGCGTTTGCAGTGGAAGCGTTTGGGTAACTTTGTCCATTCACTCTTTCAACATTTTATTAAGACTTTGAAACCTACAGTAAAGTTCAGAGGATTTTACAGTGAACCCCTGTCTTCCGGATCCCATGATTTCATTGTATTTTACCTGCTTCTTCCCTTAGCTGTCTCTCCATTCATGAAGACTTTGCCTTTTTTTTTTTTTTTTTTCTTAAGACATTGCATTTTTTGGTCCATTTTAAAGTAAGTTGTCCTGTAGCCTTTTTTGCTATTTGCTTGCACCATTACTTTTTTGAAGACTGGTTGTTTGCAGCCTTCCTCAGCCAACAAGCTTCATCTGAAGGGCAGAACAAAGTTGTTTGAGTGATGGTTCTTTGTCCCCTGAAGACAGGGTGACTTGGAGAGGAGCAGCCCAGCTGACCATCCCACAATGGCTTCTTTCAAAAGCAGCTCTGTCCGTGTCTCCGTCGAGGAAGCATCCAGAGATGCGCATCTGTAACTTTTCAGGCCTTACCTTGAACTCCCAGCTGACCGCTTGATGAGGGGCACAAGAACTTGCCGTCTGCTCAGGGCTGTACCGAGGCCAGTGCGTGCTCACCAGCAAGGTCAAGGCTTTTAGCCTCTTGATAATCCGTGGATGGCTGGAAATCAGCTGCGGCAGGAGTATTTATACCTTGGAAGTGGGTACAGGCCGCAGACGAGGTGCTGTCCCACAGCCGGCCGTGACGCATTGTGCAGAGGTCCCCTGCAGTGGCCCCGCCCCCCTGCCTGTCCTGTCTGCTGCGGTTGTGTCCCTGCTGTGTGTGCCTGCAGTGCAGCACCCGCTGGGGGCTCTGGGAGGAACAGGTGGTGCTCTGAGACCTGTGAGCCCCGCACCCCAACTCTAGCGCCCTCCTCTCTCTGGCGGTCATGAGAGGTCACGACAGGTCAGCCTTCGTCTTCGCTTGGCTGACTTTCCCCCCCCCCACCACTACCACTCTGTCCTCTCTTGGTTTCTTTCCATTTTGAAACCACGGACCATTGTGCCTCCAGAAGCGCTGGGGCGGCCTGCTCTGTTGCTCCCCTGGTAGCGCACATGCTGGTTCTCCTGCCTCTTCGTCTGCTCGTTTCCTGCGAAATCCCCTCTGTCTGCGCCGAAACGCCGGTGCGGTCAGGGCTCCTTGCCGGCGCGCACTCACACTCTGTTCGAGTGTCTTCTGTGCCGCTGATGACTTTGAGATCGGAGCGATCTGTCAAAGACGGAGCGATCTCTGTCCCTTGCCCGGACTCCAAATCCCTGTGAATATTTCCATCAAGGTGGCCCGCTGGCGCTTCTGCCCATGTGTCCAGAATGGACCCATCCCTCCCGTAGTTTCCAGTATATGCGATTGTTGCCGACCTTCAGGCGTTGGGAGCCGCACCTGCAGGGCCACCCCAGCTCGCTGCCCCACACGAGCAGACGCGTCCTCAGAGCCCCGGCAGGTCTGGCTCTGCGGGCCGTTGCTGCGGCTGCCATCCTGATTCAGGCCTCCGGCCCCTCTGCCACCTGTGGGTTCTCCTGTCCACTCCGTCCCCTAGCAGGGACCTGCACTACAGCTGGACCACAGTGTCCTTACATAGGAAGCTTGTCACAGGGCTCCCCGCACTGAACAGCATGAGGTGCCCCTCCGTGTGTGTGTGCACCTCGTTGGTGTCACACAGGCCCGTGAAGTAGGGACCAGTCTTCCTTTTGTTCAGGGATCCAGTAACTGCCCAAGGTCACTAAGCTGGAAGGTGTCTCGTCTCTAACAGAACCCATCTGACAGCAGAGCCCACGTGCTCACCTTGACCTGCCTGGAGGAGGCCTGCTGTGGGGTTTGTGGTCTGGCCTCCTCCTGTCCTCGTGTCCCTGCTCTGGGCTCTTGTCACTCCTCGGAATTGGTGGCTCTAGCCGTGAACAAACTTCCTTAGACGCCCTGCGCTGTCCTGCCTGGGCCTTGATCACCACATCCCTCTGCCCGCATGGGCTCTTCCCTTTGAAGTCCAGCTCACATGTCACTGCTGTGAACTTTCTAAGTTTTGTGTCACTTTTGGTTAGTGCTGTCCCTAGCACATACTAATGTTGAATAAAATGTTTGCCCTAATATTTAAATAAGTGAAAACTCCTTGGGCCCTTAGGTTCAAGTGCCGTATCGCTAACCCTTCAAGTAGAAGATGCGTGTGTTCGTTTCCTGTCGTGCTGCTTGACGCGTGCCTTGTGTCAGCGTCACGTTTTCCAGATCACGCAATGCACTACTCGGGTTCCTGTTTATGTTTTTGGAGAATTCACAAGCCAATCAATGCAATGTAGCTAGATGATTAAAAAAAGTCAAAAACAAATCAGGGAAATCTTAAATAAAAGGTGATGGGTCTTGGGAAGGTAGCGGAGAGGAGGCAGCGCAGGCTGATCGGCAAGTAGCGGAGGCTCCGGTTTTAGCAGGAGCTGAAAAGCCGCTTCTGAAAATGACCCCCACTAACCCGGACAATCAGATGGAAGGGAGACGCCCGTCGGTATTTGAGGAACATTATTACTCAGCTGAGACTTTTAAGAATATAGTTTTACAGTTTTTAGATGAAAACTAGATCTTAGTTAAAAATTTAAGCAGGAAGCATCTTTTTTTTTTAAAGACTGTATTTATTAGGGGTGCCTGGGTGGCTCAGTGGGTTAAGCCACTGCCTTCGGCTCAGGTCATGATCCCAGGGTCCTGGGATCAAGCCCCGCATCGGGCTCTCTGCTCAGCGGGGAGCCTGCTTCCTCCTCTCTCTCTCTCTCTGCCTGCCTCTCTGCCTTCTTGTGATCTCTGTCAAGTAAATAAATAAAATCTTAAAAAAAAAAAAAAAAAGACCGTGTTTATTAGCACACAAGCAGGGGAGCGGCAGGCGTAGGGAGCGGGCAAGGCTAGCTCCTGCTGAGCGAGGATCCCAGTGCAGGAAGCAGTCCCAGGACTCTGGGATCGTGACCTGAGCTGAAGGCAGAGGCTTAACCCACTGAGCCACCCCGGCGCCCCTAAGCAGGAAGCATCTTAAATTATTCTGATTCCGTTTCTTTAAGTAAGAAGACGTTGAATCCTTCTGTGTAAGACTCGGGAGAAGGTAGAGTTTGTGCGGGGGCTGGTCTTGCATCTTCTCCCGCAGTCCTGACTGTGATGGCTTGTAGCGTCGTCTGGGTAGGTTTTGAAGTGGTTTCCTATGTGGGGCACATTGAAATTAAACTGTTCGACAGAAGATTTACTTGATGGAAACCAAGTAAAGGATCCATGGCAGGAAAGTGTCAGCAACTCCGTTTTTTCCAGAAGAGTGGAGGGTAGAAAGGAAGATGTTTCAGAGGAGTGACTCGTTCGTGGAACACATTGAAACTGTTATCTATAGGTGTCTGAGATCAACATGTCAGTGACTTCACAGCTTTTGTAAATCACTTGAAGATGCTTGGGGTGACCTTTAGAGCAGTCTGGACTGGGAACTCCCAGGACTGCAATCACAAGAGTGTTTCTGGTCCTGGTTTTGTCGCTGCTGGCTGAGAGAACTTTGGGTCTGGCTCAGCCCGAAACCATCTGCGACTTTTTACCAGCCCCCTCCCCCATTCAGATGCACAGTCCTGTTTCAGGATGTTTCGAACCCCTGGCTTGGACCGCTCGAGCAATGCCCGTGTCCTTCCTTCCCACGCAAATTCCCTCCTGCCTTTTCCAATTACATCAGCACGCTGGTTTTTGAAATTAGGTATTGATCCAATTATAAAAGTGGTCGTTGGGTGGAATTAGATGTTTTATTGAAGGCCGTGCGGTCTGACTTGCAGGACCGGAGGCGGATTGCTGGCGTGTGCCGTGCATGAGAGAAGAGTGAAGCTGAAACAAACGGTCTTGAAAGGAGACCGCCCGTCCGCTTTGCTCTCTCAGTTCAGCACGAGCGAGCAGGCCGGCCTGGACTCGGCTGCCCTTGCCTGGGCCCTATCAGTCCTTGAAAGACGTGCCTGCGTGCAGTCCAGACCCTCGCCTGTTTGCCCCACACAGGAGCCCCCCTGCCTGCTCCACCTTCCCAGTGCGCCTCTGGCTGCGGCCCGTCTCTCGGGGAGTCTCCGTGCGCCGTGCGAATCCCCGTCCCTGCCCTGTGGGTCGATTTCCGGCCCCCGCACCTGCCGTGGCCGCTTGCACTCTTCAGAAAATCACGAGACTTCTCTGTGCCAGGTGGATGGCCCTCTGAGGGACTGACCGGCGCAGCGTGAGGCAGGGCTCACTGTCCTTCAGGAGAGAAGGGGGTCATGAGCAGATGTTTGCGTGCATATGGGAACAGGTGCCCTTTAAAATCATGGAACTGCATGATGGGAATTTGGGATAAACTACTCGTACTTCCACCACCACGCACAGTGATTCTTGTCAGCTTTGGTAACTTATTTTTCAACTTTCTTTTGTATTTTAAATGACTCTAGCCATGTCACACATACGCTTTGTAATTTCTTAATTAATATTACAAGCTCTTTCATGTTTTTGTTCTTTTTTTTTTTTTTTTTAAGATTTTATTTATGTATCTGACAGGCAGAGATCACACGTAGGCAGAGACGCAGGCAGAGAGAGGGGGAAGCAGGCTCCCCGCTGAGCAGAGAGCCCGATGCGGGGCTCGATCCCAGGACCCTGAGATCATGACCTGAGCCGAAGGCACAGTCTTTAACCCACTGAGCCACCCAGGTGCCCCCATGTTTTTGTTCTTGAAATCGTGGTCTTTAACGTGAGCTCTAGAATCGAGAAGTGGCTTCACCATCTTTGAAGCCTAATGACAGGCCCCACAGCTCCACACTAGCCACTCTTGCCCCCGCATACACTGCAGGGCCCGTGCGACCACACGTGCCTCCACGGGGACAAGTCCCCTGCGGGCGGAAGAGCAGAGCCCCCCGCGGTGCCTGGCACCCGAGCCATACACACAGCCCACAGGTGGGGTGGTGGCGCCGGCCCATTGTGTGGCTCGCTTCGGTCACCGTCCTGGCCAGGCCTCCCAGACTGGAGCCGTGGAGTTCAGATGCCTGGGTTCCTTGCAGACGGCTGAATACGTTCATCTGTTTCCATACTCTCCTGTCCGAAGATGAGTCACTTCCGCCTTCAGTCCAGTTGGGGTTTTCTCTCTTGACTTTTTTTTCATAAACCCTAATATTATCCCGTCCTGGGACATTTAGGTTCACATCGCTGTCTCGTGCCAGGGAAAATGCTGACGACATTTTTCTGTGTTCGTTGACTTCATATATTCTGTTGTTAATAAAAAGGGGAAGATCTGGATTAGAGTGATGTTGCTGTGGGTCAGTTTTAAAAAAATACGGATTGGGAAAACATAAAAGCTATTTATTTGCTGACAGTCTGATGGAGGAAGCCAGACAGGAACAGCGAGTGGTTTCACTGAGTGAAAACAGGGAGGTGTGCAACCTCGAAATGTGTGTTCTTTGTTTTTCCAGAAAGGAAACAAACACCTTTTTTTTTTTTTCTTAAGAGTAATTCCTTCCTGTAAGGTGCTATTTTAAGCTTAAAATACTTAAAACCGAGTGGGTTCTTGTATCTCCCAGGATGCATATTGACCTCGATGCGACTTTACAGAGTTAGGGAGACCTAGGAGAGAAGAGTTTAGCAGGTAAAGGGTCTTCTCCAAAACAGCCAGTAACCTCTGTGCGTGCAAGGACCCATCTGTCACGGTCGCCGCTCTGTTCCCAGCCCCAGGAATTTGACCTTGTGCACAGTGGGAATCTGATAGGACATGTCGGTGAGCAAACAACTGTTGGTTTTAGACAAAGATTGCACATTTTTCCGCACAGGTCCAGATAGTGAATATTTTTGGCTTTGGGAGGCATGGGGTTTCTGGCACAGCAGCCGGGCTCTGCTGTCACGGGCGGACGGCAGCCGCTGACGATACGTAAACAAATGGTGCGGTCGTGCGCCAGCAGAGCCGTGTACACAGACAGGCCCAGGGCAGCCTCCCGTCTGCCAGCGCCGCTTCGCCTGCGCTGTCCAGGGGAAGTCTCGCCGGTGATGGAATGTTCCATGTCTGCTGCGCGGCACGGTGGCCACTGGCCACATCTGGCTGTGGAGCACTTAGGCTGAGAGAAGCACAACCCGAGAATTAGATTTTTAATTCTGTTCGGTTGTAATTAATACACGCATAAAGAGTCACGTGTGGTTAGCAGCAGCAGTGTTGGGCATGGCAGGGTTAGAACCTTCCCTGGAGCGCGTTGCCCAGAGCTGTCTGTCGTTCTGGGAGTTGTGTACACAGTAGGGAATAAAGAGTTCTGTGGCCCAAAAAACTGGTGAATAAGAACAGACTTGTGTCTTCAGGACTGCAGGAGCCTCTAGGATTCCGTTGTGCCCAGTCTCCCAGGAAGTCTTGGGATTTTGCCTCTGAGCTGCTTGACAGTGAGGCTTTCGAGGCGTGTCCTTGAATGCCGTAGAGCGCCGGCATTCTCGGGGAAGACCTTGGGAGACGCTGGCCTGGCAGGCCGGGATGCCAGCTGTCTGCAGGACATGGAGCTTCATGGTTTCAGGGGTCCTGCTGGGTGCTTGGACAGTTAGATTTGGAAGGTCCGTGGGACTCTCTGTAGTCCGTGGCCCAGGGTTATCTGGGACCGGGAGCACTGACATGGAGCAGGACGTGTGTCACATGCATGTTCTGAAGCGCCTGGTCTGTGGTGGGCTGTCCTCCGTGGCCGCACGGGGTGACTCGACTGCCCATGTCCACAGACAGTGTAGACGCGGCGGGAATCCATTCCCTTAGCACGTGAGAGACGTTGTCATAACGTGCACACCTCAGTGTGGCTGGGCAGCTGGGAGCCCGCACCACCTTTGTAAGGGGCTGTTCTCTGTTCAACGGGAGTTTGTGCTCAGGCGTTTGCGCTTTCACCCCGATCTAAGTGCCGGAGAACTTGTTCGCACCCTCCGAGAAGTTCTGAGGGGCTGCCGGAGGCGGCCGGGTCGATGCTGGCGGTGGTTCACGTCCGCCGGCACCAGTGCCCCCTGCCGCCGCTGCCTTGCGGGCTGCCTGCACAGTTATGGGACGGTGACGCCATCGCTGGGGACAGGAAGCTCCCCCGAGATGCTGTGCGGGGCAGTTTTGGTGAAGTTGGAGCAGATCCCCTGGTCTGCCCTCATCGCCGGGGTCTGTGCCGCAGCGCTGCTGTCCCCTCCTGCTCTCTTTCCAAGGACGCTGCTCTTCCTTCTCTGTGATTTCTTTTGATGCCCAACCCGTTGTCCCTGCCACTCCCATCCCTGCAAGTGACGACCGTCTGCTTCCCTCTCCAGCCGCCCCCAGCGAGCCTCGGCAGAGGAGAGCCAGCGGCGCCGGCGTCCGAAGCCTCGTTTTGAAAATTGCTAAAATGTCAAATGCTAACGAATGTGTACTTCAAGGTTTGATTTCATTTTTATAATCTTGTTTGTTGTTGTTGTTGTTTTCTTTTACAGTGAATGTCGAAAAGATAGACCTGAAGGGGTTATCACACACAAAAAATGACAGAAATGTTGAATGTTCCTTTGAGGTAAGATGCCAAGTTTTTTTTCCCTTTTCTCCTCTAAGGGGCAGGAAGGAAACATTTGCTCTGAGCAGACACTTAGAATGGTCTGAGTGGAAGGCAGGCCGTCTTGCCGAGCCAGTGCCCGTGCCCGTGCCGGGGGCGCAGAAAGCCGGGCCTGGGTCCCGAGCGAGCCACCTCCCACCTGTGTGCTGAGGGGTGTCTGCACTCGTGTGTTCAGCTGCCGCTGGCTGGTCACCAGAGTTGGCTGACGCAAAGACACTGCCTGACAATTGAGACACACTGTGATTTTGGATTGGAGGTCCGCAGGAAGCGTGGCTTGTCGGCCTCACAGGGGGCCGGGAGCTAGGCTCTGTGGCGTCCTTGGGGGCCCGGGCTCCCCGCCGTTGAGTGCTTTGACACCCCTGGGGTGTGTGCCCTCAGCTTCATGGTCCAGGGGAGCAGCCAGGGTGCTGGTCTTCACGTTTGAATTCCAGGTAGCAAGACACAGGATGAAGAGGAGGGAAAACTTTACTTATTCTTTTAAGAGAGAAAAAAGCGGCCACTAGACATTTCCACTTATGTTTTGTTGACCAAAACTTAGTTTCTTGATTCTACTTAGCTGCGGAGGGAGCTGGAAAATGTATCCTGGCTGACCATCCCCCGGGTTCTGTTCCACGGCTGTCCCGTGGCGTGAGGCTGTCCTTTGTGCGCCGGCCTGAACCCTGAGTGATAAGGAGCACTGCTTCCTGCGCTCCCAGGGAGGGTTCTCAGGAATCAGCTTCTGGTTCGTACCTAGTGTCCGTGGTCCGATCCCGTGTGTGGTTCACTGACTTTCCAAATGTATGGCTGCATCAAAATACTTCAAGTACTTTTGCCACCGAAAGGATAACCTCTTCATTTGATTCCTGAGGGGGACCGCGTTGTGAGAAGCCCTGTTCACTGTGCCTGTGTCTTCAGAATGTACGGGAAAGCTTGCAGGCTGTCGAAACTTGGGACCAGCACCCAGGTCTCAGCACCTGGAGAACCTTGGATTCCTGATATCTTCAAGGCCTCAGAGGGGTGGAAGCCTTGTGGGTATCCGGGACCCCGAGCATATTGGTCCCCTCCGCCACGCTCTGCATCTCATGTCCGGGCCTCCCCTCGCGTCACCACCTCCACAGGCCTGAGCCGTTCTGGGGGCTGGGCCCCACTCAGCCCGTCTGGTCTTGCCGGGCTTTGACCCGGCCCCGTCTGTGGGCCCACAGTCTGGGCTTGTACAATGTGAGATGTGGTGACTGTGGCTAATGTGACTACCTTGTAGCTTCTCTTTGAAGATGTGAGCTTTGGCAGGATAGACGCTTGGTCTCTTGTGGTCTCTCATGCCTCTTAGGAGGAGATGAAGTTATGGTCAGGAATGGGGAGACAGCAGGCTGATGAGAACGGGGCATGGTGCCCTGAGTCCTCGGCAAAAGGAGCCTGGAGCCCTGAGCTTGCAGCGCCAGACTCAGGAGTGTGGCCTGGTGTCAACGCTGTCACCCGGGGGGGAGGTGTGTGGTTGAAGACCCTTCTGCCCCGGCAGGTGAGCCAGCGTGTTCTGAGACTTAAAGCCAAAGCTTCGGTTATCTGCAGATCTTACTTTTCTTGAAGCGATAACTGACAGAAGTATTCTCGTATTTAGGAAAGTGAGAATTCTTCTCTCCTCTAGAAGTCCAAACTTTTTTTCTTTTGGGGGTACTTTTCAAAAAGATTTTGCTTATTTATTTGAGAGAGCAAATGAGTGGGAGGAGGGGCAGAGGGAGAGAGAGAGGGAATCTCAAGCAGACCGTGCGCTCAGCACGGAGCCAGGCCTGGGGCTCAGCCACTGAGATGGTGGCCTGAGCTGAAATCAAGAGTCGGACACTCAACCGACTGAGCCACCCAGGTGCCCTTTGGAGTACTAACTCGATGTGCCCACGGGGATTCCCAGCCCAAACTGAGTTTTTGTTGAATGGTAACTCCAGGCACAAAGGAAAGATAGGATCAGCGTTAAAAAGATTGTTACTTTGTTATTACAGTAGTAACACTGTTCATTTACGCAGCTGAAACTGTGTGCTTGTTTTGTGCGGGGCTGGTGGGAAGCTGCTTGTGGCTGTAGTACAGGGGTCAGGCTGGGGACTCCTGTCACGCAAGGAAGGGAGACTCCTCGGGGCTGTGCACCTTCGGGAGTGTAAGTGCGGGTGGCCCGCCAAGTGCTGCCAGCGCCACGCTCCGGAGAGAGCACAGCGGCGAGCCCACCCTTCTCCCCCACCTGCTGTCGTCTGAAATGACTCCTCTTAAAAATAAGCCCCAGTAGGATTTTTCTGTCTTAGAAATGAACAAGCTAGCCCTAAAATATATACGGAAGGAACGAGAGAGCAGTCGAAACAATTTTGAGAAGAAGGATTAAGTTGGAGGCTGCCCATTGCCTGTCTTGGAGACTCGCCATCAGACTCCGGGGACACTGGTGTGTCGGGTCACCGTGAGCATGGGCCACCTGTGAGCGGGTTGGAGAGAGTCCAGAGTTAGACTCACAGGTCAATGGCCGACTGATGTGCACGCGGTTCAAGGAAGAAAGGACAGTCTTTTCAACAAATGGCTCCGGAACCCTTGACCAGACCTCTCACCTCACGTAGTAAACTAAGTCAGAACTGATCATAGTGCGAAATGTGCAACCCAAGACGATGAAAGTTCTGGAAGAAAGCACGCAAGACTGTGGCTCGGCAGAGGTCCCTTTGCTCCAGTACCCAGAGCATGACCCACGAAGAGCAACAGGAACACGCGAGCTTTGATCAAGTGTCAGACTTGCTCCTCTAAAGGCCGGGACATGGCCGAGCAGGGTGCCGTCTGGGAGGTATTTGCACATTTTGTGCTCGACAATTTTCATCCCAAACGAAGAACTCTGACCCCTTGGTAATGAGAGAGCAACCAGGTAAAAAATGAGCCGAAGATTTGACCGACACCTTAGCAGAGAGTGTTCAGAGGGTGCCTTCCCACCCGAGCGGATGTTGGGCCCCCCTCGCCAGCAGCAGGATGACCGTGAGAGGCACAGGGGGACGCCACAGCGTGCCTGCGGGATGGCCGAGCTGGGGACCCTGGGCCGGCGGGCTGCTGGCGGGGGTGCGCGTGGCCAAGCTGGGCCCTCTCCAGCGGCCGACGCTGTGCTCTGGCTGCGGCCTCGTTGCAGAGCTGTCTGGGAGTTTTATAAAAAGCTAAACGTTTCCCTGAAGTATGTCCCATTAGTCCCACCAGCAGGTACTGATGCACTGGGTCACACAGAGACTTGTGTGCGACCGTTCACACCACTTGAATGTGGACCACCCTGAGTGGCCGTCCTCAGGAGAACGGATCAGCGCGGCGGTTCCAGAAATACCGCGGAGGGACCGCCCGGAGCGGAGAGCTCTGAGCCAGTGTTACACGAGCAGTGTGGAGAAAACTCAGATGATTACAGACACTGTGTGAAAAAACCAGACCTTTTGCCAAAAAAATGTATGGTGTGGGCCCATTTACATAAAACTAGGAAAGGCAGACTGTGTCCAGCGACAGAAGGCACACAGTGGCTTCCTGGGGGTGTGGGACACGATTGTGGCATTGATGGGAGTGGTGGTTTCCTGGACACAGACACAGGCCTAGACTTAGCACTCTGTGCCCTTTAGGTGGGTGTGGTTTATGGTCTGTTATCAATCAGTAAAATTAAAAAAAAAATAGTTACCTGAGGATTAAGCCTTGCCTTTTGTCCACAGAATCCCAACAAATGAACATTATATAAGTTGTCCTTTAAGGGAGGTGTCTTTTCTATGTGGAAATAAACAGCTACCCTTCCAGGACCGGAGCCATCAAACGCCATTCTGGGCCGCGGTGGGACGGCCGTGCTGGCTACGGACGGAGACTCAGAGAAACCGTGCCTGCCGGCTTCCCGGGCTCCGGGGGGCCCGGTGGCCTCTGCCCACCTTCCTCAGGCCCGTTTATCTCTAGTTCCCCTCCTTATGGACCAGTGTTTTCCAGGATACAAATGAGAGGCTTCTCGTAGCGGAAGGAGATGCTCTGCTGCGCTGGCAGGTACCGCACACGGGCGTCCGCGCTTCCGCTCACTTCCGTGCGGTTGGTGGGTTTTCACGGGCATTGGAGCTGCTCCTTCTTGGCTCCTGAGGGGTCAGATCTCAGCGTGCCAGGAGCCCAAACGCAAAGTCTGCGCGTACAGACATGCGTGGGGAATGTCCACGTTTTACCTGTTTTCCCATATTCACTGTTGAAGAACTGGAAACCGTTGAAAAAAAAAAACTTTAATAAAAAGATTTCTCGTTCCAAGTGAAGGACAGAGAGGGAAAAGACCATAAGATGAGTGCAGACCTTGCGGCGCCTCCTAGCCTGCAGCGTGTCGGCAGCGCCGAAGGAACGGTCGACCCGGCTGACGAGAAGCTTTCTTTCCTAAGAGCCCACGCATTCATGTTTCCTTTAGTGCTCTGTCTTTTCCTTGAAAGATTTATTTTTCTTTTCAAGATAATCTTATGTGCTCTGAGTATCTTACTGCCATTAGCAGAGAGGAGTCCTTTTCACCAGCTGTTCTCGCAGAGTTCAGAGCCCGGTAATCCTGCGAACGTGGCCTTGAGCAGCTGGCAAGTGTCGGGACGCGCACTCCGGCGGCTCTGCGGTGCGGCTCTGTGGTGTCCGCGTGCTGTGGGAGAATTGCTGATCCCGGAGCCGCGAGGTGCGCGCTCGGGCTTTCCCTCCAGTCGTCTCTTTGTGTTTGCCGGTTTGTTTCTTGCTTGGGAACAAGTACTTAAAAAGGACTTTGCTCCAAAAGTCCTATGATGATCTGCGAATCCCCCATCTTGTGCTCTGACAGGCCCGGAGCCCTGTTGGCTCCGTCTCAGAGCTATGGTTCTGCTGCCACGTGCTCCGATGGTCCTTGGTGAGCCCCAGATCTGCCCCTCATCCCCACCCATGTGACCCGCCCCTCCTTACAGGCACCATCCTCTGTTCTCAGGTCTTCTGTCATCCTCTGTTTGGTAGCTGCTTGGAAAGGGCACTGGGGAGGGTCCGCCTGTGAGGCCTTCCCTGTGTGCCTGTGCCTCCTACCTCGCCCTCCCCGAGTGTGACCGAGAGCACCGGCGGAGCTGGGCGCCGCTCTTCCTCGGGGGCCGAGAGCTCTGCTGGCTTCCCGCCTACTGATCCTGAGCTCAGGCACTCGTGCCCGTTTCCTCGGCCCTGGGTGTTTGCGTGCCGCTCACCCGTGCTTGGCTGCAGGTCTGTCTCCGTCACTGTGCTGGGACTCGGTGGGCCCTTTTAACCTGAAAGCTCACATCTGTAATCAAGGGTCCCGATTCGAATCCTCCTCTTTGATTTCCTCTGCGCTGTGTCTCTTGTCCTTGCTTTGGGACTCCTGCTCTCTGCGTACTGGGTCTCACGCCTGGTCCTTTGTTTGATTTCTTTCTCTGTTTTCTTCCCCTTTGATGTTCTGATCTACTCGATGGAGGACTCTGTTATCTCCCCCCTTTGTCAGTGGGATTTTTCACTCCTGTCCTGGTTTTGATTTCAAAGAATACTTGTTCTCTGACAATTCTTTCCTCGTAGCATCCTGTTCTTGGGGATGGTTTTCTTCTCTTAGATCCCTGAGAATATGAACGATAGCTCTGAGTGTTCTAAAACGCTTTTCTTCTCCCCCCAGCGTCTGTGTTTCTGCCTGGCTGCCTTGAGCTCTCCGCGCCTGGTGCTGGGTTTTCAGGCGCTGGGCTGCCGGCTCACGGCCCAGGTGCGGCAGGAGCCGTGGGCCGCCGGGCCTCTGGCCGGGCTTCTCCCCATGTGGCGAGAGCATTCTGCTCCGCACGCCCGAGTCGGGTGCCGGTGGGGACGTGGGGGATGGAGCTGACCAGTGAGTCAGAGGACTGAGATGTAGCGTGCTGTAGTCCTGGGTGTCTGTCTGGGGTACATTTTGATTTTTGCGTATATTTAGGGCATTTATGGTCCGGCTTAGTGAGGCTGTGTAGCTGTTGGAACAGGTACAAAGGACAGGAGGCCACCGCGCCGTCACGCGTCGGGCCAGTGTCTCCTTGGTGGCATATAACGTAACGGGGTGGCCTCCGTTTGGTGCCGCCTTGGTGGTGATGGGCCGTGTGGGCAGCATGTGGCTCTAAGTTCCGTGCCCCCCCCGGGGCCTGTGCCCCCCTCTGGGGTGGAGGCCTGGCCTGGCGGTGAGGCTGAAGGTGAGCGTGAAGGAAGCCTGCGTCCACTGCGGAGCCCGGCGGTGCCGTGGGCGGCCCACAAGTGAGCCTGTGCTCGGTCTGCCCTGGACCGGAGCTCCCGCGCCTCTGCGGGGGAAGCGTAAGGTGTCAGGAGCTGACGGCCTGCGGCAGCGGCACCTGCGGGAAGCACGTCATCGGGGAGGCGCGGGTCTGTGTCCGCGTGACCCGACGTGTCCGTGCTGCGCGTGTCGCTGGGGCATTGGATGTTGTGTGTTGGGCTTCACGCCGCATTCGTGCCCTGTGAATGTGGACAGCGAGAGAATCGGGTTTGCTCTTGGTGTGAGAGTCACCAGGAAAGGGGGTCCTGCAGCACGTTCTGCACTGTGACCAACCAGGACGTCGCCTGTGCTTTGGGGCCGACGTGGGAGGGCCACGGAGTTTCCGCCTCTGTCCTCAGATGGAGCTGCTGGTTCATTGGGTGGCAGCTTGCCCCACACAAGCAGGTGGGGGTCTGCAACTTGGTGCAGGTCCCTCCGCGCGGCGAGGAACGCGGGCGCCTGCCTCGTCAGGGAGCCCCGGGCGCCGCACCCCTTTCTCCCCGGTCTGTGAGTCCCCGGAGTCCGAGGAGACGGCCCTCTTCGCGGTTGTTCTATGGTGCACCCACTGTGGGGAAGGAAGGGTCGTGTGGGCTTCCGCAAGGGAAGGGGGGCGAGCGGTCCGGCGGCAGCCGCAGTGGGCTGCTGGTCAGAAGGCGCAGGCGGGGGCGGGCGCAGGGGGTCTTCGAGACCAGCACGCCGCATCAGCTGCATCGCTGAGAATACAGCGTTTTCTTTTTGGTCGTTTGACTTCCTGACTTGAAACCCTCCTGCAGCTTCTGGATCTGAGGGCCAAGTTCCTGCTTCATGGCCTCACCCTTCTTGTGGCCCTCCCCCCGCACCCCTGCTCACCCCTCGCTGGATTCCCTATTCCCAGCGCAGCTCCCCCCCTGCACCCGCGTCTCTGTGCTGCTCTCCCTCCTCCCCCACGGTCCCTAGCGCCCTGCCGTGGTCAGGAAGCACTGGAGAAGCACTGGGAAACCAGAGGGAGGAGACCTTCCCCTAGGACGCCTGCAGTCCACCTGGGGGACGGGCTGGGACACGGCGATGACACGAGGCTGCCCGCCTGCCCCATGCAGTGTGGACATGCGGCCGTGTGCGGCTCGGGTCTCGGGCACCTAGAGCTGTTTGCTGAGCCCTTCCCACTGCTCCGTCCCGGCCACCTCCCCCGGCGCCCCCGCTGCTCCCCGAGCGCTGACCACCCTCCGGCCCCCTGTTCTGTTGGGTTCCCGAGGGCGGGGCCTGGTCTCGTTTCCAGCTGCGAGGAGGTGCCCTTGAGGATGGTGCGCCTGGCACACACAAGCCGTCGTGATTGTCAGTGACTGTGTGCACCTCGGGGGGCCAGGCTCCGCTCGGGGCTGTTGGCCTGATTGCACAGAACAGGAAGTGACGCCGTCAAAGACCAGAGTGACGTGAACTTTCTTCTCATGCGTCGGGGGCTGAGTAACGACCCCGTTCAGCAGGTGCTCCCCGCGTGGGGCTCGCACGCTCACGGCACCTGTGCCCGCGAAGACTCCGCACAGGTGTGTTGTGAGGGACGTACGTGGCGTCTGTTTTTAAGGTTTGTTTGTTTGTTTGTTTTTAAGGTCTTGTGGTCTGATTCTTCAGTAACATCAGTAACCAAATCTCCCTCTGAAGTGACTGAATTTATTTCAAAGGTAAGGTGGTTCAGGGCTCCTCTGGAAACCCCAAAGGCTCTGTGTAATACCGCAGTGACCGGATGGCCTCCCTCAGCCGACAGAGTGGGTGGCGCGTGCGTGACCGCCCGGACAGGGCCCTCGGTGCCGCGGTCTGCACCCCTTGCCATTGCTGCCGGTGAGAAGCGGCAGGACGCTGAGGCCGGTGCAGGCGGCTGAGGGCGGTCGGCCTCGGTTACCCTGCGGACACGGGTGGAGTCCGTTCCCGGCGCCATCTCTTGTCCATACGATTCGTTCTCAGGTTGCTTCTGCAAGTGCCATCCAAGCGCAAGCTTCCGCTGCTCGGTAGATGCAGACCCCGGCCTCCCCGCACAGGCACGTGCGTGGGCACCTCCACGGCTCACACGTGTCTGCCGCCCGCTAGCCGGGCTGTCGCGGTGAACCGCGTCTTGAGCGTCTTTGTCAGTCCTCTGTGTCTCATAGGGTGACGTGCTGAAAGTGTCTCCAACACGAGTGTCGGTCTCTGCGCTAGGGTCAGGACGCCGGCCGGTGGAGGGTCCGGTTGGCAGACCGTGCCTTGAGGGCTTGGGCAGGAGTCGTTTGCTGTCGCCTGTCCTCTGGCCTGTCAGCCGCGCTCTCTGGAATGACTGACCCCGCGCTGGCACTCGCAGTTCCCTCTGTGACACTGAGAACGTGGGGTGTCCTCCCTGCGCGCCTCTCCACCTGTGGAGCGTCCACGGCTCCGGGCTGCGCTGGCGCTGGCGGGAACACGGAGCCCCCCGGGCTCTGACGGTGCGTCGCGCTCCCCTGGCTTTGCCCTCTCTGAGCTTCCGGAGAATCTGGTTCCTGGTCTCTTGTCGTTTCAGAGAACTCTGCCCGTGGGCTCCTCAGACGCCTCCATCCGCCTCTCGTCCTGGGACTTGAGCTCTCTTCGCACCTTTGACGTTGTTCACAGCTCTCGGTGCCCTTTCGTGTTTCTGGTTCTTTCCGCTGTGTGTTCTGGTCAGACGATTTCCACTGCCCTGCTCTCGGGCTCCCTGACGTCCAGCCCGCGGCTCTGCCCGGGCTCATGGTTGTGTGCTGAGTTCTTCATCTCTGGGACGGTGGTTTCTGTTTTTCCTCGGTTTTCCACTGGACACGTCGTCCAGCAGAGTTTGCTCTCTCTGCTGAGGTTTCCATTCGTTGTCCTGCGTGTTGTCCGTTTTTTCACGGAACCCTTCAGTGCGCGAGTCGCGGTCGCTGACCGTCCCGGCCTGGGGGTGCCCGCAGGCAGTCACCTCCGAGCCGGCCGCTGGTGATATTCGTCACAATGCTTTTCATTCCCTCTTATTTTTTTCTGCAACGTGTAATTTTTGATGGATTAGACATCATGTTTAGAAAACACAGAGGCGGGGGGAAAGGGTACCTCTGTCCGGAAAAGGGCGTGCTGCCGCCTTTCCCAGCCCCCAGTGGGGTTCTTGATTCGGTCTGGTCAGCGCTGGGGCTGGGGCTGGGTTTTGTCGCTGCTACAGTTATGTCCACACACACCACCCCCCGGCCCTTGGAGGTTTCAGCTTCCTCTGGTTGACGGTAGCAGGTACCTTGAGCCTGGGGAGAAGGGCCTGCAGTGTCAGAAGTTCCTCTTGGGGGTCCGGCCTCACCTTGGCCCTCAGCTGTTTTGTGTCCATGGCCTGGAGGGGCTCTCCTTGTTCTGTGGGGAGACGGCAGTCACTTACTGCCTCGTGATAGACTGGTGCTGGGGCTGAGACGCTCTCCATCCTCCTGGTCCAGGCTCAGTCCCGGGCACAGGGCGCTTGGGCTTCTCTGCCCCTTTCTTCGCCAGCAGCAGCTGGCCTCCTCTTCGTACTGAGGCCGTACCCTCAGCCCAACAGGGCTTTTGCCCTTTCTTCGGGGCCGGCGGGCCGGCTTGTTCCTTCCCCCAGAAGCAGGGCATCTTTGCCCATGGCCTGGTGCCGGGAGGACCCCCTCCCCACCCCTGCCGCACGGAGGCAGGACAGGAGAGCTTTTGGCTCATCTCCAGAAATGGAGGGTTTGCTTGGGCCCTGGGAGCAGGAGCAGTCCTGTTCCTCCCCGGCTTACGGGCTTCCGTCTTGCATTTAGAGAAGGCTCCAGGGAAGGCGTAGGTCAGGCACCCAGGAGCAGCCAGCCGCCACCCCTGCTGCCTTGGAGGCTCTCTCCAGTCTCCTGTGGAAGTGGGCCTGGGAAGGAGGGCACGCTCCCCTGCATCTGGGGCTCTTGGCTGACCGACATCTGGCCTTGCTCAGCCCGTGGGAACTGTCTGTCTTCTGACCTCTTTGCCTGCTGGCTTGGCTGCACCTCTTCCTCGTGTTGCGCCACAGCAGACAGGGTCATGGTCTTGTCTCTCCGTGGCGGGGCAGGTCCCTCTCGGAGTTCCACTCACGTGGTGGCCTTGCGGCGGCGTGTCGGTGGGCCCACGGATAGGTACGGTCGTGTCGTCTGTGGAGGTTTTTACAGATGCCTTGGGGGGCGTGATGTTCTTTTGTGGCTTTCCACGTCCTCAGTGGAGGTGGAGCCCGGACGGCTGAGAGCAGGGCGGGTTGTAGCGTCCCGCAGGTGTCCGTACCTTGGCGCCTGCCGTCTCTCAACCGGAAGAGGCCCGTGTCAGGTGAATTTTGACGACGTCCCGTGCTTTTCCATCTGTTTCAGTTACCCCAGCTGCACCCCGAGGACAACCTGGACAAGTTCACTCCTTGCTTAGCCGGCCCGGATTCCTTTTACGTCGAGCGAAACCACGTGGATCTGGAAGCGGACCTGAGGTGAGGCCACCTGCACTTGCCCGTGGGGTGACGTGGGGCGGGCCGGAGCGGGGCTGCACACCTGAGCTGCCTGGTCATGCCAGCAGTCTGGGTCCCGGAGGTGTCCCTCGGGGTTTCCCTCACTTACGGAGAGCCTGGTGGAGCTGCCGCACAGGCAGGGCCCTGAGGACGCGCGTGGAGCTGCCCAGCGCACTCCTGCTCCCTGTGGTCCTGACCGTCGGAGGGAGTCGAGTGCAGTCACTGTCTCTGTTCTGCCCTGGAGACTTGAGGCTGCTGCGGGACAGCAGTGGGGCCTGGTGGAGTCCCCTAAGCCCATGCCTCCTGGCCGTGGAGCACACTGTGGACAGGGCCAGCCTGCTTCCTGGGTCTGGGCCCCGCGTCCCAGCCCCAGTGACGCACGCAGGTGCAGCCTGGCGGCGCACGCCGCGGGACACAGCCACGGGCCGACCCTGCCCTCGTGCCAGCGCACCGCCCCCGGCCGCCGTGCGGTGTGCGTCGGGGATCGGAGCAGGGAGGACGCCCGGGGCTCCCAGTCACTGTGCTCTCCCGCGCGGCGTCCCGTCGCTGAAATCAGACTCGGGCTCCCGGTTCGTTTTCGGTAACAGCGATTCTAATGCCCACAAACCCCTTTGTTTCATTTTTAGGTATTTGGCTTCATTACCTCCTCACGTGCTAAAAAACGAGCAGGTCAGGAAATTCTTCAGCTCTCCGTCTCCCACCCAACAGCTTCAAAGTCCAAGTGAGTGTGCGACGGGGTGACGTGAAGATGGAAACCTCTTGATTTCCTGCATATGTGATGGCCTTTATCTCGACTTGCAGGTGCCGGCACCCCTTCCCTCTCTAAAGTGGGCACCGTGCTGGGCGCGTCCGGAAGGTGAGGCGCCTGTGGCAGCTGCATGTCTCAGTCCGCGGAGAGATGGCTTGTCACTGCGTGGCGATGATTGTTTGTACAGTGAGGCCGTCCTTGCTCTTAGTCTTGATACTGTCGTGAGGGCAGTGGGACGGACACTCCAGTTGATGATCTCTCTGTGTAAAGAAAGTGGTTCTCTGAGCCCCCGGAGTTGGAAGTCCCCAGGACTCTTATCGCAAAAGCCAATTTCCGGGTCCTGCACACCCTAGAAAACCAGAATTTCAGAGACTCTTCATTTTTATAGGCTCCCAGGGAGCAATTGTGCCCATGAAGTGGCAGGGCCACTGCTCCAGGGGTCCTCCGTCAGCAGGAGGCCTGACGGTGACAGTGGCGGTGCTCAGGTGACAGGCTGCCGTTGCCGTGGGCCGGCCTCGCAGAGAGTGACGCGTGCGCACGCACTCTTGAACACGGGGGCTTCCAGAGGGCTGCCTTTTCTCCTCACCGCGGCCTGCGGTCTCCCGGGTACACTGTGAATGTGGGGGTGTGCAGTCTGGGCTGGAAGGGCCGAGGGCAGAAAGCAGGACGGCGAGCGCTCCTTCCAGTCCGCTGCTGGGACGTGCACTCGTGCAAACGTTAAAGGGTCAGCGGTCAGGTGCAGTTAGGATTCTCAGTATCCTGCTCAGACAGAGTAACAGACCGGGCAGCTCGGTCCAGAGTCCGGTGGTGACACAGTGGCACACGTCCCCACATACAAACACATGCACACCTGCAGGGGATGGTGTTGGGGGCAGTGGCAGGAAAGGACAAAGGTGCCGCAGTGGGCGTGGCCTCGGGTACGGCCCAGCACAGGGAGCCCACTCCGCCCGTGTGTGGGGGGCTGCAGTCCTGGGAAGACCACCTGTCTGCTGTCCCCACAGGCCTGTGTGCGGCGTGGCCGGCGTCCCCTCGTCTCAGAGCAGTACGCAGCACCACCTGCAGCATGCGGCCAGCGCGGCCGCCTTGCCCCACTGCTCCCACACGGGGGGTGCGGGCTCGGCGCTGGCCTACCGGGCCCAGATGGACTCCTCGCCTGCCATCCTGATGCCCTCCGGGCTGCAGCCCCCTCAGACCCAGGAGCAGAACGGAATCCTGGACTGGCTTCGGAAGCTGCGCCTGCACAAGTACTATCCCGTCTTTAAGCAGCTTACCATGGAGAAGGTATGTGCGTGAGTGCGTGGGCTACAGAGGCGGCGTCTGCACTGCCCCTGATGGGGAATTACCGCCGCCTGGTATTCAATGCCTGTATGTGTGCCCCGAGTCCTGCATGCCCACCGGGGCTGGGGGGTGGCCCTGGGTGTGCATTGGAAGTCCTCTTGCTGCTGAGGCGAGGACTCCAGCCGGATGGGTTGTGAACAGCTTTGTTCTTGTTTTTTTGTAAGAGAGGCTGGGGTCTTCGTGTGATAGGTACTCTGAGTGATAGGAAGGCCACTGTGTCTCCAGCAGCCGTTCCCATAGACTTGGCGAGCTCCAGGCACACGCACCCTGTTAGATGCCCTCTGCCTGGGTCGTGCGTGTGCGGGACCGCGGTGCCCGAAGGGCCTGCTGTGCCCGGCACCCAGGTGCTTGCCTCCAGAGAAGCTGCTTTTGGTGATCAACTGATTGACGGTCACACAGCTCCAAGGAATAGATGAGTTTTATATGTCTTTGAAGCAGTCCTACAAAGATTTTTTTTCTTTTTTTAAGAGATGGGGGCAGGGGGCGGGGCAGAGGGAAACAGACTCCCTGCTGAGCGCGGGACCTGATCCAAGGACTTGGAGATCACCTGTGCTGAAATCAAGAGCTTAACTCACTGAGCTACCAGGCGCCCTGGAAATTATTTTTTACAACAGAGTTCTAATGAGCATTTTTTTGTTGTTAAAGAAAATTCTGGAATTTCTGAAGTCTTGGCGTCACTGAGCAAACGGAGTTTGACCCATGGCCCTGTTTGAGCTCTGATGCCCCTGCTGGACACAGTCCCTTGGTGCTTCTATCTCTGTGAAAATCTTTGTCTGAAAATCTGCAGTTGAACCTGGAAGTCAAGCTTTTAGAACAAAATAGGCAGCTTCTAAGTACATTTGTAATACTCTTGGCTTAAGAATCCTAAGAAAACAACAGATACTGCTTTAATGGAATGTGGGAGTTGAACATTAGCCGTAAAAAGCGCGGTGTGAGCTGTGGTGAGAACCGGAGTGTACTGTTGGCTTCGTAGAAGACGCGCGGGTCAGTCGCCCGTTCAGTCCCGGCGGCTCCGGCGCTTCCCGACCACTTGCTTCCCAGCTGAGTTGCTTTGCCCGTGAAATGAGGGTGATTTTCACACACAAGAGCTGTTGGGGCTCCCCTGTTCACAGGAGGATAAATGGCTCGCGCCTGAGGGGCTGGGTCCCTGGACAGGAGAGGTGCACCCCCACGGATGCAGGAACTGCGAGACGTTTTCTTGAGTCCCCCGCACAGCGCGGCCCTTCCTGCTGCCCTGTCTTCTTCAGGCCGCGTGCGGAGGGCCCAGGGGACAAGGCCTCTGAGCCTCATATGCAAAGGGAGCGTTCCGTATTTTGAACAAGGGACACCATGTCTTTAGCAGTGGACTGTTGTGGTGTTCCCATGGCCTTTTTTTTCTCCTAAAGATTTTTTTTTTTTAAGATTTTATTTATTTGACAGAGATCACAAGTAGGCAGAGAGGCAGGCAGAGAGAGGGGGAAGCAGGCTCCCTGCTAAGCAGAGAGCCCGATGTGGGGCTCAATCCCAGGACCCTGAGATCATGACCTGAGCTGAAGGCAGCGGCTGTGACCCACTGAGCCACCCAGCTGCTCCTCTCCTAAAGATTTTATTTATGCATTTCACAGAGAGGGTGAGCAGGAGAGAGATCAAACACAAGCAGGGGGAGCGGGAGAGGGAGAAGCAGGCTCCCCTGAGCAGGGAGCCCGAAGCGGGACTCAATCCCTGCCTCATGACCTGAGCCGAAGCAGATGTGTCACGACTGGGCCCCCAGACGCCTGACCCCCAAGGCTTTCCTTACCCAGTTAGAGTTGGTCTGTCTGCATACGCTGCTGGCAGGGTGTAGTTATTCATATGGCAGGTTCTTTGTTTTCAAGTCCTAATTGAGTCTCAATAACTTTGTAATGTGTTTCTTCTCTGGAAGTTTCTGAGCCTCACGGAGGAAGATCTGAATAAATTTGAGTCCCTCACAACGGGCGCAAAGAAGAAGCTCAAGACACAGCTGGAGCTGGAGAAGTGCGTGTGATGCCGGACGCCCCTTCCTCCCCGCGGGATCCGTGGCTCCCAGTGGGCTCCTAATCGGATGGGGGCCCCCGTGGGGGTGACCTTCGGGTGGCCCGGGAGGCGAAAGACTTCACCGGAGGTGGAACCCAGGGGACAGGGTGCTGAGGAGAGGCTGTCCGCCGCAGGGGTGGGGCTTTATGGAAAAGGGGAGGGGGACAGTGTGGCTTCTCCCCCGTTTTTGGGACCCGTGCCGGTCGTAAGTCACCCAGGGGCCGTCTGGAGTCTCGGGGGGTTCTGAGATGGGTCACCTCATAGGCCTGCATTAAGCCCGAGGGTCATTCCAAAAGCCCCTCGGTACTGAGCCGGGGCTCACAAGCACTTCCCGCCAAACGCCCTGGATCAGACGGCCTGGGTTGGGGATGGAAGCTTCACTCGTGATCACAGTCACACGGTGTGGTTGGGTCCGCCAGGAAAGGCCCTTTGCATCCACCAAGTCAGAGTGCATCGTGTCCCACCTATGAGGACGGTTAGGGGCGGTCACCTTGCTGTGGCCCCTGGGCCCTGCTGCAGAGCCGGGGCCACGGGAAACACTTTTGTGGCCAAAGACCCAGATGCTCACCTGTTCGCACGCTCTCTTGTGGCACAGGGAGAAGTCGGAGAAACGGTGCCTGAACCCTACAGCCCCGCCCCCAGTCACCAGCAGCGGCGTGGCCCGTGTCCCCCCCACCAGCCACGTCGGGCCCGTGCAGGGTGTGCGAGGCCCCCACGCTGCAGGTGGGTGAGGACTGGGCGGCCTTGAGCAGGGTTAGGCGCTTCCTTCGGAGGGGAGTTGTCAGCGCGCGGCACGCGCACCCTTTCGCCACTTGCGTCTTTTGAGCATTTATAGTTTCTGTTGATTATTGTAGCCTTTATCATTCCCACTGTGAGAGAATAGGAGGGACGTTTGGGTTAGAAGCTGGAGACCAGTGATTCAGCTGAAGTCGTAGAAGTGTAAGAATTAGATCCAGAAGCTGCAGCGCAGGAGGGAAAGGAGGGGGATCCCCGAGCAGATGAAGATTCGTTTCCTCCCTGGGAGGGCGCAGACGGGCCCCGTGTAGGTCCCTGCCTCGCAGGTCTGTGTCGAAGCACCCAGGCTGCGTGTGCGCAGCTGCCCCGTCGCGGGTGCTCGGAGCCACGGGGCGGCCTCCGCTCCCTGCCTTCACCCGCACGGTCGGGGCGCAGGGCACCCTGCACGCCTGGCAAGCATCAGGGCAACGGGGCGCCAGGGAGCGAGACCCGCAGTGTCTTTACAGTGGTTACTTGACTATAAAGCTCTTCTGTCCCTTGGCCTCCTAAAATGGGGTGTCTCTCGGTGTTGGAGAGGACTTCTTCTGCCCGTGGTGGCCGGGGACCCTTGTCTCTTCCTCTGCGGCCTGTGAGCCGGGCAGTATTGCAGCCCCTGGCCGGAGCCTGGCTGTGCCCACGCCTGTGAGGAGGCAGGCGCGGGGCCTCGGGCTGCTTGTTGCTCCCGCATCCCCGGGTCCCGTCACCCCCGCCTCCTGGGGCCGGCGCAGGGCTCCGCAGGACGGTGTGCCGGGAGGCCGGCGGGGAGGGCACGGGAGCCGTGGCCGGCACGACCCACGCCGGCGCCCCTTTTCCGCAGCGCTGCGGGTGGACGTGGAGCCGCCGCCCCAGCAGACGGCGCGGGAGGGCAGCTCCTCCGAGTGCTCCAGCTCGTCACCCAGCCCCATGGGGCTGCAGGCCCGGGACGAGAGCTCGGACAGCGCCGAGGAGAGCGACAGACGTAAGGATGCCCGGCCGGCCTGGGAGCACTGTGCTGCCCCTGCCCAGGCCCGGGCGCCGCGTTGACCGCTCCATTTCCGCCCGCAGGTGTGGACGTGCACGGGGAGGGCTCGGAGAAGGAGAAGCCCGTCATGCTGCTGAACCACTTCGCGTCGGGCTCCACCAGACCCACGGCCCAGGTTCTCCCCGTGCAGAACGAGGCCGGCTCCAGTCCGTCGGGCCACCACCCCCTCCCCACCCAGATGATGGCTGCGGCCTCGCACCTGGCGCCCATCCGGATGCTCAATTCCGTGCACAAGTCGGAAAGGGGGGGCGCGGACATGAAGCTCCTCCCGCCCTCTGTGCACTCTCTGCTGTCTCTCGAAGAAAGGAGTAAACTCTCGGGACCAAGAGGCGGGATCAAAGTGGACAAGAACTTCGGCCACGCCGTGATCGACGCGGCACCCACGCCCACCCCCCAGCAGCCCCTGCAGGTTCTGTCTGCCCTCGCCGAGAGCAGCTCTGTGTCACCCACGGTCTCCTTCGGTCCCCGCACCAAAGTCGTGCACACGTCCGCGCTGGACAGGGTGATGAAGTCGGCTCCGCAGCCGGCCCTGGCGGGGGAGGCCAGCACTGCTGTCGCGGGCACGTCGGGCGCGGTGTTCCACGCGGCCCGGCCCCCCATCAAACTTCTGGTGTCTTCATCTGTCCCCGCGGATTCCGCCATTTCTGGGCAAACTGCCTGTTCGAATAATGTGCAAATAAGCGTGCCCCCTGCAATAATAAAGCCGCGGGCTGCCGTGTGCGCCGCCAGCACCAAAGCTGCCTTCTCCGCGATGGGCAGTGTGCCCCTTGGGCCCCTGCAGGCCAGCTTCTGTGCGAGCAGCAACACTGCCTCTTCCAGCAGCCACCCCTCTGCGTCCTTCGCCAGCATGGCCACCGTGCCCAGCTGCCCAGCCCCCAGCTCCAGCCCCGCGCTCTCCTCGGCCCCCGAAAGCAGTTTCTACAGCAGTGGTGGCGGGGGCAGTGGCGGCGGGGCCGGCGGGGGCGGTGGGGGCTCCCCCGGGAACCTGCCCGCCTCCAGCCAGAACCACCACCACCACCACCACCACCAGCCGCAGTCGGCGCCCCAGCAGCCCGCGCCCGGCCCGCCACCCGGCTGCGTCGTGTGCACGTCGTGCGGCTGCAGCGGTAGCTGCGGCTCGGGGGGCCTGACTGTCAGCTACGCCAACTACTTCCAGCACCCGTTCTCGGGGCCGTCCGTGTTCCCCTTCCCCTTCCTGCCCTTCAGCCCCGTGTGCGGCAGCGGCTACGTGGGCGCCCAGCAGTACGGCGGCGGCGCCTTCCCCGTGGTGCACTCGCCCTATGGCGGCGGCGTAGCCCCCGAGCCGGTGCTGGCCGGCCAGTCCGCCTTCGCCGTGCCACCCATGCCTGGCTTCATGGCGGGTGCGGCGGGCGTGTACCAGGCGCCGGGGCTGGGCGGCGGCGGTGGCTCCGGCCACAAGAAGAGCGGCAACCTGTCGTGTTACAACTGCGGGGCCACCGGGCACCGTGCTCAGGACTGCAAGCAGCCGTCCATGGACTTCAACCGGCAAGGTAAAGGGGGCGGCCACCGAGCGGGCTGCGCTGGGGCACGGAGCACCCCCGTGTGGGGACACCGTGGTCCACAGGCTGCCTCTAGAGCACAGATGCTCCTGGCAGAAGCGTGTCCTTGTCGCTGGGCTGGCCGTGAAGGCCTCCGTAAGGGTCGCGTGGTCTCCAGCTGCCCGTCGCTGCAGCCTGCTCCTCTCTCCGAGGGGACTGGCCAGCCATGGGAGGACACGCTGGCCCTGCGAACCGGGCAGCCCGTAGGGTTGACGGAGCGCCCCGCGGGCCTGGTGCAGGGGTGCGGGTGCTGCGGTGGGCTGTCCTGCTGCTGCTGCTGTGCTGCTGCTCCTGCCCGGGGGACCCGGCCGGTGGGGCGAGGAGGCTGCGTGGTGTTCCCTGCGGCCACACACTCCATCCCCCCACCCCCCATTTTTACTTCCACTCGCTCTCTTTTGTCTCTAGTGCGGGTCCGGTGTGTGTGTGATGTGGGGACACGGGCGTGTTCTCGCTGTAGGCTTGGGAAGGGAGATGAAACCAGGCAGGAGGCGTCTCTGCCAGCTCCGTGGTACTCACGGCGCGGCCTGGGGTAGTCACCTGGGCTCTGTAGATGTTTGATGGTTGCCCCAGACTTGGGGTTCCACAACCCACCTGTGCATGTGGTCAGCCAGAGAGCGTTCGAGGCGAGCCAGCTCTGGTGGCAGCTGGGGCGGGCATCCGTGTGCTCACCGCGTGGCCGGCTCCCGGACCCGTCAGCCCAGGCCTCTGGCGAGGGTCAGGCCTCCCCAGCCCCCTGCCCGGCCGAGCTCTGGAAGCAAAAGAGAAGCGGCCCAGGGACCGGCCGTGTTACCCCCAAGGCTGATCCACCTGTACGGCTTAGTTTTGGGGGCGGGAGCGAGGAGCGGGGAGGGGTCTGACAGGGAGTCCGGACTTGCCGCGCCTGCCTGTGGACAGACTCCAGCAGGAGCTTTGGGCAGCTCGGTGGTCGCAGTGATTCAACTCTGGTCTCTTTTCCCCCTCTCTCTAGGTACTTTTAGGTTGAAATATGCCCCTCCAGCAGAAAGTCTGGACTCCACAGACTGATACTTTTCTCTGGCAACAGAACACTATTAAGCCATGGAGACATAAGGAAACTTAAATACAAAACTGAGAAGTCTAGTTGCTGTTGAGCTTAATATTTTTAATCCAAAGGTGCTTTACTTTACTAGACTGGGTAGAAAACCTAGCGTAGGAGTGCATCAAACTCAGTTTTATTGCCAAAATCCTAGATTGGAGCTTGACGTCAGGACTCGCCTGGTCGGGGTCCCGCCGTGGCTGCGATGCGAGACCTCCGTGTCCCGAGGAGCACTGCCGCCGTCGGTCCTTCCAGGCTCACACGAATTCCCGGGCAGCTACGCAAGATCGGAACCGAGACCTGCAGGTCGGAGCGCTCCGCGCGGAGTTCCAGCGGTCGGACTCTTGATACCCCTGCGTGAGGGAAAATGTCGCCTTTGTTTTGTTTTGTTTTTTTGTTATTTGTTTTGTTTTGTTCCTCAAGTGGTTGGACACTAATCTCTCTGGGTTTTTTCCGGATTGCACTACCGAAGAATGTAAAAGACGTCACTCTCTGCCGTTCTGGGAGACAGACTCCCCGAGACCAGTCAGTGCAAGACACTCAGAGAACCGTTTTTAAGGAGTCGGCACCAGCAGGCTACGTGACTGGGACACAGCAGAGATTTTAGCATTTCCTTCCCTCCTTAAGACACTCGTAGCAGTTTCAAGTCTTTAATTTTTTTTCCCTGCAAATAAATTTAAACTACGTTATTAAGTAGAAATAGTTACTCGCAACAACTTAATGTCTAAGGGTCCAAGTCCCAGAGAGTCCCTAGTTGTCAAAGCCTTGAGAATCCCTTCGTTCCCGGCCCTGCATAGCTTGAAGTCCTGTTGCCGTCCACCGCGACGAAGCTCTCGCAGAGACACGGTGACCGCTCGGCCTTCGTGAGCTGGCTCTGAGGGTTGCTACACGCCCTTAGCAAAGTTGGCAAGTTCTTCCTCTCCACACGGATCTCCCAAGGACCCCGAGGCTTACTGCTAACGGATTCACACTCGAGACAAACATTTCAACAGTGATACAGTCCTATCATTACGAGCAAAAGATTTGAAATGTTCTCCTGTCAACTTCTTTTGTATTAGGCTGTGTATTAGTGGTTAGTTCTCTAAAAATTACCTGAAAACTACAATAGAAAAGTGGTAAGACTCTGAAAGAGCCCACACCAACAGGACAGAGCTCCAAGATCTGCAGAAGTCTAGTTTTATCCGAAGTGGGAGATCAGGCCTCACCATACAGCTCTGTTTCATCCCATGACCATGAAAGCTTCTTGGTCCAAAATTTAGGGACTTAAACCTTTAAAGCTAAAAGGGAATTTTCTGCTCAAATATTACTGCTTTAAACACTAAAGCCTTCAGTATTAAAATGTTGATTGGTAAGGCCTTGCCCAGGGATTTCGCAGTTGAATCTTTATTTAAAACAGAGAAATGCAGTAATATTCAGACTTTTCTTAAAATGGGACAATCAGCCTCATGCCTAATTGGTGTAAATCAAAAGAATACCCTAGAATTTGAGACTCTGTGATGTGAGGCTTCAAATTTTATGATCACTTTCCTGGCTGGAGGGAGACTAGAGCAGAGTTGTTAACTTTTTTTTTTTTTTTTTTTAAGGCTTTTGGTAGAATTTTTTAGAGCTTTATTTTAGTAGAGTTTCATTTCTATGCAATGCAGAATTGACAGACCTCTGTATGCTTCTCTCTCTTCCTGGTACACAGTATTACATTACAGTTTTGAAGTGATGGTGATGCTTACAACAACTTTTTTGGGGAATGTTACATTGATCTCTTAATTATAAACACTACAAAATGTCAAAATAACGAGAACTGACACAACTTTGCCTTAAAGAGTAGGAGCCTGGAACTTGTCATATGATGTTAAAAGAAGACTTGGGAGTGTCCACTGATGTTTACGATTTTAATATTTCTGAAGGCCGTTATGGTGGCCTGGACATGTGCTGAAAGCCAAACTTTTAAATTTTTTGGTTTTTTAAACAAAGAAATATTTTAAATAAATCCTATTTCAACACAGTGAAATTGTTGAAAACTGTCTCATAACAAAAGAAAAAAAAAATCATATTTAGGGTTTCTGTTTTAGTGGTCAGTATCCGGGAATGAAAGTGTCTGTTGTTACCCTGATGACTATTTTGATAAATATTAGAGCTTAGTGTGTTCCATACTACAAAAAACAAAAAATTAAAATAGGAGCTTCGATTCCAAGTAGGACATTCAGATGGAGGTGAATAAGTCCAGACATTGTGCGGCTGCGTTCCAGTCATCAAAGGTCTTAGCAAAATTCCCACTTGTCTTTGAACGTGCATGTGCGGTGTGATGTCGCCAGTGAGGCCATTCCAAGGTGAGAACTGAGAAGCGTGAACAGGAGACACACGGGACACAAAGCCTGCAGCTGCGCATCCGTGGGACTCTTCCCAGGTGAGCGCTTGGACTTGGGAATGTTTGCCGGCAGCGTCATCTCTGATACATTTCTCTCCAAAAGCAACCAAAGTCCGTAAGCCTGAAGAGCAATTTTGCATTTCCTCAGATGTCCTCATCTTTTTAGAAACACAGATCCGACTGACCCTTTCAACTACGTAGTCCTTTCCCTGAAATCATGGGCTCAGTTGGCAAAGGCTGTAGCAGCCGGTAGGTGGGGCACAGCCACTTTGCTCTGTGTTGTCTGTCCTATATCAAAGTTTCTATCCCCGTTTTCTCGTCTCCAAGAATGGGGGAAGTGGAATACGATGTTGGGATAAAAGAACTATTGAATCTTTTTTTTTTTTTTTTAAGCACACACTCAGTTTTCTACCTTCTTTTCTAATTTTTATTTCATGGGAATATTGAAAATTGGAAACGCGTTTCAGTGTTAACACTTGTCATTGCTGAAGAGCACTGAGGAAATGGGAGCTAGCACTTACGACAACGACGACAAAATTACTTTCTTCGAAGCCGGTATGTGTGATTGGGTATGAAAAACCACCACCACCAACCAGCGTCATCTGTGATCTCCCGATGACAGGAGTCGGCTTGTGAATATAGTAGCTAGTAGGTTCAGTGTTTTAATTCACTATTTAGAAGTCACTGTAGCTAGTTTGCACTACACCGTGCGGGGGCACGGAGGCCCGGTAGCAACCCTGCCCAGCGTCCTGCAGCTGCTGCGGCGCGTCCCCGCAGGGGCACCAGCCGATCTGATCCATCTGGATCAGACCGAGGCTTGCTCTGGGCTCGCTCCAGTGTTGCTGGGGAGTGCTGGCCCAGTGGAATCGGGCTGCGTCCTCCTCACTCTGTCATTTTGTACTCTTCCTGCTTCTGTGGTGGGTTCTTTGATGCCTTGCTAGTTTTACGTACTGGTTAGCGATGGCGTATGTATTGAGTCTTACGGATGGTAAGGGAAACCGTGTCCCTCCCAGAGCATGGATGGGCCTGTGGAACCCGAGCAGGCGGATGTCCTTTTCAAAGTGCAGATGACTCCCAAAGAAAGAGTCAGGGGACGTTTAAAGCCGTGGGTTCTGAAGAGGCTCAGTTTGCAAAATCCTGAGGTTCTTGAACGAATTTAGTCAACACTCACAAAACCACATACTTGCTGGTGAGGCCAAAGGTCAACTTGACTACACTGTTCTTGGGGGAGGGGAGCTCAGTGTGGCTCGTCAGTCGGTCCCGGGGATTTTAAAAGCCTCTCACATGCATTAAGTTCTTACGTGCACAAAGATGAAGGCTTTGGTACTGAAACCAGAGACCTCGCGTACTCGAGAATCTTCACAGCTAATCTTGGACAGATTTTCTTTTTAGGAATGAAGGAAAATTCTCCCATTTTTGAGCCATTCTTTTATGTCAATTCTACAAAATTGCATGTAACTTTATAAATATTTTTAAAAGATATAGTTTTGTAAATATTTAATATTCTGCTAATTTGATTTTGAATTGTAAATGTTAAGTATTGTTTTTGAAGTTTTTATGTTTTATTATACTTTGTTAAAAAGGAAAAATTGTACATTTTTAGAATGTTTTTATGAGTAAATTTAATGTACTGAAAATAAAAATTTAAAAAAGCGGTTTCATTTTACTAGGTCTTTATCTCCTAGAGTACGAAGCACACGTCCTTTCAAATAAATCACCAGATCGGGATCGGCAAGCCCTTCTGCCTTCTCCGCTTGGCAAGAGAGATGGATGGTTTTAAATCCATTCTCTGTCAAGTTTCCCTGGTTTTAGAGGATATCCTTGCTATGACCAGAAACATTAACTCTTGATTTGGGATGTTCCAGCTCGAGGTTCCGTAGGAAGTCAAGATTTGGCACAAACGGATGTGAAGTTTCTCTGGCATGTTTCCAGACACACGGTCCACGTGGTATGAACATGCCCGGGCACTTAAAGCTCTGTCCCCTCGCGATTTGGGATGGTGGTGGTCCAGTGAGCGAAAGCTGGCGCAGGACCACGGTGTTCTCATGAGCCCTGCCAGACACCAGAGGGAGAAACCTGGTGCCTCCCCCAACCCCCCCCCCCCGAGGTCCCCAGCGCCTCTTGTCGGGCCTGGGGCTACCCAGAGGGAAATGTTCTTGCAGCCCCCGTGACTTGCTGTTTGGTCAGGCCAGACCTCTGAGGATGGGGGCCACGCACACCAGAGCTGCAGACTCGGGGAAGCAGAACACCTCGTCTTGCCCCCACGTGCTCCCACAGACAGCTGAAGTGCCTGCTTAAACTGGGAACGCGTGGAGTTTTCCCAGTGAGTGATGCCGGCCACTCAGCTGACGTCTCTATCTTTCCCCGCCACAGCGTGGCGGTTTTCTAGTCGCTTATTCCCACGAAACACCCAGGTCCCACAGCCGTCTGCTCACTTTGTGCCACGTCTTTTAGTTCTCAGGAGAATTTACTTATGCAAAGACCAGACCAGCTGGCAGAACCTTGACCAAGGTGAGCAAGGTGCCTGGGACAAAGCAGAGACCTTCAGAGGTGAGTGCCCCTGCCCCTCCCGGCCCCTGCCCGCCCGCACCACCTGGCGTGGGGTAGCACAGATGGTACACGGCGTGGCACGCATCCGACACGGACCCATTAAACTGAGCTTGAAGACAGTTTTTAGCTGTGCCTTTATTCACCTTAGTTCATTAAAAATGTACTTGGTTCAGAGAGCCTAGTGACCACCCACTGAAGTGGGGTAGAAGTCACCCCTCCCTGCAAGGTACTTGTGTTTTTAAAAAGCAGGATTTCTTCTAGGAATCTTACTGGTCACACAGCAGTTACAAGAACGTAAGCTAGAATGATGTGTACAATCTAACAAGACAGGCCGATGCGGAGTGCACATACTGTGGAAGCACACGTGTTCCAAGGGAGCCACGCGGACAGACGCATGCAGCGGGAAGGTCGGGGGTCGAGTGCGCGCAGGCAGGACTGCGGCTTCCCCCCTCCGTGAGGAAGTGACGTCCACGGACGGGAGCAGGTGCGCCGCGCACGCCGAAGTACACAAGCCGAGGCGCGGCCTGCTGCGGCCCAGTCGGCAGCGGTCCGCGGGCTCTCTGTGCTCCTCCCAGAGACGGGACTCCGGGGCCCCGCGCAGGCCGCAGGGAGCGCCGGTTATTCCAGCTGAACTCGGACGAGGTCTGCCGCCTGACACTCACTGTCTGAGAAGAACGCTCGGTCTCCTTTGGCTGCTGGTTTCGTCTGACATGCGCCCGGCGGCGGGACGACCCGCAAGGACAACAGAAATACTCTTAACACGCGGAAACTTGATAAGAGTCACACACACACACTTAACACAGAACACGGGTCATCTACAGCTTTAGGCCAAAAGGTAGAGGGCGCGCGTCTGGACGCGAGCGCTCGGTCCGGCCCGCGGTGGCCGGCACTGTCCTAAGAACGAAACGGACAGAACTGCTGGTCCCCTTACGGACGAGGCGGCGGTCGGACTTCAGTGTGACCCCACAAACCAGGAGAAACGCCGCACCTTCCTTCGCTGGGCGCTTTGAGAAACTAGACCAAAATTTTAAAGGATTCAAGGTTCGTACTAAGTGGTGCTTTTCTCCGTTACCGTCTGGAAAAGAAAAGGAGTTTGCCGGCACGGCGAGAACAAGAGCTCGGGCACGCGCACACTAGGAGCGGGAACCCGGGGCAGCGGTCAGCGTTTTCCTGCCCCGTTTTCCCTGCTTTTTGCCCACGACTATGGCCAACTGGGTGGGGGGGGGGGAGGCAGGACAACTCATGCTCACAGATCCTCTCACAGGTACTTCCCCCGTTCAACAGAAACCCTCACAGAACGTCCGCTGGGTCTGTGAACCTAGTCAAGAATGCGTCTCTGAAGGCTTAAGTACAGGCTCCTAAATAGGGGAAGAGCATTAAAATAATGTGAAGGTCTGTTTTATTGGCAACTTAGAATGCAAAGTGTTTTATTTTTAAACTTCTAAATTTGAAAACAAAACAGCCTAGGTTAAATAATAGAGTTTTCCAAAGCTGGATGTGCTCACCGAGCTCAGTTTTTCTGCTTGTGGTACAAAACAACTTCCTAAAACTCCTAGGCAGGAACACTACTGTCTGGATGATCCGATCAACCCTCAGTTGCTAATATCCCCCCCCCCTTTTTTTTCCTTGGTAAGGGTTTAAAAAATTTCAAGAACAGATGCATTTTTCTAGTCTTACACAGACGATTTCACTCCAAATGTCTCCTGAGAGGCGTATACCATATACAGGAACCCGTCTTCGTCCTTCTCACTTTCGTACACTTCAGAAATCGGTGTGGACACACTCACCATGCTGTGTCCGTTCACTAACAGGAAGAAGGCCTGATTAGCGTTGAGCTGTAAGCGCCTCCTGTTGTAAGAAGACAACGTGAACAGACACCAGGACGTCAATTTGCAAAAGGGAAATGTAAAAACATCACGTACCCCCTTTGATACAAAAGTACAAAGCTTCTGGAAATGCTGCTTCTGGCAAAATAATGCCTGTGCCTACAGACTGACTGTCGGAGCTACAACTTCTCATAAAGCGCAGGACATTTCTAGCATCATGTTGTGACCGGTAGTAGTGGGAATGCTTACATTATCCTGTGACCCCCGGGGCCAGCTTTAAATCAGTATGCTCTCGGAACAGCCCCGACTGTCCAACGAGAGAAAGAGTTCAAACTATAATTTACAAACTCTTTATTACGATTCTACCAAGTGTGCATTGTCTTTTACTAATTTTGCCATACAAAACTCATCTAGGGGGCGCCTGGGAGGCTCAGGCAGTTACGCCTCTGCCTCTGGCTCAGGTCATGATCCCAGGGTCCTGGGATTGAGCCCGGCATCGGGCTCTCTGCTCAGCCGGGAGCCTGCTTCTCTCTCTTTGCTACGGCTCTGCCTACTTGTGCTCTCTGTCAAATAAATAAAAATCTTGGGGGAAACAAAAAGCATCTACACTAGATGTTACGATGAACAACATCAGAGGGACAGAGATCCAGCGGGCGAGAGAAGAACTCAGACAGGAAGGAAGCGTCTTCAGGTTTTATTAAGCTTGCGGAGATGTTCGTGGGACCTGGAGCTCTATCTGTAAGTCACCCAAAGAAACAGGAAAACAGTGTTTAAGTACCTGATGATCTTGATGAGCTCACTCATGTTGACATGGTCGGGAACAAGGAACTTGGTCTTGTCCAGGACAGGAAGCTGCTTCTCCCCCTTGTACCGCTCGATGATCACCTGGACAAGCAGCCGGAGGAGAGATTTTAACATAACCGTTAGCAACCGTTAACAACGAAGAGAGGAGATACTTCTGTGTCGGACCCGGCACACACCAAGTGGGGTCTGAGACCGAAACAGCACGCGCCAGTTCCCCACAGATCTCCTGTGAAGAGCGATCGTTCACCCCCAACCCTCACAGAGGGAGCCTCCAGGGAAGGGAGCAGGGGCTGAAAGGAGCCGCTCTACGTTCTCTGTTATCTGGAGCCATGAAAACACTGACTGGTCCGAGAAATACAAGCAGATGCCGGAGCCAGCTTGGATCTATGTCAGCTGCGGAGCCACGGTCTCCGAAGCACGAGCAACCGCGATTCCGCAGTCCACCCGCTGCTTTCACAGGAGACGGGTTTCTCCGCCTGATGTGGAAAAAGTCCTGAGTAAATATCTGGTAAGTAGAGACAACAATCAGCTGGTTCTGGAGACAAACTCTGTGCAGAAAGGCTTGAAGATCCTTTCATTTTGACAAAATACTCCTAGTATTTCCTTGATGAGTTTTGAGAGTCAGTCTTGCACGATGCAGGGAACAAAAATACTTCTGCATCAGGAACGGAAACAAACCCGTGAGCTCCTTGCCAGGCTTCCTCTCCACAGAGGACAAACAACTTCTACTTCTTAGCCACGATCAACGCTGGCCCCGGGGTGTTGACTGCCCGTGCCTCCTCATGTTACGGAATACCGGAGACACTCTTCTCCAGGTGAAGCGACTCTCCAGCTCACCGCAACAATGACAAGTTGAGAGGAGGGAAGTCTTCGCATCCTGTCTCTCTAGGAAAGGGGAAGGTACTCGTCTGCACCTTGTTCCACCGTATGGGGCCCACAGAAGGTTCTGTACGGCCAAATCAAACCGCGTTCCCTTCCTTAGTAAGACCAAGGGCTGTTATCCATGGGGTGTGTTCAGAACATGGGAGCCGCAAGGGGGATTCACTACACGGACTACTTTTGCCTGGGTGTGACCAGCATCAGAGCTCAGAGGCAATACAGAAATCTTACATTACTGGCCCAGGAAGAGCAGAAGCAGAAAGAGAAGAGAATCTCCTGACCTTAGACCGTATTCATTAAAGGAAGACAAGGCAGCAGCCTTGAGACAAAGGACAACATGGCCCTGGGCACCTCCTTCCCCCTCTCCGGTGTCCCTGACTCTCCAGTGCCGCTGAGCTCCGTGAAAACAATCCCCGGTATAATGACTGGTTGACTTTTCGGTTATTTTTTCTTTTTCCTGAACTTTAATTTGGGAGAGAAGTCATGTTAAGTCCCAAGTAAGGCATCTGGCTAGACCTGAAAAGTGCCTTGTCAAGCGCTACGGACAGGATCGCAGAAGACAAAGCCATCCTCGGGGAGTGGAGACCAGGGTCTGGAGAGCCAGCGAGCTGCCCTGCCTTCTCCGTCTGGCTGTGCTATTCCTAGGAAGGAGTGCCTCTAAAGCTGTTCAGTGGCCAGAAGCACCCATGGAAGTACAAGCCTGTGATTTCTGCAAACCCCTGAACCGCCAGCAGAAAGGAGGGCCACTAATGTTCGCAGATAATCACGTTTCAAAAGGAGACTGCAGAAGCAGAACAAATCCTAGCAGACCGCCGGGCTTTTCCAACGGCACCGAAAAGCGAAGACAACCTTAATGAGGAAAACCCCCAGGCCCTATGTTGACCCCAAATATAAGGAAAGACTGAAATTTCTAAGCTGTCCAAGGAAAACAGAGACGTGTCTTACAGCAGAGTTCTACAGCTGGGGGAATGCTGGGCAGACCCATCTTCTCCTTTCTGAGCCCCTTACAGCCCTAAGCCCTGGACCTTCTCTCTTTCCTCAGTTCCATGTGAGAGGACACGTCAGAAAGCCAAACGGGAAAGCTTCTACAGAATTTCTAACAGTGGAGTGTCTTTCTGAGTGGGCTGCGGCATTTCGAGAAGGTAACAACCGTGGACGCAGAACTAGGCTGATCTTTCCAATACTGTGTGGGGTGGGAATCTCTTCCCACCTTACAGATTAGGACGTGGCAGCCCGTTTCAGAATGTCAGAAATGAGCTCAGCATCCCTCAGCAACCCTGAACCTAACTAAGGCCTGAACTCAGCCTCCACCTGAAACCGGAAGCTCCTCTTCCCCACTGCTCCCAGACCTGGCGCCTCAGCAGATACGTTTTAGAGTCTGTCTGCAGAGACTGGGGATAGAGGCGCTGCTGCCTGGGCACAGCAGGAAGCCCCTGAGCCACACACACAGGACAAGGAAGAGCAGTGTTTCTCCTCCGTCTCTGCAAAGCAGCCAAGCATAGCAGGCCTCTGCGGGGCACCCAGAGCCTGGAATGTTCATTCCCACTTCAGTCCGGAATGCTGCTTTTCCCACCACAGTCCCCCTCCCTTTAGCAGAGCGGACCACTTCCTCCCACTGAAGAAACACCAGCAGTGCCAGCCCCTCACCCCGTTCCCCCAGATGGATGCGTCTGACTTGTGTGTAGCATTCAGGCAGCCGACTCGGACTCGGGAGGACACAGAATGTGAGCAGGTCAAAGAACTGCCTGTTCAGACATCTCCACGCTAGGTCATGAACCGGACACGGGGCGTTCCTTATCTGAGGAGCTCTGCGGAGACCTGTCCCACGGTCACACGCCGCGGCCCTGTCCTGGAGGACTTGAGCAGTGCTGTCCACTGCGAACATTACCAACGACTGAAACGCAGGTGCTGGAGACTACCTACTGGGATTTTGGTAGGATGCTGCTCTCGGATAAGCCGGACGTCTTCTACTCTTTGTTCTGCAACGAAAAGGAAGAGACACAGGCATTATTAAGGGCCAAAGTGTAGCTTCTTTCCTGCATTTTTGCTGGTGGTTTCTGTATCTAAATTCAGCTCTCCCTAGCTATGGCAGAACAGTAAGGACATCTTCCCTCGAACTGAGGGGAACCACACACTGGCACTTCGTTTCTGGCATAAGCTGATATTTAAGGTCAAATGCCATTTCCGTGTAAACCAACATGCAATGACACAGCTCTCGTGGGTGGTAAGACACAAGACCAAGAGTACAGAGCTCCTGGTTTCAGGGGTTTGGGACCCCAAGCTTGCAGCCAAATGTAAACAGCAAATTAACAACATGGTGTTACCAATCTTTCCTCTCATGGTTCCAACAACCTGTCAATTTTGTGAATTTTCCAAAGTTTAAGTTGGTATAGGAATCTCAGATAAAACATATGCTCTTCAACGCGGTTTTCTCTTACGATTTCCTGCTTTTCAATGATACAGTGCTTACTGGAAAAGAAACTGCCCAAAAGAGATGGGGGGTGGGGAACAATGCTCTGTTTGACTTTTAAATAGTTTTGCTCAGGGTCGCCTGGGTGGCTCAGTCATTTAAGTGCCTGCCTTCCACTCAGGTCACGATCCCAGGACCCTGGGACTGAGCCCCACAGCAGGCTCCTTGCTTAGCGGGGACCTCCTGCTCCCCTCCCCCTGCTTGTGATCTCTCTCTGAGAAATAAAATCTTTAACAACCACAACAAAAAAGAGTTTTGCTCAATGCCTGCCGCCTCCAAGAAGTTGTTGTTGTTAAGATTTTATTTATTTATTTGACAGAGATCACAAGTGGGCAGAGAGGCAGGCAGGGAGAGAGAAAGGAAGCAGGCTCCCTGCCAAGCAGAGAGTCCAATGCAGGGGCCCAATCCCAGAACCCTGAGATCATGACCTGAGCCGAAGGCAGAGGCTTAGCCCACTGAGCCCCCCAGGTGCCCCCCCATCCAAAAAGTCTTAAGCACAAAGTCTGCTGCTGAATACTTTTTTGGAGAGATTATCTCTGTACTCCTCCCCTTAGAATAATCACTTATATGAACAATCAATGTCATGGACTTCCTGAGAAGTCCTGGTGGCTTCAGAAAAAAAGATAATGATCTATATGAATATATGCTACCATTGCCTATTTTTTTGGATCTAAAAAAAATACCACTTAGTATCACGCTTCATAAAAGTGACTGACATAACTCCCATGTTCAAATACAAGCATACAGCTTCTATTTCCATCTGCTCACCCAGCATTTCCAAACCGGCCTCTAAGATAAAATCACCAACGAATCTGCTGTAGAAGACCGCAAACTCAGGCCTATTCGGTACGTGAGAATAGAGATAAATTTAGTTACTGTTAACAGAAAGCTTAGCCTAGTGGTTCACAATGCATAATAGAGAGATCACTAACAAAAAACTATGTACTTGGTCCTGGCAGAGCTTCCAAAACCCTTGGAATTTTCTAAATGCCAAGAGTGGTACTGATAAGGGCCGTCTCTTTTTGTTCATGGCAAACCCTAACCAACCATATCAGAGTTTATGTTAAATCCAGTAACTCCTGGAAAGCTCCTAAGGATGGGGGACTGGTTGCCATGGAGAAGGAACAGTGCCTTGGGGTTTGACATGTTTAGACCCGCCCCAAACACCAGGGAGGGGAAAGGGGCGCAGAGGAGGAAGGAATCCCTGATGGCCAGTGCTTTCGCCAGTCCAGCCCATGGGATGAAATCGCCATCAGAAGGATGGAACTCGGGGCTTCACGGTGCTGGGACAGCGGCACATACCAGACTGCCCAGGAACAGAAGCTCCTGAGCGCAGGACTCTCTCGAGCCCACCCTGCGCACCTTTCATCAGGCCGTTCGCTGGTGTGCGTTAGTGTGCTTTAGTATTCTTCGTAACAAGCGAGTAACCTAGCAAATAAACAATTGTCCTGTGAGCCAGGGCAGCACTAATTAACACGAGGGGGTCACGGAACCTCTGATTGACAGCCTGCTGGTCAGAAGCACCGGCACTCAGTGTTTGCCGTGGGGGATGGGGAGGGCAGCCCCCGAGGCTATCACCAGGCAGACAGAATCGGAACGGAGTTACTGTAGGACTCATCCATTCGATCTCGGGGCTGCGAGTTCCAGCCTCACACTGGGTGTGCAGGGATTACTCAAAAAATAAAATTAAAAAAAAAAAATTTTTTTTTCAATTGTGGAACAGCCAGCTTGATTGCATGACTCTGAAAAACCCCCACTCCAGGGTCCAAAGTGAAGCAGCTGATTAGGAGAATGCGGAGAGTAGAGAAAGCCGGGAGAAGGCGGATTTTTTCCGTGGCGCAATCCTTCAAATCCTCCAGTATTTGTGAGGGTATCACTGACTCCCCTGCAGGGCTCCTCTTAGCTTAGAGACCAGTCCCTAGGTCTGTCCTACCCCCCAAGAAAAGGTGCTATGCCACCTAGACTTCGCTATCAACCCTCTTCACAGCAAAACTCTCCATTCTGTCAAGGACGTTTATTTCAGAGATTAGACGAAATCACAGTTAATTCACTCTAGCACATGAATGATAATTCCTTAATATACCCTGGACTCTGCTTCACACTTAAAAGCTTCTCCTAGGGGCACCTGCGGGGCTCAGTGGGTTAAGCTTCTGCCTTCAGCTCAGGCCATAATCTCAGGGTCCTGGGACTGAGCCCCACATCAGGCTCTCTGCTCAGTGAGTAGCCCGCTCCTCCCCCCCCCCCCGCCTGCCTCTCTGCCTACTTGTGTAAATAAAATCTTTAAAAATAAAGAAATAAAAGCTTCTCCTAACTGGGGCGCCTGGGTGGCTCAGTCGGTTAGGCATCCGACTCTTGATTTCCATCCTGGTCACAGTTTCAGCATCAGGAGACTGAGCCCTGTTAGTGTGTGCACTCGGCGCAGAATCTGCTTAAGATCCCCACCCTCTCCCTCCCTCTCTCTCAAATTAAAAAAAAAAAAAAAAAAAAAAAAGCTTATCTAAAAGGTAAGTGGAAACATTCAGACAGAAGGGGGAGTTTCTTTTTAATACAAGGACACAGGTTTGTTTTGGCAAGTGGAAAAGGAAATAAGCAAAACAGGGTTTAGATGTGAGGCTTCAAATCAGAATCTATCATTTCTGTACTGTTATCAAAAGCTTATTCTGATTTATCCCCAAAATATGGCCCAAAAAAGACAAAATCATTATTTTCATTAAAGGTGGAAAACCCCAAGGTATGAAACGAGTTACTTCCTTGAGATAAAATCAAGTAATACCGAAGTCATGGTACGACATCAGGACTGTCCTGAGTATCCTGACCAGCTGCGTGAAGACCCCGTGGTAAGCCCGGAGTAACCGAGCGAGTAAGGTGTGCACCTGTGCCACACTCTTGAGCAGACACCTACTTCCAGAGACTGACAGTATATTTAGTGAAAACATTACCAACAACACAAATCAAAGGCTCACAGGAGCAATTCTTTTACTCAAGTTTTGTTGTTGTTGTTTTCTTAATTTATTTGTCTTCTCCAACAGTGTGCCCCTGGCAGCCAGGACCTGCTTCTAATTGTCTCTGCATTTGCCAGGGGCTCAGCCCTGCACACCCAAGGTGGTTAATGAACAAATTAAAGTTGTACAATGGAAATAAACACTCGTCCAAACGTGTGTAAGATACACTTCCTAGACTCCTTTTCTCCTGTCTCTGACAACCCTTGCAAGACTTACAAACCTACGGGAGGAAAGCAGTCCAAGGTGTCTTATTTTTACCAACAGATCATTTGCAAAGCTAAGTAGAGACCCCCCCAGGGCATTCCGAGTAAACTTTATTTCACAGAGTGAATGGAAGCACAACAGATGCTGCCCCACCTGTGTGTGAATCACAGACCTACAGCAAGGAACACGCTGCGGTCCGCGGGGCACTGCCTGTTCTGGCATAACCCTTGCTCTACTGTCCACCTCTCGGAGTAGTCTGAGCTACTTGTTTTTTTTTTTTAAGATTTTATTTATTTATTGGACAGAGAGATCACAAGAGGCAGGCGGAGAGAGAGAGGGGGAAGCAGGCTCCCTGCAGAGCAGAGAGCCCAATGTGGGGCTTGATCCCAGAACCCTGGGATCATGACCTGAGCCTATGGCAGCGGCTTAACCCACGGAGCCACCCAGGCGCCCCTGAGCTACTTATTTTAGACCAACATATAAACTTCCACCAAGACGTGCTGACTTTTTTGATATTAATGGAGAAGCTTAAACCTGCCACCCCTAAACCACAGCAGAGCAGTGTTATTAAGTAAACTGGGGCGATCCGGAAGCTGAAGCACATTACTCCACGTGAGCACACCAAGTCCAGAATTATTTGCTCGAACACAACTCTGGGAGTTCACGAAATTGTCCCACACACCTGCAGACACACACTATGCCTCCGGACTTGGTGTTGGCCATCTCATGCCCGGGAAATGAGGGCCACCTACGGGAGGCTGGGCGACTGCCCGGCAGGAGTGGACGAGCAGGTCCAGACACCTGCCACTAGATGGACCTTGATCGTCCCCTCTCTGGGCCCCACCCAGTTCTACAAAAAGGGGCTGTGCAGGGTGAGCCCCAAGGCCCACTTCAACCCTCTCAATCCTAGTAGAATCAGCAGAGATATATTCGATTCTGGATAAACCTAAACTCATTAGCTTGGAAGAGAGAAAGAACCGCTCAAGCTAAGTGCGGCCGCTCCTAGGTTCTCCTGAAGAGGTTCTCTCTCAAGAATTGATTTCCCTCGTTTATTGGGCTGCACATCAGTGAACATGGTCAGCACGGGAGCACGGAAAGGCAGTACCCATTAAATGATATTTGATCCTTTGCAAAATGACAGATCTTTTTCAAAGGGGGGGGCACCCTAGTGGCCGGGTCTGCCTCGCTCAGGCCATGATCTCAGGGTCTGAGGTGAGATGCGCACCGGCTCCCTCTCCCTGCACTGCTCCCCTGCTTGTGCTCTCTCACCATCAAATGAACAAAAACAATCTTTAAAAAAAAAAAAAAAAGTGGGGGAGGAGGAGCCAAGGTGAGCCAAGGGGCAAGCCCACCAACGCGCAGGTAAGGTGAACTCCTGGGAGAAATGGGGGCACCCCTGGTTTGCTCAGGGCCACGGCTTCCTGGTGAATCACAATACGTCACTCTCACTCTTCTCACTCTTACGATCAACTTCAGATATTGTTCTAGAAAAACCTAAAAGCACTCTAAGCTAAAGGAAAGTATATCCCGGTCTCGAGAACATGCCATCTTTCCCACACAGATGTCCCCAGTTAACGTCTACCTTTTCTTTTCCCCCTAAGTTAGTTCCATGCCCAACCTGGGGCCAGAGCTCACAAGCCCAGGTCAGGTCACATGCTCCATCCACTGGGCCAGCCCCCGCCCCTCGGCGAGCTTTAGGAAGCCAGACCCAAGAGGAAACTGCTTCCGAGGCGGCTCTCAGGGCTGCGCAGACCCAAACAATGCTGAGTTCACAGAGGTCACCGCGGCAGATCAACACAACGCACACCCCGAGGGGCGGAGGACGGCGGTAGCTGCCCGCGACAGGGCTACAACCCACGGCCCGCTGCGGACGCCCAGCTCCGGCAGACCTCGGGCGAGGGGGGACGGGGCCCCTGGGCGGCGGGAACACCCCGACGGCACAGTGCGGCTGGGGCCCGCAGGGCTCTCCTGCTGCTGCGACCCCGGCCACTCGGAAGTACTGGGCGAATGTGACTCAGTTGCACCCGGGGCTGGGAAGCTCAAGTGCGTCGGGTCTGAGCCCCAGCCCCCGACGGCGGACCTACCGCCCCGCTGGAGCGCCCGCCCGGAGCGCTCGGGGCAGGCCAGAAAGGCACAGCCCGGCCCTCCCTCCGCGCCCCGCCCGGCCTACCCCGGAGGGTGCAGGGGTGCGGGCGCCGCTCCCGCTCGGGCCACCAGCGCCCACACCCCTCTTCTCCAGCAAAAAGCGCTGGCCTGTCAGCCGCCACGTGCGACCACGGCCACTTAGCGGCACGCCGGGTCCTCCCTCCGCAGGACCTGGCGCAGCAAGGCCTGCCGGCCGGCCGCCCCCGCGGGCACCCTTCCCACGACGGCCTGCGCCTCCCGGGAGCCAGCGAGCCCCAGGGCCGCAGGGCTGCCGCGAGAGCCCAGCAAACAGCCGGGCCACGGCCGCAGGGGGCCAAAAAGGTGATTCAGCAGCTCGGCCGCGGCGCGTCCTGGAGGAACCTCGGCGGTGACCGGCCGGGGAGAGGGCGGCCAGCCGTCCCGGGTCGGGCCGCGCACTGGCCCCGACCGCCACCACCTGGACGGAGCGCCGCGGCCGGCCGGGACACGGTCGGGGTGAGGGGGGTGGCTACCAGGTCACCGCGCTCAGGCCCCCGGCCCCGACCCGCAGCGGACGCACCGCAGCCCGCACCCAAGACCCCGCCCGGGGAGGAGGGGGAGAGCTTCCCGGGCTCGCCAGCGACACGGCCTCGGTGTTTGGGGGGCTCCGCAGGCCCCACCGCGCAGGCCCGCCCCCGGCCCCGACCCCATCCCGGAACCGACAGCCGCCCTCGCCCGACATCGGCCCGGGGCGGGCTCCCCGGATTCGCCCGCGACTCGGCCGGCGGGGAGCGCCCCCGGCCCGACAGCTCCGGCCCCCGTCGGCCCCCGGCCCCGGCCCGGAGCGGATGGCCGGCCGCCCTCGCCCCGGGACCCCGCCGCCGGAGGGAGGGGGCTCCCACGGTCGGTCCCGCGCAGCCCCCGGGCCCTCGGCCCCCTCAGCCCTCCGCCCGCCGCACCACGCCGTCGGCCGCCGGCCCCCCCGCCCCGCTCGGTCCCGCCGCTGCCCCCGGCCCGGCCGCCGCCATCCGCGCCCACCGTGGGTCCCCGAGCCCCGCCGCTCCCGGGTCGCCGCCGGCGCAGCCCACGTCCAGCCCCGGCCCCCGCTCAGCCCGCCCCGGCCCCCGCCCCGGCCGTCGCCGACCCCGGCCCCCGCTCAGCCCGCCCCGGCCCCCGCCCCGGCCGTCGCCGACCCCGGCCGACCCGGCTGCCGCCTCCGTCCCCTGGCCCCCCCCGCGGCGGCACCCACCGAAGGTGCGGCGCTGCTTGAAGGTCTTCTCCGACGGCATGGCGCGGGCGCGAGGCGGACGCAGTGAGGCGGCGGGTCCGGGGGCTGCAGACGACGGCGACGGCGGCGGCGGCGAGAGAAGACCCGACTGAGCGACGGCGACTTCCCTTGTGTCTCTTCAGCCCGCAGCCGCGTCAGGTGACCCGCGCGGCGTCCCGAGGGGCGGGGCCAAGGCCGGCTGCCTCCGCCGCCATGGCGGGCGTGGCGGAAGCGAGGCCGCGCGCATGCGCAGCGAGGCGTCCGCGGTGCGCAGGCGCGCGGGCCGGGGACCGGCGCCCAGGTCCGGGAGCGCCCGCGGGCGGGTGGGCTGGGGGCTCCCGCCGTCCCCGCGCCGAAGTCCCGCGTGGCCCGGCTGCTTTGGCGGACCCCGCGTCCCTCGTGCGCCCGCTCCGTGTGCCGAGGCCGAGAACGCTCAGCCCGAAAGCACGGCCGTGGGGCGCTCCCGCCGCGGGTCCGGGGGCTGCGGGTCGCTCGTCCGCGTTGCGCCCCTGTCGCCGTCGAGCGCGTGGGCAGCGGCTCCCGGGCGGCCCCCGCTCACGGCCCTCCGGAGCCTGGGGGTCGCGGGCGAGCGCGCGGGGGACGTGCGGGGCCCTCGGCCGCCGCGCCGCTGTGGGGCCGCCGCCCGGTCCGCAGGCCGCACGCCGGGGTCCGCTGGCGGGTGTCCGCGCGCCCGCGCCCGCACCCGCACGCGTCCGGAACGTCGTCCTCGGGGCCGGCACAGCGGGGCCGGCACAGCGGGGCCGGCATTTCGGCCCCGCGGGGACGCCCCGGCCGGAGCCGCGGGGTCAGCGGCGGCGCGTCCTCCCGCGGCCGACGGCGGTGTCCGCGGGTTTCCTCCGGCCGCGGTCCTCCCCGCGGGGTCGCGTTCGTCACCTCGCACAGCCCCGAGGCGGCCGCGCGGAGGGGGGCCTCGGTCCCACGGGCTGTCTGCAATGTTTCGTGTTTAGTCCCTGAAAACTGGGGGAAAAAAAGTCAGTCCGTGCGTGTTACGCACCTTCCTTCTGCCGAACGAAGTGGTCAGGGTTGAAGTCTTTTTTTTTTTTTAACTATTTAATTTATTTATTTGACAGATCACAGGTAGGCAGAGAAGCAGGCGCGGGGGGGGGGAAGCAGGCTCCCACCCCCCCACCCCCCCGGAGCAGAGAGCCCGATGCGGGGCTCCATCCCAGGTCCCTGAGATCATGACCTGAGCCACCCAGGTGCCCCAGGGTTGGAGTCTTAAAGAGCCCTCGGGGGCCCCTGGGGGGTCAGTTGGTTGGCCAGGGGACTCGACGTTGGCTCCTGTCATGATCTCCTGGTCGTGAGATCCGTGTCAGGCTCCCCCGGGAGCAGGGGGTCTGCTTGAGAGTCTCTGATTCTCTGTCTGCCTCCACCCCCCTCTTTCTCTAAAATAAATCAATAAAACTTAAAAAAAAAAAAAAAGAAGAAGAAGAAGAGCATGGACTGTGCTGCTTTCTTTTCTGGAGTTTTGTTGTTTTTACTAAGGATTGACCGATCAGCTGCTTTCTTGGCTTAATGGCTCTTTTGTAAGAAATGGACTTTTCGTTCTCTCGCTGCACAGTTGTTCCAAATGCAAGACGGAAAAAAAAAATCAATTATCTGCATATGGAGTTTGGGGGAAGGGAAGGAGAGTTTCATATTTCCCCAGTCCCTTGGGCATCCAGAAAGCTTTACCAAATTGCCCAAGACCTTGGGTTCACAGCCACAGAGGGATAGATTTCAAGGGCTGTGCTGGTGATGGGACAGGATCACTGTGGCTTTCAAGTACTGACGTCCGCATTTACAGTGACTACTAAAGTCATCCTCTAACCTTGAATTTCCGCTGATCTGACACCCCATCTCCCTGTATGTTTCTCAGAAAATCATCCAAGGCTGGAGGCAGGTAAAGGTGTCTCATACACATAATCTCCATGTAAGAATCGCATATTCATAATATATATATTATATCTCTAAAGTTTATTAACTTACATTAACCTATAGATTAAAAAGTAGCTTAGAAAAATTTCGTTTGCCCTCGGACTGCAGTTTCATAGAAGTCTGATATAGTGAATAATTTTCAGAGTGGTAATATTATTCCTGAATTATTTTAATCTCCTTAATATAAGCATAGTATGATGTATTTTTAAATGAATAACAATACCGTTTCTTAAAATAATCCACATAAAGCAGGAAAGCAAGAACACATCTTTAAATTTATTAAATGTTTTCTCCAGGAATCTCCTGGTGCCTTTAAACTACCAGCATATTATTCTAGAAAGCCGTATGGTGTCAGTTTTTAAGTAACTCGACCCTCTTCCCTTTTCCATAATAGGAAATGACCATAATTGTGGACAAAATAAGGTAACCTGAAAACTGAACGTGCTGCCTCCAGCCTTAGTGACCTACCATGGCTGTAAATCGTGATGTCTAGCTATTTCTACGAATCTGTTAAACGAGGCACGAAACATTACGCGCAGTGCAGGACATATTATTTTTGCCACACACGACATGGAAGACAAGTCAAACCAAGAAGCTGTTCAGCTCCCCTGGCCGGCCTGGCCTGTCCCACCTCTCTGCCCTCTGATAGGAAGAGATAGTCCAGCCTTGGGGACGTCTGGGCAACTATTGGCCCGCTGTCCTATCAGTCCTGTGTCAGCTGCTCCTTAGAACAAGTACACAAACAAGTATTGCTCAAGAGCGAGCGGGGGGCAGGGGCTATTCTCAGAAAGGATTTGGTCAGGAGGATTGTGAGGCCACCCCTCGTGGATGGCCGGTCAGAGCAGCGTCTCCGCTGGGTGCTGGATCCTCGCAGGCCCTGTCCGCAGCAGGGAGAGGCACCTTGGGCAGCCCGTCCTCTCCGGCGAAGCTGGGTCTGATGGACCTTCAGAAACCTGCAGGCAGTCGCAGGCAGGAAAGCCATCCCCAGTCACCCACACAGCCTGGTACTGTTTCCGAAATGAGCATGAACAGCAGACTTGGCATTGCACAGGTTTTCCTTGCAGCTTAATTCTAAGCAGACCCTCCAGGTCGATCCAGCTTTTGCCCATATATGGGACTGTTACGGGAAGCATCTCTTGAGTGTCTATGGCCCTCTTGTTTGGCCTTTCAACATTTTCCTTTCCTCCCATTACCTCGGCTGTTTCTTCTGAGCAACGGGTAGGACGTCACTCTTCTCATCTGGGTTGTGAGAACCACAGTGGGTAAAGTTAACAGTTTACTCAGCTCCCGGAAACACTAGTTTCTGGCACTTCCGGGGAACCCACTGAGAAATAGCCTGCCCTGTAATCTGCTCATCTCCTTAGCCACCATCACTTTTTCATAACAAAGAGTTCATTATTATAATCCCATCTAGTGTTAACCGGTCGCTTTTATCTAGTTTTTTTCTCCTTTTGCTCTAACCGTATCGTCCTTAGTGTTCTTAGTAGGGGATGTGTTATACATAAGGGACTATAAAAGTGTTCAGGACACACAAAGCTTTCGGGGTTGGGTGTGTAATAATTATCTGCTACCCAAGACCTTTCCCCTTGGGTTCCTTCTTGCCTAGGGGTTACCCGCGCTCCCACAGCTACGTTTCTATCTGGTTAGCACGAATTCAGTCCTTCACATCTTGGACTGGGTTATTGTACACGGCCTTCTGTTAGTCCTGCTCTTAAGGATGTATAGGTCTGCCTACCTGTGTAGTTGCATAATCCAAACCATAAACAGAATAGTTTAACCATTTGGGGCACCTGGGTGGTTCAGTTGGTTAAACATCTGCCTTTAGCTCAGGTTGTGATTGTGATGCCAGGGTCCTGGGGTAGAGAGAGCCGTGGGTCCAGCTCCCTGCTCACCTGGGGAGCCTGCTTCTTCTCCCTCTCCCTCTGGTCCTCTCCCTGCTTGTGCTTTCGCGTGCATTCTCTCTCTCATGAATAAATAGAATCTTTAAAAAAATAGTTTAATGATTCTTCTGATGAAAATTAACCAGATTACTCTGTACAAGGACTCTAAGCTCCTCTGGGAGAAAACTGCCTACTTGGGGGTGGACAGAGTTAGAAACCAAACCAAACAAAAATGTAATAGTGGCAAGGATTATCCTTTAGAATGTATAGATCTACGCGGAACAGAGCACACAGGCAGGCTTGGCGGGCATGCTGCAAAAGTTTATCACATGAGTTCATGCATTTCTGCTCACTGAAATCCTTCCGAGCTTGGGTGATAACACTGTCCCACCAGGCTTCTTTAAATCTGTTTGGTTCATGTTTCTCACTTTTTAGTCTTTTAAGCCAGTTTTTTTTGTTTGTTTTTGTTTTCACTCAGCATTTAGTAAACACTCCCTGACGGCTTGGTGTGTGTTAGCATATCTATCACGTGACAAGGGAGATATCTAGGGAGATTGGTACAAAAGGCAGCAAGTGTTTACAATAAAACAATGTGAAAAAGAGAACATCCTTCCTAGGAAATGCCATCTGGGGACAAGGAGGAGGAGGGTTGGCTTTCTAGTGGCACAGGGTCAGGAGATGGGTCTTCCTGGTAGAGGAGACGTGACTTGGCTGACGACCTTGAATTATCGGATGGCTTCCCTGAAGAGATGGCTGTGGGGTTAGGCCTGGAGGGCACACTGGGCAATGATGTGTGACGTGATAAGGAGTCAGTGGGGTCATTAAAGACCTTTAAATAAGTAAGTGTCACAAGGAGTCTGCTTTTGGGCCTGTGTCACTACCAGCTTGAGTGCTGTGAAGCCGGTGGGGAGGCCGGGCCGAAAAGCGGGCTAGGTGCAGAGAGGTCAGGTAGGTGTTGGCTTTCAACTGTGTGGACCCAAGCGGGTCAACATTCTGTTTTGTCATTTTTTAAAATATTTTATTTATTTATTTGACAGACAAAGATCACAAGTAGGCAGAGAGGCAGGCTGGGGGGCCGGGGGAGCAGAGAGCCCCATGTGGGGCTCAATTCCAGGACCTTGGGATCATGATGTGAGCGGAAGACAGAGGCTTTATCACCACTGAGCCACCCAGGCGTCCCAGTTTTGTCATTTTTCTTAGAAGTTGTGCTTCCCTAACTACTGGATTTCCTCCCCACCTTGAGATCTCCCTAAGGAGGCGGTCCTGACTACTGAGCAATTTGTGGGAGCCGCAAGGTCATTAATTTCTTATTAGCAAGACCGCCAGCCACCCTTGCCCAGAAAACACTGGGCACTGGCCGGGCATTCTAGGCCTCCCTTTAGACTAGGGCAGTCCCTCCGGGCTTCAGGGCCGTGTCCCTCGGGGCTTCAGAGCTGTGCTGGAGAGCGGTTCCCGTACCCACACCCACCGTCGGGGCCTGACTCTCTGGAAACAAGTAGTAAGGACGGGTTCTCGTTGCTGTGAGCTATTTAAGGCAAGCCGCGGTCACGAGACGGCGGTACAAGTCTCTCCGGTTGGGCCGCGCCTTCTGGGACACACGTGCCCTGGGTCGCAGTAAGCAAGGTCACCGGGGCCACCGAAGACCGCTGGCGACGAGGCCGGAGCGCGTGTCTTGGTCCACAGCCCGATTTCCCCCTCATTGCAGCGCGGGTGGAAACGAGGGCACGTCGGGTCGCAGAGTCCGACGGGCAGACTTCGGGCTTCTCTCCGGCCTCACCAGGTCCGGAGCGCTGGACAAGCCCGCCCCGCTGCCCTGGACTGGCCCGGGCGCCACCCTGCGTAGAGTCCTCGCGGCTGCGGTGCTAGCGCTCTCGGGACATCCTCCGGAGGGGTGCCGGGGGTCGGGGGCGAACCTCCAGGGGGTCCTCGGGGACATTCTGGGGAGTCCCGGGGGACCTCGGTGGGGTGCTCAGGCCGTCCTGGGGGTGTTATGGGGGGAGAGCGTCCGGTGGGATCCTCGGGCCGTCGTGGGGGGGGCTCTCGGGGGACAACCTCGGGGCTCCTCGGGCCGTCCTCGCGGCGTCGGTCACGCGGGCCGGGCGCACGGCGCCGCGACCCCGGAGCGCAGGGGGGAGGGCGTCGGCCGGTTCGCTGCAGGCGGGGCTGTGTTCGGTCGCACACGTCGCCGGTCGGGAGGGGGCTGCCGTCGTGCGAGCTGGAGCCGCCGCCGGTGAGTCTTCCCCGAGCCGCGCCCAGGCGCGGGACCCCCGCCCGAGACCCCAAGGCGTCAGCGGGCGGCTGGGCAGCGGGGAGCGGAGCGGGCCCGCTGCGCGCGCGGCGGCGGGCGTGGCCGACGGGGCGCGGGGGCGTGGCCCCGGCTCGTGGGCGGGCCCGGCGCGCCCCGCCCCGCTCGCGGAGGCGGGGCTCGGCTCCCCGGCGGCGCGTGCGCACAGGCGGCGGCCGTCCCTCGCGCCGGCATGGCGGTGTGCGCTCGGCTCTGCGGCGTGGGCCCGTCGCGGGGGTGTCGGCGCCGCCAGCAGCGCCGGGGCCCGGCCGAGGCGGCGGCGGCCGACAGCGAGCCGGACACGGACCCCGAGGAGGAGCGCATCGAGGCGGGCGCGGCGGCCGCGGCGGGGGCGCCGGGCGGTCGGGGCGCGGGCCCGCCGCCGGCGCCGCGCTGCTCGCTGCTGGAGCTGCCGCCCGAGCTGCTGGTGGAGATCTTCGCGTCGCTGCCGGGCACCGACCTGCCCAGCCTGGCCCGCGTCTGCACCAGGTTCCGCCGCATCCTGCACACCGACACCATCTGGAGGCGGCGCTGCCGGGAGGGTGAGCGCGCCGGCCGCGGGCCCGGGGGCCGCCCACGACCGGGGCGCGGGGAGGGGCGCGGGGGCCGGGGCGGGCGTCCCCGGCTGTGGACACCGCCCGGCGACGCGGTGGCCGCCCCGAGCTGGGGCTGCGTGGACGCCGCCGCCGGTCCCCGGGCCTCGCGGGGCGGCGCAGAGGAGGGCGGGGGGCGCGGCCGGCGGCTGCGGGCGGCGGGGCCGGGAGTGCGGGGGCCCGCGGGCGGGCGGCGGGGTCCCTGCGGGGGCGGCGGGCCGGGAGGAAAGGGTTGCGTCGCCGGCCTTCGGGGCTCCCCGCGTGTGCGCGCCGGTGGGCGCCGGGGTCCCTGCGGCCCCGCGCCGGGTGCGGAGTCGGGGTGCTCGGGGCCGGCGCGGCCGCGGAGACCCGCTCGGGACGCGCACGCGTGGGGTCGGCGCGGGTCGTCGCCGTCAGCGGTCCCCGGACCGCCGGGGCGCGCAGAGCTCGGGGTCCGCGGCGTCCCTCTGCCCCGGAGCGGCGCCCGCGGACCCCCGAGCGCGCAGCGTCTCCGTCGCCGGCGGCTGTGCGGGCGGCTGTGTGCGGGGACGGCGGGGACGGCGGGGATCGGCTGCTCCGTGCGCGTCCTGCGAGAGCCCGGCCCGCCGCGGCGGGAGCCCGCTGCCCGGCCGTCGGGATGTGCGTCCGCAGGCGGTGCCGAGCGGCCTGTCCGCCCCGACGCCCCCCGCGAGGGCCCGGCCGTCCTGTGGCTGCGGCCGGGCTCAGGGCTCAGGCGCCGGGTTTGCTCTGCAGGCGGCCCCGGCGCCGGTGCTTGAGACGCTGGACGCGCTTCGCCGCCTTCCCGGGGCTGTTTGGGACGTGCTGCTTCTGCAGGGCCGCGTGGCTGAAAGAGCACAAGAAGCGCTCGCCCCCTTACTTGGAGACTTCTGGCCGTTTTATTGCATCTCTTGGGACTCCTTCTTTGTGTGTTGTTAATGCGTCTTTTTTAGGGTCTTTTTGTGTTAGAAATTTGTAAGACGGGCGGCCTGGGTGGCTCAGGTCATGATCTCAGGGTCCTGGGATCGAGCCCCGCACCGGGCTCTCTGCTCAGCCGGGAGCCTGCTTCCTCCTCTCTCTCTGCCTGCCTCTCTGCTTACTTGTGATCTCTGTCAGATAAATAAATAAAATCTCAACAAAAACCCACCCACAACAAAACTCCTTGGGGTTAGAGTTTAGGCTGAATTCTCAGGGGCTAATGGGAGCGTAGGAAGTCCTGATGAAGGTGTAGAAGGAAGCGGGGGGACAGATTCAGGACTGCAGTCCTTACCTGTGGCACTTCGCAGTCCCGTTTTCCTGGGGTAGGAGACAGTTAGAAGCAAGGTTTCCTGTCCACCATGGTGGCCAGGCAAGCTAGGAATATTTCCATTTTGAGAAATTAAAAAGGGAAGAAACACAAAAATGATAAGACAGTCATATTTGTAGTCACCCCAATAAACGTTCATTCTTTCATTATATTTGTCTTTGATTCCTTTACCTTTTTAAATTTTTAACGCTTTTAGCTTTTTTATGTTTCTAAAGACTTTATTTAAATGAGAGAGAGCACTTGTGAGAGCGAGCTCAAGCAGAAGTGGGGGTAGAGGGAGGAGCAGACTGCCCTTGAGCCGGGACCCTGAGATCATGACCCGAGCCAAGGTCCCACGCTTCGCTGACGGAGCCCTCCAGGCGCCCCCTCTACCCTCTCATCAGCGCTGCCTTTCTGAGAAGCGGCCGGTGTCTGTGGGTTTAATTTAGTTGTGTGTGCATATGCCTGTGTACGTCCCCAAATACAACATTTTGTCATGTGTGATTTTTAGAAATAACTCATGCTGTAAGTCTGTGCATCTGCTTTTTTCCTTTGTGAACTTGTGTTTGTTCTTCCCATGTGAATGCATCTAAGTCTGGTTCAGTCTTTTTAAATGCCATGTGGTGGTTCGTCATTGGAAGGGACCACCCTTTTTCCTGCCCTTATTTTTATTTATGTGTTTGTTGTACTCCGGGAACACTGGGCAGTGTCCCTGTCTGTTGGATGGGGGTCGCGGACATGCGGAAGCACGGCGGCCGGAGGGGAGGCGTGAGCCCTGCAGTTTGACTAGGTGCTGCCGAGGTACTGGGAAGCTTACCCGCCTGACACGAGAGCATGACCAGATGAGTCACGAAAGGTGACACACACACGTTTGGCATGCACGGTCTCATCACCAAGCAGCTGTCATTTCTGGTCCAGCTGCCCAAAGTGACCCCATTAATCCAGTAACTGCCCAAATCTCTCTACTCTGAACGACCCATCTTTAATTATTTCCGTTTGAATGTGTTCAATGACTGGGGAGGGAGCACATTTAAAAATATTACTGGCAGTTTCAGGGTACCTGGGTGGCTCAGTGGGATAAAAATATTACTGGCAGTTTGGGTTTTTCTTACTTGCTTATCCTTATTTTTTGTTCACTTTCTACCCTATGTGTTTGTTTGTTTGTTTGTTTTTCTTGCTAATTTGTTGGTTTTTTTCCACCTGGATACATTTCTGTTTAATATTTCAGGACATATCCTTAAAAGTCTATAGTGATAAGCTGGTTAACCTCATTTCAGATGACTTTCATGAAAGTTACAGGTTTTTTTTTAGATTTTATTTATTTATTTGACAGACAGAGATCACAGGTAGGCAGAGAGGCAGAGAGAGAGAACGGGGGAGGCAGGCTTCCCGCTGAGCAGAGAGCCCGATGGGGGGCTGGATCCCAGGACCCTGGGATCATGACCTGAGCTGAAGGCAGAGGCTTAACCCACTGAGCCACGCAGGCGCCCCAGAAAGCTACAGAGTTAGTCAAACTTAGTGTTTTGGGCTTAAGTAATGATTTTTGTCGGAAAGTTAGGAAGCTGGTTGCTAGGTCTTTGACTTCACTAGTTTGTTCTGGTAGCCCCAGTTTCCAGCTTGGCCGGCTGCCCCCTCTGGTATTCACAGATGTCTCATAGGCTTAGCCTCATTATTGTATGAGAACCATCAGCTGTGGGACAGGTCTGGTCTCAGTTCTCTTAGCTCCCTTCCTTCATCTTCCTGATCTAGACACGGGGTGAAGGTGAGCTGATGTGGCCAAAGCCCCAGGTCCATTTAGGTAAAAACCAAAGCCCTCCCAGCCTTGGTGGGCAGGAGGCCGGATCTCAGGCTGGTTGAGGGGTGAGTTGGCCCCTCACGTGTCCTGGAGTGCAGCCTCTGGGTCTGGTCTAGCCCTGATGGGTATGGTGGCTCCATTTTTTAGTTTCTTGGGAGAAGGAGTGAGACTCATTAGTGTATTTGCTTGTTTACGTGCTTGCTTTCTGTCTTGTGATAATTGGATTTCCCAGGACTGAAAACAAGCCACAAAATTGGGAAGTGGGAAAGAGAATAGCACACACCTGTGTTTTACTACTTCGAAGAATTTGGGGCCATGATTGACTTCCAGGGTGCAGACGATGCGTGTGTGTTTAAGGGCCGATCCTAAAACGACAGGATGAGTTTGGAGGGTGGGGGGTAGAGCTCGGAACTTAAAACCAGGTATAGCTGTGTTTATGATGTTTGGTGAGAAGCTCACAATTTCCAGTGCCCTAGCAATGAATCAGTTATTTTTGTAGGACTTTGGCCTGTCCTGTCTGTTGCATACCGGAGTTGTTGGGTTAAATATTTTCTAGTGGCGTTTCTCTAGGGCAGTAGAGGTGGCTGCTGAGCGGCTGGGTCGGTCGGCTGAGTCTGCGGTCCTGGTTTGGGGCAAGCTTGGGGGGCAAGCGCCGGAGGACTAGGGGATACTTATCTCCCTACAGGAACCAACCCAAACCCAGCCCAGCCCCCAGGGCAGGCCCTGGCCAGGGTGAGGGTAAACACTTTTTTGATGCATCACTCCTTTGGCTGTGGGCCGCCTGCAGTTACTGGCGTGTGGGGCTATAAATAAGTCATCATTTCTCAGACTTCTGAGGGTAGAAGCCAAGTGCGTTATTTTATTTTGCCTTTGACCCTGACAAGGCTTTTTTGCGTTAATACCTCACATTTACTCGGTGAATTTTGAAGTCTACATTCAGACCGTAGTTCTAAATCAGAATATTCAAGCAGTAACAAAAGAAAATTAGAAACAAAGGGAATGCTCGTCTGTGTATATTCTCCTTCCGTACTGAGCTTTAAGTATTCAGATGCAAGGATTTTATATTACTCAGCTCAGTTCCTGTCGATGTCTGGTTTTGAATTTATAATATATAATACTATAGTATTATATAGTATATAATACTATAGTATTATATATTATAATACATAATATATAATATATAACTTGGTCATTTCTGCTCTTGATGGTAAGTTTTTTTTTATACAGAACATTTGTATATAATATCTTGATTTGTTGTAAAGTGGGATTACATTCCATCATAATTAGGAATAATTCTTTTCCAAAATAAAAGAATAATCTTTTTCTAATAATGTATGGTTTTTATGACAGAAATGGGGATTTAAAAACCAGTATTTAATTCTGTTTTTGCAAACAAAAGAAAATGTTTCTATTCTATATGATTCTGATTCAAAAAAATAAAAAATGTGTTTTTTGTTAAATACGACTGAAATTGGAGGATTGTTTTGGGAAGAGGTAAACTGGGCAAGTTGTTCATTTTAAGTTTGGCTTTAGGGATTTCTATGATTCCTCTAAAGCGGATCCTTGCTCAGCCCACTGGTTTTGGCGGTGGGGAGGGCGGGTTGGCAGGTGGATAAACAGACTGTCCAGGCAGTAGGGACACGGGTCTTAACCATGGGAAAGAGAAACCAACCCGCCTGTCCTAGGATCTCAGAATTTGAGGGGGAAATCTTTGTGTTTTTCTTCTGCTTTGTCCTTTGGAAGGACAACAGTTCTCTGTACTTTGGCATGTTGAATCTGTTAATCTGGTTTATAGAGAAACCTCTTCCTTTCCCTTAGCAAAGCAGGAAAGGGTGAAGCGCAGTGGTGCCTCACAGGGAGCATTTTTTCAGACTTCCTTTATTTCAGCCCTAAAAAAGTAAGCTAGAAGGTGAACCTGGTACGCAGAGAGCATCAAGCAAAGCTTTCCCCCGGCCATATTTAATCGGACAGTGGTGCTTTGCCAAGAAGAATGGATTGGTTGTTAGAGGTCCAGGCACGGCCATTGTCACTGTTTTCCTGTGCTTATAAGAGGATTACGTAATGCACTGAGGCTCTCGGTTTGTCTTTCTGGCTGCAAAGGGCATGTGAAGACAAGGGTGTCTTTGGGACTTTGGAGAGAACAAGTGTCCTCTCGAGAACGAAGGCCCTTTCCGGAGATGGGCAGGGTTTGGAACACATGAGTCAGCAGCCTGTGCCAGCGATGCCCTCGGTGTCCACCCGGTGGCGATGGAGAGGCTGCTACACCTGACCGGGCCAGGGGGGTGGAGTTTTAGTGGAGGAGCAGGGACCTGTCGGAAACTGCAGACCAGGTCCAGGGGGAGATGGTGGCAGAGTCAGGCTCACAGGCTTCTCTCCTGGTCTCATACATGGGCAGTGGGACAGTGGGTATGCAGCCAGGAAGGGTGGGTGTCTCAGGGTGACAGGGGCCTTAGTAGGCATGGGCCTCCCCTGGCCAGCAGGTGCATGTCACGAGAGCTGGACTGCGGTCAGAGTCGTCTCGCTGCGGGAGTGCGGCTTCTCACAGTGTCCGTTGGCACAGGGACTGTTTATCTTTACGTGGCCTGGACTCGTTGGGAACGAGTCATGCTGATCTTGTAGGCGGTTTCCGCCGTCCTGGGGGACTGTTTGTTCTGCCTCCCAAGTGTTCCCGGTGTTTATCTGGAGACACCTGTGGGCCGTGTCCAGATTTTGAGTTTTACAGTCTTGCCTCCTAAGAAGGGGTGGCTGCAGAGTGTTTTTCCAGATCTCCTACATTATTTAAAAAAACAAAAATTTCATCCAGTTACGGTACTAGCTAAGTAGAGCGGTTGAGCTCTGTGGGTGGAGGGGCGTCCTTGGGTGCTGGCCCCGACAGCTGTGCTGGAAGCCTGGGCCTGGTTGCCAGACCCCTGCCCCGCCTGGTGGAGGGCCCCCTCCCCCAGCCCCCAGCCCTGCCTTTGACTTCTTGTTCATCCTCCGAAGTAAAAGTGTGAACCCTATTTTACTAAGGAGTATAGTTACCCCCTAGTTTAGTGCAAACAGAGTTTTACTTAGAGCACAGCAGGTGGCGGGGAGGTGCACCCCACGGCCCTCCGCCCTGGCTCCGCGCTGCTTGCCCGGCACCACGTCTGGCTCACCGTCTCCGTTCCTCCGGCCTCAGACATACCCAGTGGGGCAGCGGCCTCTTTGGACCCCCGCGCCCCCACATTTCCTGGTATAGCGCTGCCTGCGTGGCAACCTCTGTCCATACCTGAGACCTTTCTTGTGGACTCCTGTCTGTGCCACCCAGCTCCCCGCAGTGCTGGGGGAGAACCTCCCTTTCCGGATGGATCTCGTCTGCCCACAGACTCGCAGCAGGTCGTGTCTTAGTGCCGCACCCGTCCGGCGTGGCGGGGAGCCCCCCTCAGTGGCGGTGACCAGGTGACTGGGACTAGGTCCCCGCTGTGGCGGCCTCCCGGGACGACTCAGGGCCCCGTGGAACAGCGCCCACTCTGTCAGTCACATTCTGCTCCGCGCGTGCATATCCCAGCCCCCGCGGTGGCTGCCTCTCCACCTTCTCGGGGGAAGGAGCCTCGGGAGGCTCTGGGAGCCAGAGCCGGATCTGCCGGGTTCACCCGCGGGGGGCGGGAGGGGGAGCGAGCCCACTCCCACCCGCAGACTCTGAGCAGACTCGGCATGTTCAGGAATGCGCCGTGGGGCCGGGGAGTTGCTGGTCTGCCCCCCCACCTCCCCCCCCACCCCCCGGCCTGAGGTCACAGGGCCGGAGGTCACAGGAGGCTGCCGGATGTGTTGATCCTACTCTGCCCAAGTACACGGCTTTTTCTCCCTCCTGGCAAAACGTTTTTTCAGATAGCTCTTCGGAAATTTTCCGATTGGAATGTTTGAAGTGACAGTTTAATTTTTTGTTATGGTAACACATACTAAGCAACAGCGGCTGTTCGGACCGTTGTAAGCGTAGGGCCCTGATGGTCCGCTGTTCGGTAGGTTCACCTGGACCCCACCCGCCCCCCTCACTCGCTGGTCCTGCACACCTCGGCTCCGGCCCTCACACACCTGCTCCCTGCCCCCTCCCACACCCGCTGTCCCGGCTGTCTCTGGTGCCCCATACCCTGGTTTTTCCCTGAGCACGGTGTCCCCAAGGTTCATGCCTACTGCGGCAGATGACGGAGTTTGCTGCCTTTTTTGGGCCGCGTAACAGTCCATCGGGTGGGTGGACCACGGGGTTTGGTGTGCTTAGCTGCCCGTGGACGCTTCCATCTCTTGGATGTTGTCCTGCTGCGAGCCAGGGCGCAGCCGTATCTGAGCCCCCGCTCTCAGTTCTTGGGGGCTGGACCCAGAAGCAGAATGGTAGCTGGATCCCTGTTCTGCACAGCACGGCCGGTTCATTTTGTAAATCCCCCAAGTCTGGCTGACCCATGTTTCTCCCTTCCCAGATTTTTGTTGTGTTTTGTTTTTGCTGTCTTCGGAGTAAATATTTCCAGAAAAGAATTGCTTAAGCTCCTTTATATAATAGACTAGCGAGGACTATTTTTTTTTTTTAATAAGTTTTTATTTACATAATCTCTGCGCCCAGGACCCTGAGCTGAGGAGGCCCGCTCCACTGAGTGAGCTGGCCGGACGCCCTGTCAGGGGAACTTTTTGAACCGACAGCCTGGAACACCAAATCCAGCGTTGGCTTGAGAAGCGCCTGTAGGCAGCGCGGTGGCATGCCCGCTGGCCGTCAGCGGGGACAGGACCTGTGTCAAAGGGCAAAGTTCACACTTGTTGTTTTTCTGGAAGGAGACACGGTGCTGGTGAGTACCCGGGCCTTCCAGCTATTGTAAGGACCGGCTCCCTTGAAGACTTATGGGAACGTGGATAGAACAATCAGAGGGTTGTTCTGGTGGTGTTCTGAGTCCCTCTTTAAAAACAAAAGTTTTCCCGGCAAGTGGAAAATAGCAGACAATTCTTGTAGGAACGGTTGGGTCAGAGTGACATTTGTGGATTTAGTCTAACTTTTCGGGAACATTAAGAAGAACCCACCGAGGACCGCTTTGTCTGTTAGCACCGCACCCTAGTTTTTGCTTTCCTTCTGGTTGTTGGAGGTGTTTGTGGTTCCCTTATCTGCTTGTGCAGCTTTAGTTGCCGTGCCGCATGAGCAATACCATTTCTTGACACGTGCAGAAATTTATTTATTTATTTATTTATTTATTTATTTATTTATTTGAGAGAGAGAGCAGGAGCAGGGGGAGAAGCAGAGGGAGGGGAGAAGCAGGCTCCTCCCTGAACAGGGAGTCCCATGCCGGGCTCCATGCTGGGACCCTGGGATCATGACCTGAGCCAAAGGCGAACGTTCCACCAGGTGCCCCATGTGCAGGAATTTATGATGAGGCGGCAGTCCTGGGTACACCCTCACAGCCATTCAGAAGCATCGTTCCTGTCAGGTTGGAGTGTGTTTGGCGTTTGATTCAGAAATCGTAAGCCACGTCACCAGTCTTCACCGCCTGGGCCCAGAGACGTGCCCAAGCACCAAGAGCAGTGCCTCATGGGCCTGGCCGTGGGCCTCAGGTGCCGTCAGCCACGGGAGCACACCCAGGTGCGTTTTTAGGGCTCTGACCCGTATCTGACCGTTTGCACCGAGAGTCACGGTGTCTTGCCTGCAGCACTACACACATGACAGGAGAAGACCCCTGCCCCCTGCAGCCACCCCCTTCGTCACCGAGGCAGTAAGAGAGACCCGGGGGTGTCTGTTCCTGGCAGCACCAGCGGCCCCTGGAGCCGAGAAAGGCCGCTGTCCGTTCAGAACCCCCCCCCCAACCCCTGGGAAGCAAACCCGGCAAACCTGCGGGCGTGGATCTTGTTACGCAGTAACAGGTTTGAAGTGCTTCCTTTGCACAGGAGAAAGAGAGTGGCTATGGGGAGCCCAAGTGGTGGCTCCGCCCAGGTTTTCCGGGGGAGCCACCTGGTCGCCACGGGCAGCACAGAGCCAGTGGCAGGCGGTGAAGAGAGCTGACGGAGAGCAGAGCGCTTCTCAGTGAGAGTGGGGTAGACCGGCTCTTCCGGTGTGCTCTGCTGACCAGAGCGAGAGTGGCCCGTTTGGCCGGTCCACGGGGGGAGCAGGACTTGGGACAAGCTGTGGTCTCTCATGCTGGGGACCCCCTTGGACGGGGGTGTGTATTCCTCTGCACGTGCTCTCAGGTTCCTCCACTTGCATTGTCCTGCGGGAGAGAGTCCATGTTCTTGGCAGCAGGATGAAACGCATCTTTTTTTATCTTTTTGCCTGATCACCGCAAGGCGGTGATTTACATATTAGGAGTCTTCAACTTCACGTCTCCCTGCCTCATGACGAGGCTCCCTGGGAGGCCTGCGGGGAGAGACTTGGCCGAGTAGCTCCCTCGCCCCAAATACCTTCTGCCCTCTGTGCCTCTGGAGCTTGGCCTCCAGTACTGCTGGACTCCGTCAGCGTGTAGATGCGCTCGGGCTGATAACATCCACATAGGCACCATCCGGAGTGACATCATGAGGGGACAGCCCTCGGCCACTACTAGCCACGCTGCATGAACCCACGGTTCAGACAGACCACTGAGCTTTCCGCCTTGCCCAGCCTCGGCGGCCCTTCCTGGGACGGGCAGTGGCTGTGCGCGAGGCCCCGGCTGGGCCCCAGCGCCCCGGATGAGCACCGAGTCCTGGTGGGGAGTGTGTGAGGCTTGGGCAGTGGGGCCGCTGAGCATGCTTCCCGCCCCCGCTGTGCTCACCCGTGAGCGGCGTCCCATCGGGGCTTTGCTCTGGGTCCCGCACCACGACCTCTGCTGCTTTGTGCAGTCCCGGGCCTCTCTGTGCGTGTGTTCTCCTCGCTGGCGTGGACGAGGCGGTGGCCGTGCTCAGGCCTGCCAACCAGGTCGGATACAGGGGTGCCTGGTCTGCGCAGAGGCTGGTGGTACCAGGCGGGCTGGTCGCTGTCAGCGCTTGGCCCCCTGGCAGTTCTGGATTCGTGGTGATGAGCACCGTGTGGTGCTTTCCTTGCAAACCCTCGCTGGGACCTGACCCCAAGGATCCGAGGTCTCAGCTGGGAAGCTGAGGTGGGTGACTTGGGAAAGTGGGGTGGGGTAGGGACAGGGAGGAGGAAGCAGGAAGGCACCGTCAGCTAGGCGAGGCCGGGGAGGCCGGGAGGGCATCCAGGGTCTCCGTCGCGGGTTGAGGTCGGGGGCCGGTGCCGAAGGGGTGTGCTGCAGCCTCCTCCTCAGGCCTTCATCCGGCCTCTTGCCCCGGGCTCCCCTCACAGGCCCGCGGCTTTGTGTAATAGAGCCGGCGGCACGGGGAGCCGCAGTGCAGGTTTGGGGGCCTTCGTGGGACCCTGACACCAAGGACAGTCTCATTGCCACGGCAGTGTGCTGTTCGCAGACCCCCGAGTCTGTGCCATACGCTTCATGAGCTGGGGATTGTGTGATTTGGGGTTTGTGCATTTAAGCTTCTGGAGGTTCTTGGGATAGTGTGGATTGTTGCTTTGTCCAGTGTGGTCTAAGCACAGGATGAGGGCCTCGCTGGCGAGTGTGGGTGCAGCGGCGAGGGACGGACTCCGGCGTGGAAGACAGGACCAAGGCTTCGGCATGCACCTTCCCTCCCTGCCCCCAGCCTGTCTGTCTCTCTGTGGCCTCGTGACTTCTGGCCTGTGATCTCCAGCACATGTTTCTTGTTGCAGAGTATGGCGTTTGCGAGAACCTGCGGAAGCTGGACATCACGGGCGTGTCTTGTAGAGACGTCTATGCCAAGCGTAAGTGAACCCGTTGCCCGCCACAGCCCCCTTCGCTCCAGAGGCAGACGTAGGGTGAGCACCACGACAGGAGTGCGGAGAATATGACCCACAGTTCCCTCTCGGACGACGGCGCTGGGAGCAGCAGCCCTCCTACGAGGGGCTCTTCCTCCCTTTCCGGGGGTGTCTCGTCCTTGTTTTCAGCCCGTCACATACAGTGGTGTCTTCTGTTAGGTGTGGAGAAGCGTTGGGTGTGAGAAACTGGCTGCACTGGGGCCAGACAAGCCTGGGGGGCTCCCGAGGTTCCCTTTCCTGGATCCTGGGCCCGCAGCCCAAGGGGCACGTGGACAGCAGCTTCACTGGGAAGTGTGGCCCCTTCTGTAGGCGTCCTCGGCCACCTGCCTGCAGCCCCACGTCAGGCTCCGCCTTCAGGGGCTCCATCTACAGGCAGCCTCCCAGCCCCATGTTGAACACTCCGGTCCCCATTTCCTGTTCTCTGCTCGCTGGCTTTTCCGGGGTCACCAGGGACACGCCCCGAGTGCTCTGACTCCCCCCAGCCCCACATGTCTTTCCTCAGTGCCCCTTAGCGTGAGGCTCTGAAGATCTGTTCACACAGACACTGCCCAGGAGCTGTGGCCCGGCACCAACCTGCAGGGAGCAGCCGGTGGGTTCACCCCTGGGCGGCGGTCTCATGCGGTGTTAGCTCCCCGGGGCTGGGGATCAAAGGACAGAGTCAGAGATGATGGGGACCATCTTTGGCTAAAGTTGACTGTTCACTGCCCTGAAAGGACCTTAAGGGGACGCCTGGTGGCTCAGTCAGTCAAGCGTCTGCCTTCCGCTCAGGTCATGATCTTGGGGTCCTGGGATCGAGCCTTGCATTGGGCTCCCTGCTCAGCGGGGAGCCTGCTTCTCTCTCCGTTCATGCTTGCTCTCTCTAAATAAAATTTAAAGAAATAAAAAGGATCTTCAAGTTTCATTTTAAAAGAGTCTTGATAGATTTGGGTTTTCATATCTTTGGAAATGTATCCATTGAAAGCAGAGCAGGTGCTGCCCCTTCCCAGATGCCTCACGGGGAGCAGCGGCCACCGTCTGACTCAGGACTGAGACGGAAGCGGGTCTCTGAGAGCCGCCGCAGTGCTGGCAGCCCCCCCAGGGTCTGCGGCGCGCCAGCCACTGCCTCTCTCCGTGTCCCTGTTCTTAGTGGATCTGTCACTCAGGCTCTCCCTGAGATGTCCCCCCTTCTTGTGGCTGTCGGGGAGCGCGGGGTTTCCACGTAGGGCTGGCTCTGTGGGGGACGCGGGCCGTGCTCCCTCCTTGGATGTGGCCGGTTTTGCCCCGTCCGAGGCTTCCCTCCGCACCGTGATCCATGGCAGCTTGGGGCGTGCGGTGGTTGGTGTTCTGAGGGGACTCGCCCACATTGGGGAGCACTCCTGTCAGCGGGCTGGAGGTTCTTCATGGACCTTCCTCAGGGGAGCTGGTGCGCTCACGACTTGCAGAGCTCGTGGGGGCTCCGCTGGGATGTCTGACCCACCACCTGCCTCTGGGAGCCCTCTGCCTGGCCACGCCCGGTACCCCGCTTTTCCCTGCCTTCCTGAGGCCTGGGCTTCGTCCTGCCCCAGCTGCCCCGCCCAGCTCGAAGTTGCCTCCTGAGCCCTGTCCTTGGGCTCGGCCCCAGTGCGAGGCTGACAGCTTGGGACCTGTCAGCTCCTCCTCCCCTGTGCTCGCTCAGACTGGCTTTTTCTCTTGCCTCTGTTCCACATTCCACCAGCGCAGGAAGACACGTCTCTGGGGACACGGGTCTAGGGGGCCCTAGTGGTCATGTGTCCTGATAGCCCGAGCTCTTCCTGTCTTTCCATCTCCGCAGCCGGGCCGCGCCTGCTCCGCATCCCGCAAAGCCTAGAGTCCAGAGGCAGAAAGCCAGCTCTGCGCCTGCTTCCCGCCCTCCATGCCATGGGCGCCCACATGGCCTTGGCTCCAGCCTTGGTTCCTCCGCGGCTGCCCAGAACTCAGCTCTTAAATCCGGCCAGAGCATGGAGTTGCAGGGACTTGAAGTGGCTGTCAGCCTTGGTGTTGGAGCAGGACCCGGTTCCGTCCACAGCAGTCTCTGTGTGCGCACATGAAACTGCTATCCTGGCGTTCCTGGATGGTCAGCTGGCTTCAGGGTTTTATGACCGGACTGCCTGAGTTCGTTAGGTTTGGGATATCAGATTGGGTTGGATGTTGGACGATATCACCTGAAAGGCACTTCAAGGCAGAGTTCTCTGCAGGAGCTTAGGAGTTACCATTCCAAACGGCACCTGGACGAAGGCGGGTGCGGACACCTGCCCGGTGTGGGGGCAGATGTGGGAATAAGGCCCCCACGGAGCTCAGCTCGGTTATGCTGCCTTGTGGAGCACAGCTGGGCAGTAGCCGTGAGCAGCAGGTGGTGTGGCCGGGCGTAAGCTGGGGGTGGGCGAGGGACGGGGCCCGGGTGAGGGGAGCCGGCTCGCCTGCACATCTGGATGGCTGGGGACATGGACAGGCGCAGGACAGCATCTGGAGATTTCTTTTCATTGCTGATTCTTGACCCCTTAAAAATGGTTTCAAGATCCAGGGAATGATGACCCTTTTCAGTGTCTGGAAGTGTTGATTCTGCCCTGGTCAGAGCCAGTTTCAGTTTTCATGCTCATGATGCGAGAACTGTGTTTCTGTGTTTGCTCTGAACGCCTTACCAAGGAGAAAATTGCTTAGCCTCTGGAACGCGTGGTGGAAGAAAGTCGGGGTTGGTTCCTGGCATAGACGGGTTCGGGGGGGAGGGGCCTGAGCTAGGAAACATCACCTTTAGAAATAAAGCCAATGCAGAGAAATCAAGGGGAAAGCCAGGTGTGCACCCGGCGAGGGAGAGATCGGAGTCAGATACAGGGGTTCCCCCCAAACATCCCCTGGCCACAGCCTTGGCTTCCCACCTCCGTGTGCTCCCTTGATCTGTGGCGGCAGAGAGAGGAGGGTCCCGGGCTTGCCCACCTTCGTGAGTTTCTGGTGTGGCTTCACTGGTTAAAGGAAGGTAGGTCACCCCGGCGAACACTTGCACCCTGCGGTTCTGGGGCTGAGTGTGCAGTGGGAGATGCCCTTCGTCAGTGAGGGAGCGTGTCGAGTCACTGAAACCGACCGTCCCGGAAGCAGACCATCTTTACCTTTCCCTGCTGTGTCTGTTCAGGTATAAACCCTCGCGTGAAGTCGGGACGTTTCATGAAAATTCTTCCCGATTACGAGCACATGGAATACAGAGATGTTTACACCTGCCGTACGTACCTGCTGCTGGCTTTGGCTTTGCGGGCACGCACGGCCGAGAAGCTGCATGGAGAGGGATTTCTAACTCCGGGCACGAGGACTGCTTGGGTGTTAAAAGCGAGCTGCCCTCCTTGGCTTCTGCTGTTTTCTTACCTTTGCTGTTTTCTGTAGCTTGGCCACGCCTGAGCCGTGGCCCTGGGTCGGCTGCACACGTGGGCCGGGATTCCGTAGCAGCTTTGGGGTTCTTGGGTAGTACCAGCAAGACCACTCCGTTGGTGCACATTTTAGTATTTATTGTTTGTGGGGCTGAGAGGACAGGGTAGAAGCCTTAAAACACTTGTGCTCCAAAATGAAGTGTATGCGGTTGGCTTCTGGATTTCGTTAGTCACATTGTAACAGCATATGTGAATTAGAAAAAACACTGGGCAGAAGTGAGCAGAAGCACTTGATTATTTAGAACCTGATTCCCCTCTCCATGGGTGTTACTTGAGTCTGGAACTTTCCCTGAGCCGTACCGCACACATGTCCACGCTCTTAGGTTGAGCTGAGGCAGAGAGTGGGTATCTGTTGTCACGAAGACATTGCACGTGCCTGCTTGTGCTAAGAGGGGTGGTTCTGTTCCTGGAAGCACACGGCCCATTCCCGCATTCCTCCCACCCCTGAACCCTCCACGTGTGTCGCCTGCCTGGAGCAGACCCGCTGCTCAGTCTCATAGACACACAGTTTCTATCAAAACCTGTGGGAGCAGAGGAAACCGAGTTGCGCACGAGATCTCTCCTAACCCCCGTCTGATGGTGGACACACAGCCGAGGCGTGTTTGCTGGTCCTGTGGAGACCATCCCGGTGCCAGGGCCCCGGTTAGCCTGCTTCGGGGGTCGCAAGGGTGGGGCACAGCTCCTGACCATGCCCACCCTGCTCGGGTCATCAGGCCCAGAGCTGAACGGGGTGGAGGCGGGTGACCAGGGGCCTCATTGGGAGCGTGTCCAAGCCGCGTGGGAGCTGGCTGGGCTGTCGGGGGCTGGGAGGCACGAGTCCTGTCCTTGCTGAGCGCTCTGGGAGGTCGCCTCCGGCACTTTCCATCCTGTGCTGACCCACCCTCCCCGTGAGCACCGGTGAGCACCGGTGCCTCATTCAGCCCAGCCTTCCAGAACTGTCCGCACTGCCTGGCGTGTGAGGACCTCGGGGCCTGGCACCGTTCTTTCCCATGCCCACTTGCCCTGTTCCTAGAGCTCCTGAGAACCCCTGTGCCCTGGTCCCCTGGTCCCCTGGTCTCTGCTGACCAGAGAGGCTCGGCAGCCTCAAGCGGACGACGGTGTCCGGGGAGAGGCCAGCCGGCCCATCCAAAGCGAACCTCCGAGGAGCTGTGTGGCCCCATAGGAGCTTCGGCGGCTCACTTCTGCGTACTTGGTCAGGCCGCATGCTGTCGGCTGACAGTCTGGCTCGTCCGTGTCTTTGAGGGCGCGGCAGCATCTCGCGGGGAACGCGTCGTGCTCACGGCATAGCGAACGTGTCCTTGTGTGTGAACTGAGAGCGGCTATCTGTGACCACGGGGCTCTGGGTTCTGAGGTCCCCGCCTAGAGCTCTGGCGCTGCTGCAGGTAGCTCCGGGGGTTCGGTGGACCATCACGCACCCCGCGGCGGAGAGGTGGAGAGGCCACGTTTAATGCTTGGGCGCAGGTGACAGGGTGTTAGGCTGCACGGGGAGAATCTGACCGGAAGGCTCCTCCAGAGTCCAGTGGGCTGGGGGTGGGGGGGCCGGGAACGCACCAGGGGTGTGAGGAAGGGGGAGACCCCTGGGAAATCTGGAAACAGGAAGGTGCCTGTGGAGGGGGCAGGGGCCCTGGCAGGAAGTGCAGCTGGGGACGGAGCCCACCTGCCCATCACCGGGCCGAATCCTGGAGCCCGTGGGGTCATCTTCCTGCTCCTGCTCTGGATGTCGATTCTGGTCCTGCAGCTTGACTCGGTTCCGGTATTAGTTCCGCGGGCTTTTCCACCGACGGTGTCACGTCGACTGCAGATGGCAAAGGATTTACTACTTTGTTTCCAGTCTGGATGCCTGTTACTGCTTTTTCTGACCCGTTGCTCAGGCCAGGACCTCCAGCATTGTGTAGGCTACAAGGGGCGAGCAAGCTCTCGGCTTTCCCCGCTGTGCGTGACATTCGCTGGGGGTTTCTCACCTGTGGCCTTGTCCCGTGGAGGCACAGCCCTTCTCGACCCTTTTGTGGAGCGCTTCTGTCCTAAGTAGATACTGGATTTTTTCAGATGCTCTCCCTGCATCTGTCGAGGACGTACGATTTTTGTTCTTGATTTTGTTAAGGTGCTGTCAACTGCTTGGATTTCTGGATGTTGAACCAGTTTTTAATCCCGGGATAAACCGCATCTGATGACGGTCAGTGACCCTTGGAATGGACTGTTGAGTTGGATCTGCTTGTGTTTGGTTGAGGGTTTTTGTATCCACGTTTATCAGGAGACGGGCCTGCAGGTCTTTGTCTGTGTGGCCTCCTAGTTCCGGTACCAGGGTCGTTCTGGCCTGATGAGCTTGGACATCTGCTCTGATTTTGTCTCTAGGATGATTTTGTGGACCATAGTGATGTGCGGGAACCTGTCACCCAGAAGCCCGGCTCCCCAGCCTCAGATGTGGTGGTTCAGGCACGAGGGAGGGCCGTGCTGGCGGGGTGCCGGCTGTCTGCGTGCAGGCCACGGGGGAAGAGAGCCAGCTCCCCGCCCACGCCATGCCGAGGACAGCAGGATCGTTTGGGTTTGGTGTTGTCTCCTGTGCCAGGAGTTTTCTGCTTGCCTACTCTATGGCCTTCCTGCTGGTAGATGAGCGTTCACTGGCACTGACCAGGAAGGGCTGTCTTCCCGCCAGCGCTTGAGCGGGGAGGTCCCTTAGCCAGCTCAGATGGTCCCCCATTTTGGGGAACGGAGGGTGGTGTCCTAGAGCTGGGAAGGTTTTTCTGAGTATGGCCACACTGACCTCGGGGACTGGTGGTTGGAACAGCCTGCCAGCTGCCTTGTTTGGAAGAAACACAAATTATTCTGAAAGGCCTGCGTCCTGCCTTGTGGGGTGGAGCAGCGCGTTTCTGCTGTTGTCTCGGGTAACGGGGTTTTCCTGTGTTCAGGCTGTCTCCGCCCATGAACTGAAGTTCCGTAGTGTCCTAAAGCCCATGACAGTAAAGTACCTGAAGGGCCTAACACAGTCGCCTCCACATCTCGGGTCTCCTGCCCAGTCTCTGTAATTGGACCCCTGGTCAGCGGCTGTTTGGAGACGTTGCAGGGAGGGCTCTGTGAGCTGGGGGTCTTCCTCTGGGTCTGGGGAGTGCCTTGTGCCAGGACATCTCAGCCAGCCCCCCCCACCCCCCGCAGCCTCATGCAGGGCCAGGCAGAGGGTCCAGGGGGAGCGCGAGGGAAAGTGCATGGACACGTGCACTCTGCTCGTCTCGTTCAGGGGTCGGCTTTCCCAGCAGGGCCTCGGGCATTAGACGGTAACAGCGCGGCCCCCTGCCGGTGTGGACACCCAGTGTTTGTGTGACTCAGGTAGACACTGTCCGTCTGGAGGCGCCCTGGGCTCTTGCTGGACCCTGTTCTGGGTGGTTGTAGTTTGTAACGTGTCTGCCCTAAAACACAGACCTTACCTGCATGAGGAAACGGCTTGTCCGCCGAGGGGTCAGCTCAGAGGTCCTGCTTGCAGCCCTGGGGGCGATGCTGGGCTCCCGCTCTCCCTCGGACCGTCTCGAGGGTGGTCCCAGGCTGAGCGAATCGGTGTCATTGCATCCGCGGGAGCCACGGAGGGCACAGTGATTTTTCTAACGTGTAGAGCTCGTATGTCCAGAGAGGGCCGCCACGCCAAGCAGACACGTGGGGGGCAGTGTGTTTACTGCAACAAGCTGTAGCTTCTAAAGCAAAACAGGGAACTCTTAGAATCGCCAAGAGTCTCGCATGTTCTTGGAGCCGTCCGGGGGCTCTGAGATCATAGACTGGTTTGGAAAAGAGCCAGACCCTTGCTGGCAGTCAGACTGAGGGCCGGGGGGAGGGGCGACCGGAGGGGAGGCTGCATGGGCCCAGGTGTCATACTCACCGGTGTTTCGTCATGAAAGATTTAAGAATCGACAAGAAAGAAACATGGGCGGGATCACAAGCAGCCACTTAGCATCACCAGATCCTACCACCCTCGGCAACACGTCACATCCCACAGCTGTCCGTCCGCCATCTCTCCATGTTTCCAACTTACTTTTTTGATACATTTTAAAGTAAGTGCCAGATACTATCACATTTTACCCCGAAACCCTTGAGCGTACATGTCACCATGGAGTTCGTTATCTGCTGAGCTCCTGCTTGTTTATTAAACACAGAACTAACAGGGTATGACCTTAAGATAACTACACTGGATTTCCTGTGCCGCTTGTAAACCGACTCAGAAGATGGCGCGCAGCACGGACGGCAGGTGTCTGGGAGACAGTACATGCTCGTGTAGGAACTTGTGTTCCTAGGCTGACACCTCGGGTCTCAGCGGTCGCCGGCCCCCTGCCCGCGTACTTCAGAGGCCTGGGCTGCTTCTGGCCTCACTTTCCTAGTCCTTCTACCCCAGACCAAGGTGGAGGAGGCCTGATAGCTGCCGTCCCGACTCTGTCTCTATGTCCCACTTGGCGCTGCCGGCCGGGGCCCCCTCCCCTCGGAACGGAGTGATTGCGTGGCTTCAGCGCTCCAGCCCGTCCCTGCTCCCCGTGTGCTCGCCAGGGTTCACCTGACAAACAGAACCAGTTTTCTTGGATGACTCTATCATAAGGAATCGGGTCCTGCGGTTAATACAGGCCGAGGAGTCCCAAGACCTGCTGTCATTAAGCCGAAAACCCAGAAGAGCCAGGGGTGTAGTTGGGGTCTGAAGGCTGGCGGGCTGGACAGCTTGGAAGAACCCACGTTTCCGTTTCAGATCCTAAGTTAGAAGGGACTGATGTCCCAGCTCACAGAGACAGGCAGTCCCTGCTTGTGGAAAAGCCTTTTCTTTCCAGGCTATCAACTGATTGGACGAGGCCCACCACACAGGGAGGGTAATCAGCTTCACTTGGTGCACTGATTTAAATGCTAATCTTACCTGGAAACACCCTCACAGGTACACCCAGATGTGTGACTGGATGTGTCATCATGGGGCGTGGTGACACCTGTTGCCAGGACAGGGCTGTCGGGCTTGTGTGCCCAGCAGAGCGAGCCGTTCACTCTAGTGATAATTTTTAGTCTGATTGCTTTAGAGACACACTTCATGGGCAGATGCAGGTCCCAGCATTAGAAAAATCTCATCCTGGCCATGCTGAGGAAAGTGGTGGCCCAGTCTCTGACCCCCTCACTGATGGGAGGTTCACCATTTCAAAAGGGTGCTCACTCTGTGTCTTTCAAGGCAGCGCCATTGGTGCTGGTCACTTAGAGCCTGGGTTCAGAGTGGCCCTGTTGCCTGTTTTATTATGGTCTCGAGAGACATTTTCCTTCTTAAGATTCGTGAGAAACTTTTTGAACGATCTGCTGAGATCCACGTTTATGTCCAAGGCTCTGTCCCCAGCCATCACGAGTAGTTTGTTGGCGGTGCCCGCCGGGTCACTGTGGAGTGCAGACCGGCCGGCCCCAGCGTGAAGACCTGCTCTCTCTCTCCCTGTAGTGCTCCACCGGTACCGACACATTCTGGGATTGTGGCAGCCGGACATCGGGCCCTACGGAGGACTGCTGAACGTGGTGGTAAGTCCGAGAGCGAGAGCGGGCTGCCTGGGCCTTCGCAGGCCTTTCCCAGAGGGGCTGTCGCCTGCGGATGGCAGCATGATTGTCAGGGGCCCGAGGCTGTTCTGTGATTGGTTCGCAGCCTTCTTGCTGCGTCCCTGGACTTTGTGGAGCTGCGAGGGTGTTTTCCCTCCTGTACCCTGGCCCCTGCCTCCTGGACACCTGGGGCCCTTGCGCTCACGCCTGTGGGGCCCTCAGGGTTTGGGGTGTGCACTAGTTTGTTGTAAACGAGGAGCCCCAGGAGCCCTGGACACTTACCCTCAGGCCCTCCGGGCCACATGGAGTCATCGCAGCGGCCCTGTCACTGAGCCCCGGGGCGCACCCCAGCTGTGACTCACCGAGCGCTCCTTCTGTCATTCCACTAACACGTGGGAGCACTTGTCCTGGGAGGAAGACACAGTTCGGTGGCTGGGGAGGCACGCCAGGCTGTCGGGTCAGAGTGAGTCACTTAGCAGCCACAGCGGCCTCACGCCCAGGCTGGGCCTCAGAGCGACGTCAAACCCCGGTTTGAAATCTTTTCTCACCCACTGTAGTAGTACTGGGGTCAGGCCCGTGTCCTTGGTGGGTTGGGGCACCAACGGTGGACAATTTTTTGGGGAAACGTGGTTGCCACCATCTGAGGGCATCTCCCACTCACTGTCTTAGCGTCCAGCGGCCACCGTACCAGTGACCACAAACTGCGTGGCATAAAGTGACAGAAATGTGTTCTCTCTTCTGGAAGCTTGACGTCAGTGTGTCCGATGTTTTCATTGTGCCCAGCGTCCTCCGTGTGCCCGACGTCCTCAGTCTCTGTGCCCCACATCCCCTGTCTGTGTGCTCCCCGTCCTCCCGTCAGTACTCCCGATGTCCTCAGTCCGTGTGCCTGACGCCCTCCATCAGTGTTCCTGGGCTGAGACCAAGGTGTTTCCGGGTCACCATGCTCCGTCCGAAGACTCCAGAAAAGGATCCTTCTGCCTCTTTCAGCTACAGGGCCTCCGTGGCCCTTCTGTGGCCGTACCCTGTACCTCTGTCTCCGTCCTCACGTGGCCTCTCCCCTTCCATGTGTCTCAGACCTCTGTCCACCGCCCTCTCAGAGGGCTCCAAGTGATGGATGGCGTTCAGGGCCTGCCTAGATGAGCCAGAAACCTCTGCAGATCCTCAACGTCATGTCTCTTATTAATTTATTTATTTGACAGACAGAGATCGGGAGTAGGCAGAGAGGCAGGCAGAGAGAGAGGAGGAAGCAGGCTCCCCATGGAGCAGAGAGCCCGATGCAGGGCTTGATCCCAGGACCCTGAGATCATGACCCGAGCCAAAGGCAGAGGCTTTAACCCACTGAGCCACCTAGGCGCTCCTAACGTCAGGTCTCTTAATCCTTTCTTTGCGGTGTAAGGTGATGACGTTCACAGGATTCCAGGGATTAGGACAGGGACTTTCTTGGGAGCCATTATTTAGTGATCAAGATTATAGGGAGGAAGTGGGTCCTTATTGGGGAGAGATGTGGCCAACAGTACCCATCCTGAAGATCACATTCACTAGCCAGCAGTAGGACTCTGTTTTGGGCTCCTCCTGGTTTCACATGAAGCACAAGCCCCACTTCTCTCCATCGCTTGCGAAACACACAGAGCCCGAGTCTAATCACGGGGACCTCTTCACACAGACAGACCCCGAGGGTCTGGCCCCAGAGGCTCTATCCTCTGCCTTCCGAGTATCAGGGTCACTGGAGGCTAGGAGGGCTGCTGAGCTAAGAGCCGTGGTCCTGGTAACCATCCCCAGTGTAGGGGGAGAGGGGGCTGGGGCCCGCAGACAAGGACCAGAGGGGTCAGCCTGCCCAGTGGGAGTGGAGGCTGCCTTGGAAGCAGGTGTCCGTCCTGCCAGCAGCCTGACTGACGTCCCATGAGGGTACCCCCCCACCCCGCCTCTGCTGGGAGCACGGTGTTTCTGGTTTCAGCCGCCGTGTCTTCCTGACTCTGGCTGTCTGCTGCTTCCCCGGCCCCTGTGCGCCTGCCCCTCTCCCTGCGGTGGTCGACGTTAACGAGTTCTGAGCTGGATGACTCCTGTCCCTCAGGTGGGGTTAGTCTGGTCAGGCAGACAGGGTGTTCTGGAGGACCACTGGGCCTCTTAGCGATGTGCTGTAGCTCTCTGTCTAAGGTCCCAGTGCTGGGGGGTCCCCCTGCCCTGCCCTGGGAGTTCTCTGAGGACGCCTGCCCCGGCTTCGCAGAGCCGGGCGGTGTAGCGTGCTGCACAGCTGGCACTGGGCTTGGTGAGTGGTTGGAACCCGGGTCCCTCGGCAGATCTTGGGCTCTGTCTCTGCACAGCTCCTTCCTTTCTGGGACTCAGCCCCCACACTCCAGCCCCGCCAGCCCCCTGAGCTCCGGTCTTTGGTTGCTCAGGTTGGAGCACTGCCCGGTTCTGCCTGGCCTCTGAGACCTGGGGTCTGGAAGGTGCCTCTGGCAGGAATCCAGGGGGAAGTGGGGATCACAGCCCTGCGTGGCCTGTTGTCTAGGGTCGCCTTGGGCTTCACGGCAGTCCCTGTTAGTCCACTGTGGTCAGGATGTAAGTCTGGCTTATTTTTTCTGTTTTGGTGACCTTTGTTTTCCTTATTGTGTCTTGAATGTATCAAAGTTCTGTATCTCCGGTTCAGTTCACAGCTTGCTTTTACCCTCTGGGTTTTCAGGTGTGGCCGTGGGGCTGCTAGTACGTTTGCACACGCGGCTGTGGACGCTGCTGCCGCCGGAGGGTGCCTGGCCTCTGGCCTGGGGTCCCAGCCAGCGGCGCGCCTGGCCCCGACCAGGTGTGGTGAGGGCCAGTCTCATGCCTGGTGGCCCCTCCACAGCATGTCCCCAGGGGGCTGGGCGCCTGCCGCTCTCCAGGGCCTGCGTTTCCGCTCCCGGGAAGGGGTCCTGCGCCCCGTCCTGGCGGGTTAGCGTCTTGGCAGCGCTCTCTGCTTGGCTTCTGCACCTCCCGCCCCTCACAGGTTGGGACCCAGAGCTGTAGACACTGTGGGGCCCTCTTCCTTGGGATCCTGCCCGAGAGCCCTGGCCTCTGTGGCGGCCTGGGGGTTCAGCACCCTGCAGTCGGGGACCGGGGGCAGAGGGCTGGGAGGCCCTGCCTTCTTGGGCTCGCCTCAAGCCCAAGGCTCTTGGGCCTGTTTTCAGGCTCCCACTGAGCGTGCCCCCTGGTGTCTTCAGGAGTGTTCGGGCTGCGGCGTGGGCGGCCCTCACAGCCCGTGGCCGCAGGCGGGGCATCCCGTGTAAGACCCTGGTTCTCAGCCGGAACAGGTCCTGCTGTCTCGTGTGTTGATTCTGCCCAGTTGCTTCCCAGCCGTGTTTTGAAAGGTAGATGCTCCTTGTTGGTGCTTTACGGGCACCTGGACCGTAGGCACGTTGTCGGGTCTCTGGTGCGGCCATCCTCACTCCACTGGCCTGCCGGGGGCTGTCTGCACAGAAGCCCTGGGACGCGGTGTCCGGGAGCCTGGCCCCATGTCGCTGCAGCCGAAGGCCGCTGGGAGTGAAGCCTGGTGCCATGTGGGGAGCGCTGGCGTTCTGGTCTTGCTCTTCTCTGGGCGCTCGCCCCTCTGTAGGCCGGAGGCCCTAGTCCGCGGGACTGGCCATGAGTGCGTCTCACAAGCAGCACGTCGGGGCCTCGGTGTGGGCCTTTCCCAGCTTGCCTCGCGCGGGCGCCCGGGGACCCTGGGAGCTCGGACACTGTGGTGTGCCCACCGGGTGGGGTTTTGGACGGGGATAAGTACTGCTTCGTGTTCCTTATGATTGGCGGAAACCCCCGTGACGAAACACGCTTTCTCTCTATGTCTGACATCGCAGGGGAGAGCCTTGCGTTTAGAGCGCTCCTCGCAGGACGAGCCAGACCGCGCCCGGCGTGGGCAGGCTGCCTTTTGTGCTTTAGGCGGGAAGGGTGATCGTTGTTTTTCTCGCTCGCGGTGACTAATAAAGTGACAAGAAAACACTGAAGCTTCTGAAAGCAGGGGATGATCATGGGAAACCGAGTCACGCCAGAACAGTGCCAGGTTGCACTCGTCAGCTCGGACCGGATCGCTGTGGAAGTGGGTGAGACAGCGCCAGCTGCCAGACACCCAGGTCCCCGACCGTGGGGCTGGCCCTCTGGCCTCGGGGAACGTGCCGTGTGCTGTGCCTGGGGACCACTCCCCACTCTGACCCTACGTCCACCACGGCCACCCCGTCGGGTGCCTTGGAAGACTGACGGCAGCGTGGACGCCTCTGTTGTCAGGCACGGCAGAGCCCGTGGGACCTGCTTCCTCCCTTTGCCTCTGATTTCCAGGGTTTTTAGAGCAGATCCCAGGCCCATGGCATTTCGTCTGTTCGTACTTCTGTGCGGGTCTTTAAGGGGCGTGGGTGTTTCCTTGCGAGTGGGCCTTGTCCCTGCCCCGCCCTGCAGATGTGGTGGGGACACTGTGACATGGCCTGAGGCCTGGTCTACATCGTCTACCGGACGGCTGCAGAACGGCCTGTGCACGGCGGCTTGCTTGGAGCCGGGTCTGCAGTGCCGGTGTGCGGCATCCGTGTGTGCCTCACGGGGCTCTGCTGCCCGAGGCAGCCCCCTGATCCCCCGTGTTTGGCGGGTTTGGTGCTTCCTGGGCACCTCCTGCTGCGGTCCAGCGCCGACCGGCCTGTCCCTCCGACTTCAGACCTGGCCCTGCTCCCCACGAGGCTTGCCTTTAGGTGTAGGTTGAACTACTTTTTTTTTCCACCTTATTTTTCAAACAAAACTTGCTTGTTTTTTTCTTTCGGAATTTTATTTTTTACTGAGGCGTGCTGACCTCGGCATTACGTGAGTTTCAGCTGGGTGACCTGGTCCGTTAGCTGCGCTCACAAGCGCCGCCGACTTCCCTGTGACCTCATCCCGCAGCCAGCCGCCCGCCCTTCCCCTCCCCTTCGCCCATCTTGCCCGCCGCACCCCGCGCCCAGGGACCGTGTCTTTGTTCTCTGTGTCTGTCCATCTCTTTCTGCTGCTTTTGTCCGTCTTGTTTCTTAAACTCCCCGTGTGGCCGAAACCCGTCTGTGTTTGGCTGACGCAGTCTACTTAGCACACGACCCTCTAGGTCCATCTGTGTCATCGCAAATAGCAAGATTTCGTCCCTTCTGACGGCCGAGCGGCGTGTCACGGTATATACACCACGTCTTTGTCCGTCTCTTTGTCGGTGGCACTGGGGCTGCTCCCGCATCTCGGCTGCTGTAGATAAGGCTGCAGGCGTGTGTCCCTTTATTTCCCGCGGGCAGGTGGGGTGGTAAGGTGTGTGACGAGCCCCTCACCGCGGCTGGGATCTGTCCCCGCTGGGCAAGGATCCCTGCCGCCGGCGGGGTTAGCGCGCCCGCCCCTCCTGCTGCGGTTCTGTCTGGGTCACAGCACGTAAGTCCCGCTCTCCCAGGTCTTGGTGTCGGCGCAGTGCTGTTGGCGACCGTTGCCCGGTCTCCAGGCATTAACCACTTCTACTTACCGGGCGCTGGGTAGGTGGGCCGTGCTGGTTGTGGTGACCAGGTGGTCTCCTGGCCCCGAGAGTCTCTGTGGGGCTGCCGCGTGGAGGCCAGGGTGGTCCTTGGGGAGCTGGTCCTGTCCTGGCCCCTCCTCCCGAGCCCTGCGTGGACTCATGCCCGTCGGCTCCCCGCAGGTGGACGGCTTGTTCATCATTGGCTGGATGTACCTGCCCCCCCACGACCCGCACGTGGACGACCCAATGCGATTCAAGCCTCTGTTCAGAGTCCACCTGATGGAGAGAAAGTCGGCCACAGTAGAGTGCATGTATGGCCACAGAGGGCCACACAATGGCCACATCCAGGTGAGCGGGGCCCCCGAGGCCTGGCAGCCATGTGCAGGCGAGGGGCCGGGGTCCTTCTGTCCTTCCCGGTCCCAGGGGCAGGCGGGGGGCGGTGCTGGTTGAGCGGCGGTGGTGTTCCCAGCTACAGACTTGTGTCCACACCGAGTGGTGAACGTGGGAGGAGGTGGGGCTTGGTCCACCTGGGATGCGTTTCCCATGTGTGTGTGCTGTGATGCCCCTGCCCCCCGGGATTGTGTGTTCAGCTGGAACCGATTGCTGTTTTTGTCATGATTCCAACCCCTCAGGGCTCCTCTTTGCAAGACCATGAGCTCGCACTAAGACGCTCTGCCCTCTGGGAACAGTCTGGCACACAGCCGCCGCAGGAAGCATGGGTGTTGCCTAACACATGACGAAAGCACCAGGCCCCCTTTCCTGCCGTAGGGTGTCCTCCTGGGAAGACGCATGTCACCTTCCCCTGGGAAGGATGTGCGTGCTCTGGGTGGCTCTGAGCTCCCTTCTTTGCATGGGCCGCTATTCGGTGGCCTCTCGGGCTCCGGCACGCGTGTGGGGGGCGTGGGTGTGGGAGAGGCTGGCCCTGCTGCCCGGGGCTGACTTGGTCCTCTCTCCTCTGCGGCGGATGCTCAAGATCGTGAAGAAGGATGAGTTCTCCACCAAGTGCAACCAGACGGACCACCACAGGATGTCTGGCGGGAGGCAGGAGGTGAGTCTGTACCCCTTCTGTTCACGGGGCACGGGCGTGGGGCGAACGGTGTCACATCGCCAGTGTGCGCCCAGCGGAGGGCCGTCTCCCCGGCTCAGCCCAGTCCGTGCGTCTGACTCTTCGTCAGGGCGTCCCGTGCACGTGTCCACGCGGACCGGCGTTCATCCCGCCGCCCCGCGGATCGATCGAGCCCGGGAGGAATCGTTCCCTCTGATGGGCGCTCCTCCTCCCTGTGGCCAGCGTGCCCGTGCCCGCGCTGCTGGAGGTTCCTTCGTGGGTGTGCGGTGGCGGCGAGCCTCTGTGTCTTCCCCACGGACGGGCTTGGGGCTGACTCCCGGGTCTCGGCGGTGCTGCGGGGAGGCTGGTCTCTGAGCCACACGCGCGAGTTTCTTGGGATTTCCTTTTATCTGCGTGGGTGCCATCTCCTCACCTTTGAGTTTGCCTTTCTGCAGGATCCAGGTCACACCTAGGGCCATTCCAGAAAGTTCTTCAGAAAGCTGGACTTTGGGGGCGCCTGGGGGGCTCAGTGGGTATAGCCTCTGCCTTCGGCTCAGCTCATGATCTCAGGGTCCTGGGATCGAGCCCCGCATCGGGCTCTCTGCTCAGCCAGGAGTCTGCTTCTCCCTCTGCCTGCCTCTCTGCCTGCTTGTGATCTCTCTCTGTCAAATAAATAAGAAAGCTGGACTTTGGAAAAGCAGGGTCGTTGTTGAGCTGACAGTTACTCGTTGGCTGCGTATTTCTCAGGTTCTGAGTCCGACAGCTTCCCCGTGAGCCGCGGAATTGCAGGGAGGCACGAGGTAAAGTCACACACACGTGTGTGTCCGCAGAGAGCACACGGGCTCGTGGGAATCCCTTGAAGGGAGACGAGGCCTGTGACGGTGACGGCCGGGGCAGACGCAGTTTTCCCCCGCGACGGCTGGCACGGTTGTCATGTAGGCGGGTGCTCTAGGCCGCGTTGCGGTGGAAAGGGCCAGTGTGTTTTCTGAGAACAACAGCCCCTCAGCTGTGGACTTAAAAGGCCGTGCAATGTATTTCTGGAAATACACGCACCGGGATCGGAAAAAAGTCTTGCAAGCCGTGTCTGAGCGGGCTCCCTGGCTGTGAAGCGGATTGCTGTTGTCTCTGGCCGCAATAGCCCTGACCTGAGGCCTTCATGGAACATAAGAGCATGTGCAGCCCGGGTGGAAGCAAAGCTCTGCTGGTCTCGGGACCGTGGTGTCCGTTTGCATTTCTGTGACGGGGACCGAGGCCACGGTCGGGGCTTGGTGCGGGGCTCCCTGCGGCTGCTCCTCTGGGACGCGCTTGTTGGGAAACCGCCTCGCGGCTCTGGGTGCTGCTGTGTTTCTGGTTGATTGATGGGAGCTCTTTTCCTCTTAGAAAATCAAAATCAGGCATGAGTTGCCAGTATTTTTCCTCATGTTTTGTCTTTTAGTTTGGCTTATCGTATATTTTTATCCAGGAGTTTCTCTGTTTTTGTTCTTCTGTAGTCAGAGGCGTCTGTCTGTCCTGCGGAGTCCGTCCGGGGAGGGCGGGCTGGGAGATGCCGCGTCTCCAGGCAGAGCAGAGGGAGAACTTGCCATCTGGCCCTCCGGTCGTTTTGTCCATCTCCGCTGCCCCTCGCCTCTCGCCTGCTTTTCTCTCTGTCCCTCCCCTGTCTTGCCCCTCAGCCGTCTGGGGAAAGGGTCTCCTGCCACTTCACGAGTCCGCCAGAAATGTCTTCACTTCCTCGCGGAGTCTTTGGGACCCAGGGGAGTGGTGTCAGGCCCCAGGGAGAGAGGACAGGCCGTGGGGGGACAGTGCCATGTTCCGGATCGCTCTGCACACTGAGCTAAAAGGCTGAGCCCTGCCCTATGACTCCTTGTGCTCTGATGGCTGATGGTCATTTAAAATTCTGGGGCCACATGGCGCCCCCAAGGGAATGGAGGGCTCTGGCGGCCAGCAGGGCTAGCAGGGGAACAGGAGGGTGAGCGCAGTCTCCTCCGCGGAAGGAGGGAGTCCTCTCATGCCCCCGGGAGCTGGCCCGGTGCTGTGCCCTCCTCCAGTCTCCGTGACACTGTGTGACAATCCCCTCTGGAGGCCATGTGCCCTGAGAAGTGCTGGCCCCAGACCCGCTGGGTGTGCTGCCCACGAAGGAGCCCGCGAGTCTCCCTCCCTTGCCCTGTGAAGGCCACAGCTGCCCTGCAGGTCTCTGGCTGACACGCCCCGTCTTGCTCACCGGCCCTCCCGCTGCTCACCCCCAGCTCCAGTCCCGGGCTTTCTGCTGCCGTGTCCAGCTCTGAGCGCCGGTCCAGTCTGCCGTGGCGTGATCGGATGCTGGGGCTGCGGTGGCCTCGACTGCCCTCACGCTGCCTCTGGGTGACCTGTGTGCTTTCACCGTGCAGCCCCTCTGTGGGGCTCCCCCAGGCCTGCCCGGCCTCGTCTTCCCTGGCCTCCTTCCCAGGGACGGCAAGGCCCAGCTGGCACATTCCCTGCCCACCCTGTGCCTGTCCAGCAGAGCTGGGAAGAGTGGAGGGAGGGAGGATGGCAGGCCGCAGCCCTGCGCTCGTCCCTCCGGACCGGGCCGTGGGCTTCTGCTGGCCGCGCTCCTGCTGCCTCTGGTGCCTCTGTATTCGGTCATACAGAGAGGCTGCGGCACTCCACTCCTGTCTCTCTGTCTCATGCTGAAATGATACCTTCTCGCCCTGCAAGGTAACTGCAATCTAACTGCATCTAATTTGAGTCTTTTTTGTTTAGTTTTGTTTTTAAAGCTTTTTAGCGCTTCCAGAAGTATTTTCCAGTCTCACTAGAATTCTTTACCGTCTTCATTTTTAAATCACGTTCCATCTGTTATCCGTGGGGCGATGGCGTGAGTGAACCTGCTCTCCTGTGGCCGGACATGGGGTTTGTGCTCCCCCTGCTGCCCTCCTGACCTGCCCGGTGACTTGCTCTCTGAGAGCCTCAGTCCTCATCTGTGAAACGGGGCCATGCTGTCACCGGTGGCACGTGAGGGGTCTGGAGGACTGAGAGGACACGTGAACGCCTTCACACCATGCTGACCGCCTGCAGGTGTCCCCCCTGTGGCCCCTGCACTCTGCAGAAATCTTCCCTGGTGTTGGACCATACGGAAGTGGAGTGGCCAGGGAAAAGGCCCTGAAGACGTTCCAAATTCTTGTCACGTGGTGTTCGTTTCCTGGGCCTCCTCGACCACCCACCAGGGTGGGTGAGCCCCGGCCTCCTGAGCTCCGGCCGGCCTTCGTGTTGGCCTTGGCCGAAACAAGCCCACTTAGCCCGGGGCCCGGGGAGTAGCTCCGACTGCCATGGGCCAGCTGGGTTGCTCAAACTGTAGACCAGGGAGGGTGTGCGCACCCATCTTCTGGGCCGGTGCGCACACGCAGGTGGTGGTTCCACGGAGCCGGCACCCGGTGAGCGAGCTCGGGTCGATGTTCTTCCCGTCTTGTGTGTTCTGGGCCCCGGTGATTTTCCCTGGGCATGCGACGCTCAGGAGATAATTTCGTAATGAACATATCTCCGAGGTCTGTGTTCTGAGTAATTGGGTCTGGTATTTGGGTACTGGGTAATTGGTATTTCTAATGCCTCTGACCTTTCCGGGGGAAGTAAATAAGATGATGACTCCTCACAAGCCGGGCTTGGGGCGCGCAGCGTGTCTGCTACTCCACACGGGCGCGTCCGTGACTCGCTGCGTTAGCTCCCTTCCCTTCCTGGCTCTTCCTTAGCCATTTGGTTTTCGGGGCCTTGCTCCATCTGAGTGGACGGATTTGAAGTCTAATGTGTTAAGTTTTTTCTTGTATGATTGTTGGGCTGCAGAGTCTCCTCTTCAGAAGTTGGGTACCTTCGTGCTGTGTCTGCGTCCACAGTCCACCCGGAAGTACTTCCTGTGTGTGGTGTGAGGCAGGGATTGTGGTTCCTTCTCTCAGTGTGGATGTCCAGCTGCTGGAGCATCATTTGTGGAAGAGACTTTCTTTCCCACGGGTGGACTGGCTGTATTTGTCGGAAGGCAGTGGACCAGATAGCGGGGTCGGGCTCTGGGCTCTCTGTCTCGTTCGTTGGTGGTTACTGACCCCGGTGTCGGTACTGCTGTCTCAGTTTCTGCAGCTTCAGAGTGAGTCAGAGGTGATCTCGGTGCGGTTCCTCCAGCTTCGTTCTTTTGCATGATTGTTTCGGACGTTGTAGGTTCTTTTCACTTCCCTAAGAATTTCACAATTGTCAGTTTGTACAGAGACCCTGGTGGGACTGGGGCTGTCATGGCGTTGAGTCCTCGGATGACCTTGGAGAGAACTGCTGGCTTGGTACCGGGAACTCCGGTCCACGGGCACGTGTACTGTGGGGTGTCTCCGTTTCCTTCCGCCAGGCCCGTGGCTGTCAGAGAAGGGGTCGTGCATAGGCCTGCTAACACGTATTCCCAGGTCATAAGTTGTTGGAGGCTGCTGGAAATGGGACGTAAAACCCTCCGTTGTTCAACTTTGTGCTGCTGCTATAGAGACGTGCAGTCAGTCGTATGTAACGAGCTTGAGGCTCCAAAGCTGTGTGCTCTTGTCGCTGTGCTGAGGGGTTTCCGTGTGTGGCCAGGGTTTGTGCGGGAACACACTAAAGGAACCTAGAGGCTGTAGCTCTCCTGGTTTGTCGTTGTTAAATCACGTTTGCTTCTGTTCGTGGAGCTAACTCAGGACGGTCCTTAGAAACACTGTATGGAGCTGGGAACCGAGCTGTGGATTAATTACAGATTCGTAACTGAGCTTTGGGGACACGGTGTTTGTACAAGCTCCCTTGTCACAGATCAACTTCCTGAACATGTCACATAACTGGGAAGGCACGTCTGCCCCACCCCGCCACCCCTGCCATACCTGTTTTGTTCATCACAGGGGCAGAAAGCAGCTCTGGCCCATGAGGCCAGCACGGGGGTCAGCGATGAGAGTCCTGCTGTGCTCCCGCTTTCCTAGAAGCCCCTGAACCAGGCTCGGTGTAGACACCGCATGTCCTGTGAGTGGCCACAGAAGTGAGACTCCTGTGGCTGCTACCTAGGAGCCTGGACACGGGCTGTGGCCCCAGCCTTGCCTGAAAGGATCCCACGGTCCCTGTTGTTGCCTGTTGACATCTGGGCCCGTGTGCTCTGGCAAAGCGGGAGCGTAGCCCCTCACCTTCCTTTGGTGGCTGACCTCCCCAGGAAGGAAGTCAGGGACTCGGAGAGCAAACTGTGGGAGCCCCCGTCCTGTCTGCCCCGCTGGGACATGGGCACTGCTGTGCCTGCGGCATCACCCCAGCTGTAAGAATACTCAGTGCCACAGTGAGCAGTCCTCCCTGCTGGTCGTGGTGTTTTCGTGACCTGTGCTCTTTTGGAAGGAATTCCGAACGTGGCTGCGGGAGGAGTGGGGGCGGACGCTGGAGGACATCTTCCACGAGCACATGCAGGAGCTCATCCTCATGAAGTTCATCTACACCAGTCAGTACGAGTGAGTGCGGCCCCCGTGGTCCCGTGGCGCAGTCCCTGCCCCCTGCCGCCCCCTCGGTGTCGGGTTTCTGTCGGGTTCTCATCGCCTTCCAGCTGTGTGCTTGGACCGGACCAGCCCGTGTGCTGGGGCCTCGGGGTGGTTTCCCCACGTCTGCGGTGGGGGGAGCCCTCCTCTCTTAACTGCTCTCCCTGCCTCGGCCTCTGCCCCACGCCCTCTTCCTGGGACCCATTGAAATAGGCCTTGCGCGGTGACCGTGCCCTTTGCCGTCTCCGGGGCTCCTGTGCCAGGCCGGCAGAGCGGGAGCGGCAGCCCCTCCCCCTTAGAGAGCGCCGCCCACCCCAGTTCCCTTGCCGTGTTGGTAGCGCGAGTGTGCACCCCTGCTCAGCCCTGGTGGGATCCGAGCAGGTGTGAGATGGGCCCTGCAAGCGTTCAGAGGGGGCGAGGAACGCGGGTGCCCCGCTCCGCCCGGCTGTGCTCGGCTACCCTGCCCTGCCCTGCCCGCCCTCCCTCACCGGCAGCTCGGCGAGTGAGCTCCGTACTTGGGCCTGCCCGCCGAGCCGCTCTCACGCCACCGGTTCCCCCCACAGCAACTGCCTGACCTACCGCCGCATCTACCTCCCGCCCAGCCACCCGGATGACCTCATCAGACCCGGCCTCTTCAAAGGCACCTACGGCAGCCATGGCCTGGAGATCGTCATGCTCAGCTTCCACGGGAAGCGTGCCCGGGGCACAAAGATCACGGTGAGTCCGGGCGCTGCCTGGCGGACCCCGCTCTGTGAACTCAGTCTGAGCGGCTGCGCGGTATCGAGGCTCAGGCTGCGCCCCGGCTGCTCAGGGTGGGCTCTGGACCCCTGGCAGCCTGCATCGGGGAGTGGGCTGGGAATGCTGATTGGGAGTGCGCCCCGCCCCCCGCCCCCCAGACCCACTGAACCAGAATTTGCATTTCACAACCCCTCCAGGGGACTTGGAGCATTTCTAGGGTGGTTTTATCTGCGGCTCCCAGTCCGGGCCACACGCAGAATCCCTAGGGATGTGAGAAAACCCTGAGGCTGAGTCCCTGGAGACTCAGGGACCACGGACCATGGGGGCCACACTCACTCTGATTCAGTGGGGAGGGGCTCCCTGAGCGCCCCTGGTGGCCCTGAGGTGCGACCCCGTTGGAGACTGCCCGCACTGTTACACGGGCTCCCGCGGCCATCCTGGCCCGGCAGCTGACCAGCACAGTCGGAGGGCTGTTGAACAGAGTAGGGGTCTCGGACCAGCCGGACACCGGGCCTGCTCCGGGGGCCCCGCCCACACCGCGCTCACCTGCTATGTGCATACTTGGGGTGTGTTTCTGTCCGGCACACTCATGTGTCCCGGGGCGCAGTGCCTATTCTTTGTTCTCAGGGAGCTGTGCTCTTGGACTTGGGTTGGCAGGGCCCGGCACCCTGGGACGGCTCCTTGCGTGGAGAGCCCAGCACTGGGGCCCCCAGTGGGGCTGCTGGGCCTGCAGGTTCTCCCAGGTTCAGGCTCAGGAGCATTTGCGTGTCAGGCGGACAGGTCAGGGCCTGCGTTCAGGTCTGCCCTGCCGTCCCTGGGAGGGTCTGTGCCCTTCTCTAAGCCCCAGTGTTCTAGAATGGGAGCTGTCACACACCAGGAGGTCCCAGGTGCACATGAACCACTCCGCCGGGTGTCTGTGCGCCTCTCGAGGTCACTCGGGTGCCGTCAGCCCCTAGTTTCGAAGACGCCCTCGCAGACCAGGTGTGCGCCGTGGGCACGTGTTTTTTGAGGACTTCTGAAATGTTCTTACATCAGAAGGGGTGCCGCTAAGTCCGTGGGAAGGCTGGAGTGAGCTCGCAGGGCCGGGAGCATGATCGTGGCCGGAACCATGCAGAGTGTGTCGCTGCCATTCCCTGAGCCCCGCTGACGGCTGCGTGCTCGCTCCGCAGGGTGACCCGAACATCCCCGCCGGGCAGCAGACGGTCGAGATCGACCTCAGGCACCGCATCCAGCTGCCGGACGTGGAGAGCCTGCGCAACTTCAGCGAGCTCTCCCGCCTCGTCCTGGACGTGCGGGAGCGGCTGCGCCAGGAGCAGCAGCAGGAGAGCGGGCTGGAGGACGGCGGGGCCGGAGGCCGGCAGAGCCCCCGAGAGCCCCAGCAGGGCCCTGCCCAGCCCGGTGCGGAGCTGCCTGCCGAGAAGGTCGGGGAGGCCGGGGGCGCAGAGGCCGCGGGTGCCCAGCCCGGGCAGGGGCAGCCGTTTGTGTTGCCCGTGGGCGTGAGCTCGAGGAACGAGGACTACCCCCGCACCTGCAGGATGTGGTAAGAAGTGGGGGCGGGGCGCAGTGGGCCTTCCGGGGGGTCCTGCCTCTCCTCCCGGCATGGAGACGGGCTGTGGGGGCCGGCTCGGCACTGGCCAGTGTGGGGCTCCCTGCACCCGGGCGGGGGGCCCCGACCGCTCTGTGTGGGCCCCAGCGTAGGCTCGAGGACAGCGCCCCTCCCTGGGCTGCACAGACTTCGGAGGCTCCTGACCTCTTCCCCCCGGGGCTTACTAGAACCGCCGGGCTGGAGGCCTCCTCCTTCCTAGTGCCTTGTGTTGCCTCAGCGGTCAGGTGAAGGGTAGGCAGGCGAGCCTGCGGGTGGCCTTGAAAGGGGCCAGTGAGGAGGGGGCCCTTCTGCACCTGTTCCCCGGGGAGCCGGCTTGAGTTCAGCTGGATGTCCTTGTGGGTAAGGCCCCGCTGAGCACACTCAGGGTCAGCCGTCCGAGTCATCTGTGGTTTCTCTCCCCACAGAGGGCTGGCGGCGCACTCCTGCCCCGGGGCCGGCCTGCTCTTGGTTTGACCGCGGCTCTTACGGTTTTGTTTTGGGCCACTGTTCTCGGCCGCTCAGGCCCCCTGCCCCAGCCCTCTGCACTTCGGGGCTTCTTAGGTGTCGACGAACCAGAACAAAAGAAACCACAGACTCGGGTCCTCTGTCGCACTGGCCACATTTCAGGTGCCAGCAGCCACGTGTGTATTTGGACAGTGCAGGTCTAGAACATTCCGTCCCTGCAGAAATTTCTCCTGCACAGTTGCCCTAGGGGATGTTCTGAGGTGATGACCTGTCTGTCTCCTGGCATCATAGCTGCCTGGCCTCCGTGTCTGTCCAGTACGGCGGAAAGGACTATTTCCTTGACTTCCGAACTGACCGTTGGCTCGTGCCGGTGCTGGTGGTCTGACTGGCGCGTCACGTGTGGCATAAGTGTGGCCGGGGCTCTCACTCCCGAGGGAGGATTTAGGTGTCTGTGTGGGCTTGCTGGGTACACTGGTTCTGAGTACCCGGTGCCAGTTCGGGGGGTCCCCCCACACCAGCACGCAGTTCTCCACGACACCAGCTTGGTGTCCGGCCAGTGGACTCAGTCCTGACACTGCCCCCAGAGATGGTGTCAGACCCGGCAAGACTGCCTCTGTCCCCTCAGACACCGAAACGAAGTCGTCAGCCGTGCTTGTGACCAACCAGCTTTATGTCGGGGGTCCCCGCGAGCGGCTCAGGTTCAGTTCATGTGCTGGGGCAGCCCACAGAATTCAGGCAAACACTATGTCTGCCATTTCGTTGAAGGAGCTGAGAAAGGACGCCGGTGGACGGCCACAGGCGGAGATGCGTAGGGTCCCGCGTGCAGCAGCTTCCACCCCCGGGGACTGGGTGCACGTAGGGGTCCCCCACCTGGGAGCTCCCCGAGCCCTGTACTTGGGGATGTCACGGAGGCTTCCTCACAGAGGCCTGGCCAGTCGTCAGCTCTGTCTCCAGCCCTTCTCCCGTCTGGAGAAAGGCAGGGCTGCTCGAGGTTCCAGGCTTCCGTTCCTGGCCTGTCCCCTCCTAGTCGGTCCCCTCCTAGTGTTCCTGTCCCTTAGGACTCTCGGGTTCGGGAGCTGGTGCCAGGCCCTGGGGCAGAGGTCAGCACACGTACTCTTCCGTGATCTCCCACCGGGGAGATCCGTGCCGTTTTCCCTCATGTTACACAATTACCACAAAAGTGGCTGAATTCGGGTTTTCCTAGAGGAGGCATATAGGTGGTGTTCCAGTGTGATTCCGACTGTTGCGAGTGGTCATACAAGAGAAGGGCTCTGCTGTCCTCCTGAGACTGGACAGCTTGCGGTGTCTCGTGGCCGGCCTGCTGTCCTCCTGAGACTGGACAGCTTGCGGTGTCTCGTGGCCGGCCGAGAGCCCCGTGGGCTCCGTTGGGTGCTGTCAGGCCCGCCCTGCGGTGAAGGCATGGGGTGGGCTGCACACTGGCCTCGGGACCTGGGAGGGGTGTGCTGTGGCCCCTTCCCTGCTGGATCTGAGTGTCTGCGAGGCCTCGCCGCAGCGCGGATGGGGGACATGGTCGTCCCCAGTACGAACCTCAGCTGCATCACTGGCTCCCTGTGGGTTCTGGTGCCACTTTCCGCATGCGAGAGTCCCGTGAACCACACACGCTCAGCACAGGCCCGTTCCCCGTCCTGCCCAGTGGAGCCTGGGCGTGGTGGCTGGAGATCGGGGTGCTGGGTGCCGTTCTGTGTGCTGGGAGATCGGGCCGGCTCCTGGCTTCTCGTTCTCTCTGTGAGCCCCAGTTTCGGGGCAAGAAAGACAAATGCGTCTCATCTCAGTCCCACGTTGCTCTTGAAACCTGAGCCTTGGCCTTACGGGCGTTTGAAAGTCCTATAGTGCACGACAGTGACAGTGACAGTGACAGTGACAGTGACAGTGACGCGCCGGTACGTCTGTGGTGACTGCACTGGAGTCGTGGACGTGCTGATGCAGCTGTCCTGGGAATTGAGGTTTCGGTGCTGGGGCCGGCTTTACGAAGCCAGACTCCGGAGCAGAAGTACACGGCGGGGTTGCCCGAGGCCCCTTTCCTTGGGCTGGGTGAGCTGGTGGGAGGGCGGCGGGCGGCAGGTCGGCCTGACCCCGGCCCACGACTCCGCGCACGGGCGCTTCGAGTCGCTTGCCGGTCCAGACCATGGGCCGTCTGGGGCTCTGGGACGTGCTGCTTCCTGCTGGCGGGGCGGAGGGCCGGCCCCGGTGTGGGGGCGCGGCAGCAGGGGCCGCGGGGGCAGGACGGGGCCCAGCACGCTCCTTCCGGCGCTCACTCTCCTCCCGGCGCTTTCCCTCTTGTCTCGGCACAGCTTCTACGGCACCGGCCTCATTGCCGGCCACGGCTTCACCAGCCCCGAGCGCACCCCGGGGGTCTTCATCCTGTTCGACGAGGACCGTTTTGGGTTCATCTGGCTGGAGCTGAAATCCTTCAGCCTGTACAGCAGGGTGCAGGCCACCTTCCGGAATGCAGAGGCGCCGTCCCCGCAGGCCTTCGAGGAGATGCTCAAGAACATCCAGTCCCTGACCTCCTGACCGGCCGCCCCGGACCCTGCGCCTGGGAGAGGAAGCAGCATGCACTTTGGAGAGTCGGCCTCTGACCAGAGCGCCCACGACGGCGGAGTCTCGGCCCAGCCCCCCCCGGACTCTTTGTACAGAGTGTGTGACGTTCGCGTGTGTCCTGTCCGGGGCTCGTGGGAAGGCTGACTGAGCGTGTCTTACGGAAAGAAAGAACCAGAAGAGGACCGATGGAGACGCCGGCTGCAGAGTTCTGTGAACAACTCAAGTGGAGAAGCTGGGTTTGTCCTCAGCCTGCGGATTTCAGGGACAGCCCGAGCCACCCTGGGGGCTGCACAGAGGCATCGTATGTGGGGACGTGCCGCTGGAGGCAAGGGACAGGGCCTGCAGGCTGGCAGGGGCCCGGGGTGAGGGCAGTCTGGGTGGGGGCAGAGTGTGCACAAAGGTAGCTCCGGGGAGGGTCTGGAACGCTGGGCCAGGACCCTGGACTGAGTTCCCATTTCTCTACGAACCTGCTTGGATTTTAGACAAATGCGGTTCAGCTCTGACGGGTCTGGGCAGCAGCGCAGGGGGCCCGTGATGCGGGCCATAGGCAAGGGTGGCTTGCTCGCCCTGGTCTCTGCAGCTTTAGAGTCAGGACCTTCGCCCCAGCCAGTCCCACGCAGGTGTTTGTTCGCACACCCCCCACCCACCTCCTGCCCACGCGCTGGCGTCAGAACCCCGAGCTCAGCTACTTGTCCCAGGACCTGCCCCAGAACTCAGCAGGGCCACGTCCGAAACAGCCCCGCGTTCCCCATGTGCAGGGCGCGCCCGGTGCTGCTGTTCCCAGGCCCGAGCAGCAGAGCCGGTGATGCGCAGAGGACCTGGGCCCCCTCTGCAGGGCGCAGGGCAGCTTTCTAGACATCACGCCCACGGACGGAATGCGCTGTAGACACCAGGGCCTCTTGGGATCCTCCAAGGCGGGGACCCTGACGACAGACGCTCCTGCGGGTGCTGTGCCTGTGTGTCCCGCTGACACCTGCTTTTGGGGCCACCGTAAGGTCTCTGCTGATCTTAGCGTCCCCTGAGAACAGAGCCCGAATGCACGCGGACCCCCAAGAATTCGTTGCAGCTCCGCCTCTGGCCTGCAGAGAGCTGTCCCCACGCGCACCTTCCATGGGGGCGGCTTCACGGGCGAGGCAGACCGCCCGTCCCCCTCTGCGATGTTCATCCTTGCTGGGCGGACTGCGCCGGGCCCCCACACTGGGGGCGAGGGTCCCCAGGGAAAGGGGCAGCTTTGTGGTGCCTTCCTGTAGAGACCAACGTGAGATGTCCCATGAAACCTGTTCTCCTGACGAATTTCTCCCTGACTGGCCTTTTTTTAAAAAATAAAAAGTCCCTATTGCTCTAGCTTCAGTACTTTTGGCAACTCTTGGACTCCTTTTGCTTCCCGGAATCGTAGAGTGGGTGAGCTCTGGGCATGTCCCTAAACAATGGACTTGCGAGGAGGTTCTTCCCGGCCTCCCGACTCGGGAGGGAGGCGAGCCGAGAAGGGGGTTCCCTCTGGCCGGCTGTCGGAGACACCATGGCTCACGTCCCACATCCGTCCAGCAGGGCCTGAGGCGCTGTCCCAGTTTTCGTGTCTTCCGCAGGACTGAGCCTCCAGGCGCTGTCACCCCACCACCCTTGTGGCTGTCACTGTGTGTCCTGTGGCAGGCATGGCGTCGCCGAGGCATGAAGCCTCAGGGAGACCAGAGGGAAGGCCAGCGGGGCGTGCAGTGACCGCACTCCACGCCCCAGCCTGCGGCCGCTTGTCTGTTCGGCCCACTCAGACTGAAGATGAGCCTTTCTGATGAAAAACTCATCTTGAACCCAGACGGTGGAACCTGCCTCTGGAGTGCAGGCCTCTCCATGGGTTCCGCTAGCAGAGGCTGTTGGCTCCTTTCCCGTGGGTCCCTGTCTCTGGCGTCAGGCAGGGCCCCAGGGACCTGTGGGGCCGAACGGCTCAGCAGTGTCCCGGGTGAGGGCCTCTCCCTGCACAGCCGGGCATCCGGCATACGTGGTTTCCCACTTGGAAACTGTTTGCAGTTCGGTAGGGGAGCGCGCAGAGCCCGTGCAAACCAGCCCCATTGGGTGTGCCTTAGGGCAGAGCACGCAGCCGGCCCACGCGGGCAGCTTCCAGCCGGGAATTGGTTGCAGGTGAGGATTGGGAAAGACAGAGATCGTGGTTGGAAGCCTGGAGGCAGCTGGGGGGTGGGTAGCGCATGTCCCCATAAGGAACATGAATGACCCAACTTAGGGACTGTCGTGCCCATGTGGTGCTTGATTCGGGGCAGCTGGCGGGGGACCTGGATGGGTCTGGCCGTCTTCCCCTGCTCGGCACCTTACTGGCCACTGTGCTGCTGTGAGGTGGGGGAATTCTGGTGCGGACGAGCGGCAGGAGGGGAGCCTCAGGTGCGCGTCTGCACACCTGGGCACGGGCCGTTCGGCGACTCGCTAGGGAGTGACGTGATCGGAGACGGCGGATGTCACTCTGGAGATTCTCATGCACCGGGGCAGCGTGGGCCGTGCGGGCAGCTTTTGCAAGTGACCTTTTTTCTGGCTCTGACTCAGGCCTGGCGGTCTGTCTGGTTATGTGGCCTGCCCAGCTCAGACCGGCAGTGTCCGCTGCTGGATGGGAGCAGGTCAGGAGGCCTCGTGGTGGTGGGACTTCCAGATCCTCCCTCCCGCAGCCCAGACTGGGCCTTACTTCCCGGCCTCGCCCCTCGGCCCCTCGGTTGGGGCAGGGCTCGCTGTGGCTGGTGCTGAGGGCGATGGCCTCCCGCCGCTCCCTCCCTCACCTCCTTCCCCAGCCCGTGCGGCTTAGGGGGGTGGGGGGAGCGCCTGTACCCCTGGCATTCCTCCTGGGGAAGGAGGAGGATGGGCGTGTGCCCGGGGTGGGCTAGCTTGAGAAGCCGGCCAGGCCTCCATCCCTGACTTACGCAGAACATGCTCTGAGCTGGAGCTGGCCTGTCCGACGTTCCCTTTGCCCGAGAACCTGGGGTGTGCTGCTGTGGTCTGGCCAGGTAAGGCCCATCGCTTAGCCAGCCCGTCCTGTGGCCCCGGCGTGCAGCGGTTGCGGGCTGGTGTTCAGATGGTGGGTGGCCCGTGTGGTCTCACGCTGCCCTCGTGCCCAGAAGTGGTGACGGAGAGGATCCTGCTTTAGTCCCTCACCGTGGTGAACTCGGTCACGGGGATCTCGGAATTTCTGAGCGTCTCGTGCTGCGCTGTCCGGTGTGTGGGAGAGGAGCTCCCCTTGGAGACCCGGTGCTTTGAGGAAGCGGCCCTGTTCCGTCTTCGTGCGCTGAGGAATGCTTACAGGAACGTTCTCAGCCCTCCCTGGCTTGTAGCGAACGGGAACAAGACGGTGCCCACTTACCGAGTGCTCCGTGTCACTTACGGCTCAGGGGCCTGCCGGCCAGCCTTCGGGAGGCGTGGGTGACTGGCGGTGACCCTGGGGCTTGGAAAACAGCCCCCCTGCCGGGTCCTTTCTGCGCTCACAGGGACGCCCACCAAAACATGGAAGGGGTCAGAACCCTTGCTTTTTCAGCCCAATTTTGCTTTTGGCTGTTCTTTGAGATCATGTAGCCTCCTTGGAGAAGAAACCCATTTCTGCTGCTTGATCTTGAAATCCCACGGCCTGACAGCTGACCGGTGAGGTGGGGGAACAGCTGTCCCTCCGGGGCGTCTGCTGTGGTGTAAGACGGGCTGGAGCAGGGACGGTGCCCCCGCGGTAAGGCCAGGCCCCGAGGAAGCGGCTGCTGGGAGCCTGCGCCCAGTGTCACCGGGATGGGACCACCGTGTGGGGCTGATTCTCCATCAATCAGTTTCTGAAACCTCGTCGTGTGCTTTGTAATAGTTTTTTTGGGACGTGATTCAGAGGAGGCAGGAGCCACGAGCAGCGGGCGGTGGGGGCTGAGGGCCGAAGGACAGGACCGGATCCTGGTGGGGTGAGGGGCCCCCGGAGCCTCTCCACCTGGACCTGACAGCATCTTGAATCTCCTAGTTGTGGAACGAAGCGGTAAGTGATCCCGGATCCCACCTCTGACCTCGGCTTGCTAAGTGTCCCGTCACCGACCCGGTGCCCCTGGGGGACCCGGGGCCGCAGCGGGGTTTCCTCAGGCTGAACTGAAGCGGACTTCGCCTTTAAACGGTAAGAACGGGCCGCACGAGGGCGGGGCTGTGCTTTGTGCGCACAGCTGGGGGTCTCGCGGCTGGGTCTTCTCTTTGTAAAGGTAAAATCCTTGCAAAGAAACGCAAGAATTTATTATTATTATTACTATTTTTTTGACAAGAGAGAGAAAGAGAGATCACAAGTAGGCAGAGAGAGGGGGAAGCAGGCTCCCCACTGAGCAGAGAGCCCGATGCGGGGCTCCATCCCAGGACCCTGAGATCATGACCTGAGCTGAAGGCAGAGGCTTAACCCACTGAGCCACCCAGGCGCCCCAAGAACTGCAGGAACTTATATAGGCAGTAAAAGTACCTCATGTTCCTGCTCATGGGCGGGAGGATTCCCCTGTTCTGTCTGAGCAGCGGCTTTGCCTGGCAGCTCCCCTGGAAGGCGGCTGCCTGGTCCTTCACCTGGGGGAGGCTGTGCTGGGCAGGGCCCTGGCCCAGGTTCCCATGCGTCCTGCGGGCCCCTGGCCCCCCTCTTGCAGCTGTCTGTAGCCTGGCCTCTGGTGGGGATCTAGGTCGCTACATGCGCCCCCAGCCAGCACGAACTGAAAATCCGCGAGTGCTGAAGGGTGCCTTCCCAGCACCTGGTTTTGGGGAACATACGGCTGCAGGGGACGGTCGCTCTGCTCACGTTGAGGGCGGCACCTACAGACCCTCCCCACACCTGGCCCTTCTGTAGATACCCAGCCCTGGGATGAACAGGAGCTTCTTGGGGAGCAGAGCAGAGGGAAGGAGGTTGTGGACTGCAGGACACGTGGGGAGAGCTGGAGGGAGGCCTGCGAGTAACCCGGTGTTCCCTCCCCAGATGGTCCTGCTCTCCCGGGCGGCACACGCCTGCAGCCCAGGCCCAGCCACAGACCCAGGATCTTTACGGGGGCCAGCCCCCACTGTTGGCTCACCTCATGGCCCCTAGGGCTTTGTCCCCAGCCCCGGCTGCTTGTTTGGAGTCTTTTCTACTGGGCACTGAGTCTCTGTGGGGGGGCCATCCCATACTGTAGGGCACTGAGCATCATTCCTCGTCTTCGTGATCACGGCAACCCAAAGCATCTGCCGACATGGCCAGTGTCCCCTGTGGGTAGTTACCTTGTGGAGAACCACTGGGTCAGTACCTGCACGTCGTGCCCCAAACATGGTGCCGCACGTTGTGGACACAGCAGTGAACAACCAGTGGGGTCTTTGTCCTGCACAGATCACAGCACAAAATATCCCCAAATGGGCATGGTGGCCTCCTGTGCACACTTGTGGGCACCCTCTTAGGGTGTGGTCTGTCCCTAGTGCAGTGGGGGGTCAAGGCCGGCGTGGACGTGGGTGCCCTTGGACCTGTGGCACCTAGCTCAGGCGACGCTTAGGCCGGCATGGACGCAGGTGCCCTTGGACCTGTGGCACCTAGCTCAGGCGATGCTTAGGCCGGCGTGGACGCGGGTGCCCTTGGACCTGTGGCACCTAGCTCAGGCGATGCTTAGGCCGGCATCTGCAGGGCCATGGCGGTGGGTGAGGTGCTCTGTCCTCACCTGTCTCCCTCAACCCAGGAGGGAGACACTCCCAGACCCTCGGCGGGGGCCCCGGTGCTGCATCTGTCTGTCTGTGCTTCAGACTGGGGGCTCCTCCCAGGTCCAGCAGCACTGCCTTCCCCGGCACACTGGCCCTGGCGCCTGGTGGTCAGGAGGAGGTGAGGTCCGTGTGTCGGAAGTAGTGCCGCCGGCCACTTGGACCGACAGGCTGGCCCCCTGTGGGGTGGCCGGCTGGGAGAGAGGGAGATGCCTGCCCCGGCCCCGGGATGCTGAGCCCCGGCCCCAGGGAAGCAGGTTTGAGCCCTGGAAGCTTCCCAACCCATGCCCCCCAGGGTTCTGGTGCTGCTGCGTGGTGGCCTGCCTGTGGCTGTCCTCCATGTAACTGTCCTCTCCTTTCCCAGCATCTTTCGGGAAGGGATGCAGAGGAATATGGCTCTCAACAGAAGCCGTCCCTAGCTGTTCGGTGAGAAGCAGTTGAGCTGTCCTTTTGTTTCTTGGTTAGACTGTCACAGCGTATGTGAATGTGCCGCGTGTGCACGCCTTCCGTGTGTGTGCGTATGGTTGTGAACGAGCCCCACAGTCGGGACACGGCCTCCATCCCCTTCAGAGCCCCCGGTGCTTGCCCTTCACAGCCGGCACCCCGGCCCGCAGCTTTGCCTTTCTCAGGGAGTTGGGTTTCCAGAAGAGAGCGTGGCGGCGAGGGGCGCTTGTCAGCCTTTCTCCATTATCCTCTCACTCCAAGGAGCCTTTCTAGACGTTTTTCCCCCTAATACTCCCCAGGACATTTTCACACCACGGGTAGGTCGTGTGAATGCGTGGGTCTATATATGTGCACGTGTGCGCGCACACCCACACGGGCTCAGACGGCCGTGTCCTGCAGGCAGAAGGAAGGCTGGGGCTCTAACTGGGAGCCCCCAGGAGCGCTGACCGCCACACTGAGAAGGGACTTCTGGTGAGAAGGTGGAGGTGGGAGTGCCCCAAGGCGGCCGTGAGGGCTCGGGTTAGAACTGGCATGGTCTGGACTGTGACCAGAGTCTGGATGAGGAGTCGTGGACAGTGGGATGTGGGGCTTGGGGAATGGGACTGGAGAACTGGGGTGCAGACAGGATTCTACTCTTGTCTGTGTGCTGCTCGGCCAGATGCCGTCTCAGGGTTCCCACCTGCTAGTGGCTTGTCTCTGGGGCTCGGCTCACCAGAGCCCCTGTGACTACTTGGTGGACAGCAGGAACCCAGATGCTGGCTCAGGTCTCCTGCCATCCCCGACTGAGGGTCCAGGCAGCAGAGGAGGGGAGCCCTGAGCCCTGCAGTGGATGGGCTGGTCAGCCCTTCTGCAGACTCCTTCAGAGGGTGGCTGCTGAGCACCCCTGTGGACCATGTCGGGCTCCCTCCAGGACTCAGGCTGAGGATGGCTGTGGAGCCCGGGTGAACGGCCCTCCTCACCACGGAGCTTTACTCCCCCTGCTTCTAACCTTCCCCAGTTCTGCTGGGAGGCAGGCTCCCACAGGGTGCCAAGGACGCGGCGAGACATAGTGTGCAGCTACGGCACAGAGCCCCTCCCCTAGAAGATGCTTCAGGACTTCATGGGAAGCATCACGATGCGAGTGCTCGGTGCTGGGTGAGACAGGGACAGCTGCCTGCAAATGACCACACCTCCCTGAGCCCGGCTCTCGGGCGCAGCCTTCGGCCCTTTCCTGGGACTCTGCTGACAGCAAGGGCGGTGGTGGTGCCGTGTCCCCTGGCAGAGCGCAGGACATGGTGAAGGAGAAGGGAGCCCGTGTTCCACAGCACATTGAGGACAGAGTTCTAGAATGTCACGGTTGCAGAGGCGGGGGGAACAAGCGGGGACGGCAGCGCCTGCATCCCACCAGAAAAGGTGAGGGTTAGGGCAGCCACCTTGCACGGCGGGCACCGGTCACATACATAGGGCCCCAGTCAGAGTGAAAAAGGGAGTCCTGGATCCTGGGGCTGTTAGTACAGCACCCAAGTCGGTGGCCCCTGGCGTGACTGTGACTCAGACTGGACGGATAGGGGATATTTCAAAGAGGCCCCAAAGGGCTCCCAGTGAGGGACATGCGCGTGCGTCAGGAATGTAACTCTGAGCCCCATGCGGGGTGTAGAGACTACTTAGAAAGTGTCAAAAAAAATTTTAAATCCCATTTTTACCAAACCTACAGGATTGAGCATTGGAGAGCTCCCTGTGCCTGTCATGGGTCCATCAGGCAAGGTCGCTGCGTGGTCACAAACCCCACAGCTGCCCCACCCGCAGCACAGAAGCTCAGATCCTTGTTCCAGGGACATGAGTCCCCCGCACGCCCGGCCTGCTTCGGGCTCCCAGTCGCCGCCGTTGGGCAGGCACGCGCAGACAGCCATGGCGTGAGTGCTGTGGGGCTAGGGGCATGCCCTGTGCTGGCTGTGCCCGCCTCAGCGGCCACCACTGGTCCGTCCCCTCGAGCCAGGTCAGATGGTCCCCTCCCGTCTGCTGGTCCTCCGGTGTCAGGCCTCTGCGGGCCCCTTGCTAGCCCAGGTTGCTTCTGTGCAGGTCATACTCGGTGGCCTCTGGGAGCCGCGGCAGGGGGCAGGCCCAGAGCAAGCCCCACGCATCATGCTTTCCGCTAGGGACCTTCGGTTGGTTCACGCACTGCACAAGTGCACCACGGCTCTGGGACTCCACAATCTCGGCTCCTCCTCCTACCTGACGGCTTTGGAAACGACAGCCCGATGGACGCCTCTGGCGGCCACAGGCTCCTCTGGTCCCATGTGCCTCCTCCGAGGTGGCAGTGAGCCAGCCTGTGCCGGGAGGGAAAGGAAAACACAGGGAGAACGCAGGATCCGCCCGCTCCAGTGATGCCAGCTGACTCGTACCGGCGTGGACGGTTTGCCCGGCGATCTGACCCCCGCTTCCTGGGGCTTGGCTGCTGCTCCTCAGTCTTCTATCGCGGGCCCCAGGCTTGAAGTCGGTGGCTCGCCCAGCGCACAGGGAGGGAGCGGCGGCCGGGGCGGGGTCCGGCCCTGGTCACTCTGGCTATTCCGGACCTTCCAGGCAGGTGTGCCGGGCGGGAGGCACCGGGTTTCCGCCCGACGGCATTCACCGGGCGTCCTGTGCCTGCTCGGCGGTCTGGCATCTCCGCACTGCCCCGCGCCCTCCGTGCACGCGTCGTCCTTCCGCGTGGAGACGCCGCTGACCTTCCTTCCACTCTTCTCAGCCCGAGCGGCCGTTCGGGTCGTTCCGGCTCAGCGCGGCCGACGCGGCGGAGACTGCTGGCCGTGCCTTCCGCTGCGCCGAGGGCGCCTTCTCTGGGATGTGCCTGGCCGGGAGCCACGGGCCGCGGGCACGGGCTTCGGAACACCGCTCCGGGTCAGCCCGCACCGGGACTCCCGCTCCCGGTCAGCCCGCACCGGGACTCCCGCTCCGGGCTCAGCTGCACCGGGACTCCCGCTCCGGGTCAGCCCGCACCGGGACTCCCGCTCCGGGCTCAGCTGCACCGGGACTCCCGCTCCGGGCTCAGCTGCACCGGGACTCCCGCTCCGGGTCAGCCCGCACCGGGACTCCCGCTCCGGGTCAGCCCGCACCGGGACTCCCGCTCCGGGCTCAGCTGCACCGGGACTCCCGCTCCAGGTCAGCCGCACCGGGACTCCCGCTCCGGGTCAGCCCGCACCGGGACTCCCGCTCCGGGCTCAGCTGCACCGGGACTCCCGCTCCAGGTCAGCCGCACCGGGACTCCCGCTCCGGGTCAGCCCGCACCGGGACTCCCGCTCCGGGCTCAGCTGCACCGGGACTCCCGCTCTAGGCTCAGCTGCACCGGGACTCCCGCCCAGGGCTCAGCCCGCACCGGGACTCCCGCTCCGGCGGCCGCACCGGGACTCCCGCTCCGGCGGCCGCACCGGGACTCCTGCTCCGGGTTCAGCTACACCGGGACTCCTGCTCCGGGTCAGCTGCACCGGGACTCCTGCTCCGGGTCAGCAGCACCGGGACTCCCGCTCCGGCGGCCGCACCGGGACGGGCCGCGGCAGCACAGCGCACACCGACACCCTTGCCCGCGCGCCCGCCCGCGCACCCGACGCGCCCCGGGACGCCACCGCCGCGGCTCCCCGACAGGCGCGGCCCCCGGGCTCCCCAGGCTCGCCCCGCCCGAGCCCCAGGGGCTGAGGCACGACGCGGGTCCCGGCGCGGGGCTCGCGGCCGGATCCGAACTCGAGGAACGCAACGGGCGGCTGCAGAGCTCCTCGCGGGCAACAACCCGCTCCCCCGGAAGGCGGTGGGGGCGGTCCCCGCGCGGGGGAGCGCCGTACGCTCCGCCCCGAGCCCTCCCCGTGACCCATCGACCCCGAGGCCCGCGCCGCCATAGGCCAATCAGCCGCCAGATCAGGGCACATGCCTAGAAGGCAGCGCTCGATTGGCTGATCTCGGGGGAACCAGGCGGGGCTCCGGGGCCGTTGGGCCGGAAGGGTGGGGCCTGAGGCGGCCAGCGGGCGGAAGGGGCGGGGCCCTGGATGGGCGGTCCCTGTGAGCGTGCGTGCCTGCGTGCTCGTGCAGGCTCGTGCGTGCTCGTGCGCGCGCGCACGCCGCTGGCGGGGAGGAGCTGCGCGTG